>NW_022631023.1:14776066-14911264 GCF_010015895.1 Lontra canadensis
TGTTTACCATTTGTGTTGGTGAACTTGGCCCATATACCCTTTCTTTTAAGAGAGAAAGGTTCTCTCGGTAAACATGTAACATGCCTCCCCATGTTATCTTTTACAAATAATAAACATCAGATGACATCTAAACATGTAAGTTTACCAGGAAGAGCCCCTTTCCACCTGAAAAATAGCCAGTCTTTGAAGTATAATAAAAAAAAACAAGCACTTTGGGGCACCTGGGTTGCTCAGTTGGTTAAGCATCTACCCTCAGCTCAGGCCATGTCCCAGAGTCCCAGGATCAAGGCCCCATAAGGGGCTCCCTGCCCAGCAGGAGTCTGCTTCTCCTTTAGTCCCTTAACCCACTCTTGTGCTCTCACTCTCTCTCTCTCAAATAAAATAAGTAAAATCTTTAAAAAAAAATTTTAATAAAAAAAAATAAAAATTAGAACTTTAAACGACAACAGTATGCTTTTCAGTGAATATATTCTTCTCAGTCACACAAGATTATACATTAGAAAAAAATAATTTTGACTTTAAAAGTAACATAAAACAATGGAAATTGATTTATCTACTCTCAAGTGTAGCTTTATCCTATTTCATTTGATTGTAAAATCCTAAAGTTTTGTTAAAGTATATGGGACAAATGGCATAAAATGTTAATTTTTTATAAAAGTTTCTCACATTCTTTAATCTTTAAATCAAAAATTCTTCAATCAAAAATAAGTTAGTGTTTCAAAGCTTTCATAGTTGTACAAAGACTGATAACATTTTATTTCACACAAAAAGATGCATGTCAGGTAGTTTAGTAAAAGCCCCAAAGTCTTGGAATTGACTTTTTAACAAAAACAAGCAAATAAACCCAAATCTAAGCAATTAAACTAACTCCATAAATGTTAGACATGGAATAGCTCAGGGTTAAAAAAATTCAATACCATCAACTGTTGATAAATTATATTTTAAGCAATAGTTGCAATTAGTGATAAAAGATCATTTAGATGTTGCTCTATTTTCAACAAAAACACCTCTATTTCACCTACACACAAAAGAGTCCTTAATGGCTTTATAATGTTTATGATATAAAAATACATTATCTCCCTAGACTAGTGTCAAATCATGAGTCTTCCCTCTTCTCTTAACTCTGTTTAACACTCTTACTCTGGTGATGCCATCACAGGATCAGAGCTGATGCCCAAAGCTCTATCAACCAGAATAGTTGGAGGGATATGGTGGTTTTTCACCTTAATCATCATTTCATCCTACACTGCCAATCTGGCTGCCTTCCTGACAGTAGAGAGAATGGAATCCCCCATAGATTCAGCCGATGATCTGGCAAAGCAAACCAAGATAGAATATGGGGCGGTAAGAGATGGATCAACAATGACCTTCTTCAAGGTAAGAAACTGACAATGTATTCTCAAAGGTTTTCTCACACAGAGGGGAGGGGAATGAGGAATAAAAGAGTCTCTCAAAAAAAAAAAAAAAGAAAGAAAAAAAAAAGATGTGGGAGGTTTTGTTTGTTTGTTTTTTTAATTAAACTTATAACAGCACACTCCCATTATAAGGAACCCATGAACCCTCAGCAGTCAGCATAAAGCAATTTCTCTGCCTTCTCTAGCCCCAATTTATTACACTGAGATCCACAGATCAGTATTTTCTTCCTTTATACAAAAAAAAAGCTGTTTTCTGAACATAGTCCTACCACCTATTAACGAATAACTCATTCATGAAACCCGTAAAATAAAGATTCCTTAATCTGAATTTCTGATAATCAGAATACAGAATACTTGAATATCATTGTTTTGTTCTTTATGGTCTGTATTTAATGAGATAGAAGCAGATAATAAATCAATGTGTTGATACGAGAATTTATTTGGAGATTTAGAACAACAACAACAACAAAAATCCCTGGGGATGCCAGTCAAATATTGTATCTGCACTAATGAGGACAGTGCCCCCAGAGTGGTCTGAAGCTTTCCAGTAGCCAGGAGTGCCTTCCAAAGCACCAAAGGAGAATTAAGTTAAAGTCAATATAGTTTTATTGTCAAGTGTATTTCATTGTTCAAGTCTTTTTAATTACTTACTTAGAGTAGTGCAACTGATTTCTGCCTTGTGTATGGAATAAGCCTTAGTACTTTTATTATGAAATGCCATAAGCAATAGCTCCCTGGGGTCGGGGCTAGGGGGGATGGATTTCAAAAGATCCAGGGAATTGTAGAGATAGCAAAAACACCTTAGAGATCATGAAGGTCAACCCTTCACTTTACTAATGAAGAAAACAAAATCTTCAGAAACTAAATTATCTTTCAAAGTCACAAAATTGATGCTAGACAGGGATGGATTAGAACCTTCTTTTAACTGTTCATGTGAAGAAAAAAAAAAAGAAAAATAGTTGTGCAACCAAAATAAACTCTAAAAAATACACCTGTGCCAAGGTTGCATACCTAGCTAACCAAAAATGAAGTTGTCACCTCAAGATTGAGTAGACAAAAACTGAGGAAGAATATTAATTTAGAACCAAAAAACCTAAGGGTGGGAAAAATGGGAATACTTCTTTGTACACCAGTCTTTGTTCACAAAAATAGATACTACCTACGCAGTAAATTTTATTAATCAATTAATAATGATTAATAAAAATTACTTTGCTTTAAGTACTTTGTTTAAAATTACTCTATTTTAAAGTCCAGAGGGTTATTGAAAACAGAGTAACATGAAAAGTTAGGATTTGCTTTTTCCCTATGTTAGATAAAGATGATTTTAAACATTCTTTTCGCTTTAAGAAATACATCATTGATTTAGTAACTGTATAAAGTGTGGTGATTGTTCCCTAGACAACTATTGTTTTAAGGACAAGTGACATTAAATATATGGCTATCCAAGTTTATGAAAGCCTGGATTTTTGTAAAATCAATAGTGTGAAGAGACAGAAGTTACCTCAAGCTAGTAATCTATCATGATACTTGTCAGAAACCAGAAAAGTTGCCTGCAAGGCGTAAAGGACCAACGGATACTGCCAAAGTAGAAATGGGTATGTCTGAAAAAATATCTGAAATGATTTACCTCTTTTACCAGCATCAAAAAGTTTTAAAGTATCAGGAAGCAGGTAAGTAGAGGCAGAGAAGAATCTGCTACCTTCTGGATGTATACTACAAATATAGAAGAGGGAGAGGCTGCCTGTTGCAAAGGCGATAGACCCGGCTTTGCTACTGTGCGAACAGGCCGTATTCACAAAGCACCGCTTAGCCTCGTTTTGATCTGTTTCTGCTCACATCTCTTGCATATCAAGGGTACCAGTCCCCATTTTTCCAGCAGGACCCACTGCAGTATGTTGGATAGTGTATTTCCCTACAACAGTCATGTGCCACTCTCACAACTTCTGCTCCCTGGGCCTCTTCAGAGAGGGCCCCTGCTTGCTCCTTGGCCCTGAAAATGAGGCACGAATTAAAGTGGTTTCTCAGGTCACCAGGCAAATGATGAGTCAATAAGCATCTCAGGGAGAAAGAACATGATGGTTGTACTAACAGCAATGAGAATACCAGCATGCAGAGGAGCCTGGCTCAAGGCCACACACTCCATTTGTAAATGCTCTACATATATTATCCCATCTGATCCTTATAAAGACCTGTTGAGGTGAGGACTAATATTACCCCCTTATATGGAAGAAAATGAGGCACAGCTCAGTAAGTATCTTTACCCATACTTACAAAGTTGTCAATAGAAGAGCCAGGGTTCAGCCAAACTTCAGAGTGCTACAAGGTAAGCTCCTTGAGGGTAGAGAATTGCTCTGTTTTGTTTGCCATTACATCCCCAGAACCGAAAACAATGCCTGGCACATAGTAGGCACTCAGAGAACATGTTTCAAAAGATGAACAAATGCAGTAATGAATTCTAAGACAGATGGAATTCATCCGAGGAGGGAGGGACAAAGGGGAAAAAGTAAACAAGTGTCTTTGTCCATTCTGACTCCTATCCTGAAATACTACAGACCCGATAGCTTATAAAAAACAGACATGTGTTTCTCACATTTCAGGGGGCTGGAAGTCTGAGATCAGAGTGTCAGCATGGTCAAGTGAGGTCCCTGTTACAGGTCACAGACGCTTCATTATACCCTCACATGGCGCAAGGGGCCAGGGATCTCTCTAGAGCCTCTTTTATAAGGCACTAATCCCACTCATAAAGGCTCCATCCTTATGACTTAAACACTTCCCAAAGTCCTCACTTCCTAATATCAGCATCTTTGTGGGTTAAAGATTATCATATGAATGTGAGGGGGGACACATGTCGACTGCAGCAGGAGGGATAATAGAGACCCACACAGGAAGAGACACTGTTTCCATGTTCCTCAATTTACAAGTTAGCTTGCAGCCGGGCAATCCTATTTATCAGGAAGGAATTTACTTGCAAAAAAGAGAACAAGGACTAAAGCCGATTTAGTTTTCCCCTTGAGGGAGGCAAGCTGTCAGAAAGCTTCAGAAGGATACACAGGGTTTTTAAGCTGGATTATTCCACAAGGGAAAGAAACATTCCAGGCTTTTGGCTCTCAGGTTAGTTCCACCTTGAGTCACTGAGTGACAGGAGTTAATGGTCAAAAAACTCAGTCCTGAGCCAGGTCTTCATTAACATTTCACCTCTGCTGTGCCATCGGGTTTCCCTCCCTCTCTCTCCTAATCAAAGACAATATCCTCTTGGGCTGTTGAATGAATAAGGAAAACCACCCTCCCCCAGTCTATCCTAGCACATTCTGACCCATTATTGGGTCATCAGCCATTTGCTCAGATGGGTCTCATCTCCGCTCAATCACAAGGAAACTTCTAATAAGAAGCATTTCCTTATTACACACAGTGTAACTTGAAGTGCTTTTGTTCCTGGGGGGAGGGATACATATATACATCCCCATCCCTTTGGCAACATCCAAATGGTAAAAATCTGTCTCTTTGCTTTCAAGTTGATTCTAAATTGTTTTTACAGCTATGGAATAGGAAATAACAAAAAAGAAAGAACTATAGAAATTATCCAAATCCATGAAGACACAAAATACACCAATCCCTCCTATCTGGTCTCTGAGTCATAAGCATTTAGAGAAGTTCCTCTTTGAAAAGTGTAGCCAGAAGTTGCTCACTAAGATTTTAATCAAAATCCATTGGCTTTTTTCCCTAGACTTTTCTGTTTTTGCAGACAACACAACCCCAGATTTCAGGTTTGGTTTATTTTATTTTCAACATGAAAAACAACAACAACAAAATTTAATTTTTTAAAGTAGCTCAGGTGAAATTGTACTACCATGTGAATTCAGGTAAGGCCGAAGGAATAAATTAACATTTATTAAGCAAGTGCTGGTCAAGGTGTTATGTGTCTGAGACAGGAGAAGCTGAAGCAGTTTTCCTCCCCTGAGTCATTTGTACATAGAACAACTACATTGGTCATCAGGGACTGTATTTACACAAAGAGAGCTAGGATTAAATCACAAATTCAATTCCACATGCATTCACTAGGCTTTAGATGGACAGCTAGAATTTGATATTGTCCATATAAAAAGGAACAACTCTTGGTTTTGTGGCCAAGGTCACTTGGCTAATGATGCTTTTTAAGCATCAAATTTTCTCAAGGTCATCAGCACTTTGTGTCTTAAAGGCTTAAGCACGGTGGATGATATAATACCCATTTGGTCAAAGGGCCTCAGTTACCACTAGGCCAATTACCAAGACAAGGTTAAAGAGAGGCAGGGTATTTGTTATCAACCATCCAGGGACTGTTGAAGATGTGTGAGGAAATTCTCCAAATACCAGGGGATCTTTTATTTCTCCTTGTCAGGCTGTCAATTAGTAAATGGAATTTTTTATAAGTCAATGTTTTAATAATTCAGAACTTCAAGACACTTCACTTATGAGAAATTTTCAACAAACTCCCTTTTATTTTCCACTAAGAATAGTACTAATTAATACTATGATATTAACTATATTGGTTTCTCAGCTGTCTACAGAAGAATTGTTTAGTTCTTTCTATTTTTCCAAAAGCATGAACAGTAAAGGTTTTCCATGACCTCCCAAACCCCTCAGACCACCACCAGCATTGTAGGAAGTACAAAGGTCAGTCAGTTCATGGCCAAGCTGTGGACACAGCTTGGGTGTAACTTCCCCAAGGTTGACATAACCTATTTCCTCTTTTATACTTAAGTAAGTTGACAGCAAGGGCATCCAGCTGCAGTTTCCCCTTTCATAATGGAGCACTAAAACACTAGTTTCTCCATCTCTCATAGAAAGTTAGGAAAGTGTGAAAATTCTCTTTTTTCTCCTTGATGTAATTTGTTAATTACTTTTCTGAATAAATGGAGTAGTCTAAACTCTAGTTTTATGATGACAATTTGGAAAGTCACATTTTTTTTTTTCCAGTTGAAGAAAGCATTGTCATAAAAAGTCTAAGAACATTTTGAGGCCTGAATAAGGAGGATTTTCCAATGCCCCTTGCAAACCAGCATCCAAACAGGATAATGGTGCTGGTCCATTGTTCAGAGATTGAGGATACCAGCCCATCTCCTCAGGAAATACACCTAACACCAGTTGCGGGATATGATTTAAAAGTTATGGTGAAATGCTTCAGAGTGCCTGCTCTAGAGCCAGACAGCATAGCTTCAAATTCTGACTTTACCACTTATTAGCTACCTAGACCTTGGCAAGTTCTTTAAGCTGCACACCTTCATTTCCTTTTCTGTTTATTGAGGATAATAGCTAATTCATAAGATTATTTTAAAGAATAAATGACTAAATATGTCATGTGTTTACAGTACCACTTGGCAAATTGTAAACAATCAGGAAGTCAGATATTATTATAATTTCCACCACCGTCATCACCATTAGCATTCAATACTCACCCCTAGCTATTACTCCTACCTTTTCAGTCTCAGTGAATTTAAACAAACAAACAGACAGACAGACGGACAGGCAAAAAACTCTATGTTGGTCTTTGATCTACTCTCTTACTGTCAGTGATCTCTGGAAGGTGTGCCTTCTGCTAATGGGCAGAGGAGTTTAGAGAGAGTGCCTGTGCCCAAGATCTCAAAGACCTTCAGAGGCGAGGCCAGACAAAAACCTTAGTTTTTGGAAGCTTTCTTAGGTACATACATGGTGTTTGCAGAGGAACAATTTCCAGATGGTAGATAGCCATCCAGATGGTAAGGCTGTCCTTAGAATTCAGCTGAGAAGCAGAGTAAGGTAGTTCAGAAGGATTCATTTCAGTTTATATGTTTTCTAAGATCCCCAGTCATAGCTCTAGTCATTGCACATGAGGTTGGCATTGTAAGAGGTAGGAGGGGGACAGGTATAAAATTGTGTGCAAAGCTAAAGACCTGAAGTGCAATAAAGAGAAAAGATGCACACAGACCTGTTAAACACAAGGCAACAGGTGGTTTAGGAGTATGTCTTGTACAGACAGGAAGTGGTATGAATAGAAGTCCTTGTGAGTCAGAAGGACAGAAAAATACTCATGTAAGAAATGTTTCTCAGTAGAAGCTTGCCTTGTAACACATCACATCCTCTCAGACCCAAACTAGAGGATTACACAGATTATATCATGATTCAGTCTAAAAAGACTTGGATAAAATAGGTTTAAAAAAATCGTTAACAGGCTTGTCATTTCTTGCTTTCATGGTCTAGGGACTTTGGACTGGCTATGGGAATAAGGGACTCTCTAACCTTTATAATCTCCTTCCAGGGAGTGGTTAGGAGCTGTCATCAACCCCAAGGACATTTCAAGGAAGTTATTGAGCACCACACCAGTGGAACTGAAGCAATAAGCCATTATGGGGAGACAGATTTCAGACAGAAATAGTCATACAAGGAAGCACAAAATGAAAGACATTTCTCAAATTTCTCTGCATAAGAAGATATTAGCTTGTGTTTGAAAGATTCAGCTAATTTTACCACCAGTACCCAAAATGTTAAGTCCCCATAAGTTAAAAATGTATCTGTTTGGGAAAAAAAAATCCATGAGGTCAGTTAAAGTTAGCCTTTTTCAAATCCTAGTACATTGCCTATAATGGACAAATCTTTAACTCTAGACAGGAGAAAAGCATGAAAAATGTTTAGCAAAGGTGTTTAAATCTCACTGAGGGAATTTTTTAAAGGGAGCATATGAATTTTTAAAACCTTGAATATTCTGCAAATGTCATAACTTTCTATCAATTCAAGATAAGAGCACAATCAGCTGCAATGATTATATTACATACATTTGAAAGACAGAGGCCCTCACTGTAAGTATAAATATTTTCTTCTGAGATCTTCTTTCAAAGGGATTTTTGTAAATTAAATCATATTTTTAAAATTCCATGAGAATATATTATTTAATGAAACAATATGTTTAAATTATGAGTTAAAATTATTATTTTAAAGGCAAATTACCTCTGATGTGTCTGCTTCAAAAGCTTGGATTTCTACCTAGATGATTTCCAGGTCTCTAACTGATTTTTAAGATTCATCTTAAATCAGGATTTATCTAAAGAAAAAGTAATTAGAAGATTTTAAAATGTAACTATTTTGGCATTTTATTTGTTCAATATGGCTATATTCACCATATTCATAATAGCATTTTTGATAAGACAACAAAGATCAAATATGAATAACTTATTCCCAGTGTGTATGTATGCATGTGGGGTTATGGGTATATATATAAATAATCATATATAAACATGGATCTATAAGTAAAGTCTTCAGACATATTGGTCTTAAGCAGAATTGCACAATTGCTCATTCTAAGTAATAAGATTATACACCTCCAATGTAGAAGCCCTATAACCTGGTTGAAGAAATAATGTGATAAATCATGCTTTTCTGAGTACAAACGAGATATTAGAGGGATATGTCTATAAAATGGAGGTTCTTTTGGTCTTAAGACTCTCTTACACTACAGAATTTACACCTGTTTTACACGTTATAGCAGAAACCCTGCAACTGCAAACAACAGAATTATATGAAATATAAAATGCCATTAAAGAAAAAAAATAGAAACAATATCCACACTTCCTTCTAAGTTCCAACTGTGATACTTTTGAAAATACAATCTAATTTTTTGTGTAGACAAATGTAAGCTGTCTAACTTTATGTATGTTATCTGCCTAAGTTTATGCCATATATTAGATGTTGACTACAAGAGGTGCAACAGTTCTGATTATCATAGAAAAATAGCACCACCACTTACTAAAGTTGTTCCTTTAGAGAATTTAGCTGTTAAAACATTAGCCAAACCATGAGTTTGTTGCTTGGTATATTGAAACAAATAGCCGATTCCTTGTTGGTTAAGAACACAGAGCCTGAAGCCAGATTTCTGGAATCAAATCCTAGCTTTATCATTTCCTCATGTGGCATTCTGATTTCTCACATATAAAAGAGACATAAAAATGGCATCTTTCTCAAATGATCACTCTGAAGATTAAATGAATTAATACACACAAAGTGCTTAGAACAGTGCTTGGCAAACAGTAAACACTGCATGTTCTGGTGATTGTTACTATTTTCAGTAAGTACTTTTTAACTGAACACAGACACATTGTAAATCATTTTCCAGTGAGTATTTAACTTGCATGCACTATAGGGGGAAAAAGAGAAATAAATGACGGTCATCAAATAGAGATACAGTAATACTCCCTTATAACAGATTTTAGATGAAAATATGCTTAATCTTTGCCAACAGTGTTTCATCAGCAACAGAACAGCCACATAATCAGGTTTAACCAGGCAAAATGAAATTATCTAAACCTGATGCTCTTGCAGTATTTGGGAAAAAAAAATTTCAGATTTAATAAATGAGACTTTTCAGTTTCAAGTACTTTTGCTAAGAAACTCAGAGTCCTTTACAAATATTCTAAGTAACCTCTGACATATTCATTGAAACAAGAGGTATTCACTGTTTCTATTTTTTAAATATATATTATTAAAACTAAGTAGCAAGCAGAAGATTTAGAAGCACAAAAATATCTGTCATTCAAATAGTTTCATTTAAGAATTACTAAGATTTGTGTCTTAAAAATGGAAAATCTGTTAAAAAGAAATAAACCTAACTACTACGAAAATAGTACTTTTTGACCTAACAAAAATAAACATTGCAGAACAGAGCATGACAATGGACAGAACTCAGAAGTAAAGAGGAAAGAGACCCTAATTCTGTTCTGGCTCTTTCACTAACCAAATGTGACCTTCTGCATGTCTCCAAAGTTAGGACTTGCATAAGTGAAATGAAGGAGCTGGTCCAGAGAATAGAATGTAGAGGTTAAAGAATCCTTAAGGGAAACTCTTCTAACCATGAAGTTCTTTCTGTAGGCTTCAAAGGTGGAAAATGAACTGTGTCCTAAGGTGCTGAGTCACCCAGAGGTATTTCTAATAGTTAAAAAGTTATTCTGTAGCCACATTTTGGGAGTCTTTCTGTATATCTACGCTCCTCAGCTTCTCAAATAGTCTGTAATTCCAACTGTGGAATACAATGGTGTCCCACAAAAGCAAAATTTCTAAATAATGAAAGGGAATTTTAGCTGGAAGCCTAAGGGTGCTATTCTATGATCCATTTTGTTTACCATCATTAAGCCCCATCAAGAATGGCAAGAGGGAGGGTGCCTAGGTGGCTCAGTGGATTAAGCCGCTGCCTTCGGCTCAGGTCATGATCTCAGGGTCCTGGGATCAAGCCCCACATCAGCCTCAGCATCCCTGCTGAGCAGAGAGCCTGCTTCCCCCTCTCTCTCTGCCTGACTCTCTGCCTACTTGTGATATCTCTCTTTGTCAAATTAATAAATAAGATCTTAAAAAAAAAAAAGGAATGGCAAGCGGGGGGTCAAAGAAATTTAGACTCTTTCCTGTACCTTCAACTTGACCAAGTTCTCTACCAAGTGGTAGTTTTCTTACTGGGAACCAGTTCTGCCCTCAACACTTCAAAGGAGTCCATACCAGCTAGACTTCCCCTCTGGCACCACAGGAAGTTCAGGTCAGGAACAACCTTCTACCCTGAGAAGAAAGAAGTAGATATGGTTGAATTAAATCCATGACCTCCAGCTCCACAGAACATCACTATGCCTGTTGTGTTGTGAAGAAAATGCCAACTTGGGAGAAATGGTGTTACCAAGCTGTGATGAGACAAGAAAAGAAATTGAGAGTAGAAGTTGAGAATTTTTTTTTTAAAGATTTTATTTATTTATTTGACAGACAGAGATCACAAGTAGGCAGAGAGGCAGGCAGAGAGAGAGGAGGAAGCAGGCTCCCTGCTGAGCAGAGAGCCGGATGTGGGACTCGATCCCAGGATCCTGGGATCATGACCTGAGCCGAAGGCAGAGGCTTTAACCCGCTGAGCCACCCAGGCGCCCCCGAAGTTGAGAATTTTTGTTCATAGATATTGTGGTACATGATTGGTGGATACCTTGAGTGTAGATGACTTTGAGGGCTATTGAGTTCTCTTGGTGAGCTACATGTTATACAAGCCGCACACTAGCTACATGTAGTAAGACCATAGATAGGTCTTTCATGTACTGAGAAATTAGACAACCCCCCACATCAGATAATTTGAGAACATACCTGATGGGGCTCAATGACAGGCTTGTAGGTTTTGAGTTGAATCTTTTCATCTCCTTCCATGTCCTTCAAGTCCTGGACTCCCCACACTCGTCCATTTACCATGAATGAACTCATAATTTACTTTGTTTTGTCCTCAACTTCCTTAAACTAAAAATCCAGTTTTCTAACTATTTATACCATTTATTTTTAATAAAAGGTAAGCATGATTAAAAATGGATGTTTCATGGGATTTTTTAATGTGGAGGCTGACTCTAAGTTTGTGTTAACATGATACAAAATAGCAAACTGCTTCAGGGAATAATATAAATCTGTGAATTTAAGTTAGAGTGTTACAGGCAGAGAAAATAAGATTAAAATCAACCTCAGAGGAAATTTGGCAATAAGGACATCCTCTTCCCCCAGATCATCATGGTCCAGTGGAAAGAGCATTGAATTAGATGTTGGGAGTCCTGGGGTCCTGTATTAGCTCCACTACTGACTAGTTCTGTGACTTTGATGAAGTCTCCAAAACTTCTATAACAAAATTTCCTCCCGTGTGAAAACAGTGGCTTGAATGAGTAAATTTCTAAAGTCTGTGACAACTTTAAAATTTCATACTTCTAAAAAAACTATTTCACTTAACATAGTTTCCTGAAGGAGGAAAATTTTTCCCAGCTGTGCATTTACTACCAAAAGACAGACTGACATCCCTGTACTCCTTCAAGTAGTTCTTTATTACAAATTTAACAATATCCATCTCTTAGAGTTTGAAATCACACACCAAATGAGACATTGACCCTGATCCCAAAAAACACGTCTTTGTTATGGACACATGAGCTCCAATTTGCAGATATCTCTGGGGTTGAGGAGTAATTCACAGGGACCTAATCATGAAAGAATGGGTTCCATAAAATACCAGTATCTATTAGGTACTGTTTATTGAATTGTTGTTTGTCTCACAAGACCTTTCTCAGGGGGATCTTCAAATGCCTAACAATCCAAAATAAAGCCATCTGTCCTCCCTTAACTCATAAAGCCTACAGCATTAACCCAGCTCCTAAATAGAGTTAGGAATTAACTGAGCCCCCAGGAACACTTGAGAATGAATAACCACGCCAGAGTTGATTCCACAGGTATTCCATTTATTGCTTATGGCCCCAAATCATGTTTTAAGCTTCTCTGCACTCCTAAGATGATAGACCCGTTGCCTGCCAAAGAAGCTGTCTCCTGTGTGGGGGCAGGAATTAGTTCAGAATTATCAGTAATTTCCATAATGTCTTTCATTTTCAAAATAAATGGAGGGGAGTGTTGATGCAAATGAAGATAAATTCAGAAAAAAAATGGAAAAATATGGAAATTACAGAGTAAAATGTAAAATGCCTAATCATAAATCATTACCCAAAAGAATAGAAAATCCATACCCAAGCAATATGAAAACTAAGGCAGCATACTTTAACAAAGAAAGTATGATAATGAGATAATGGAATGTATAGATGCAGATATCATAAGCATCATATTTATGGTTTATTATTGAATCTATCAAAAAGCTGAAGAATAAGGGGAAAGACAACATCATAGAACACTTTGAAATGAAATATTCAGCCCTCATCTTCTAAAATATAGTTGCAATTAAAATTTAGTATATACATTAAAAAGCATATAAGTACAGTATGAAGAATTTTCTGATCTGAATTTCAACTTGAAAAGAACATTTGTATTCTAAGTTTTCCAGAAAAGATACGAATGAATGGAAGTTCTTTCATAAACAAAGCAGCAATAGCATGTGATTTATCTCGGGGCTGCCCCCAGCAAAGGCATGCTGTATCAGGTCCTGAGATGTACATACCAGAAGATAGTAAAACAGTGCCTGCTGAAGTTGAGGGGATGAAGGGGAATGGAGTCAATGAAGAGAGTCCTGGAGTGAGCTAGTCATTCCTTGGCCCAGTATGCCTTGAGGATTTGTTCTTAGTGACCACAGTCCATTAGGTAAATGCTGTCATCGATACCAGTGTTCTTTCTTCCCTAACAGAAAGCAACATAAGGACTCTGAGCCAATGTCTTATACCGTTAATCGGCAAGATCTCCTCCTTTTCCTCCATAGCTGCCTCAGAACTTCCAGTGTTTTCCTATAGTAATTGGGCTCTTCTCAACTACCAAACTGAAGTCCAGGGATCCACCATACTGGTTCTCTACCTGAAAAGAGAAACTCTCTATACTATTTGAACCACTGGGATCTTGAGTAGCTTTAGGACGCATTTTCTCAGCACTCCTCTGCTGGTGGGTGTTCTTTCTTTCCCTGCAGAAATCAAAGATATCCACCTATGAGAAGATGTGGGCTTTTATGAGCAGCAGGCAACAGACTGCCCTGGTTAAAAATAGTGATGAAGGAATCCAGCGAGTACTCACCACTGACTACGCCCTGCTGATGGAGTCCACCAGCATTGAGTATGTGACGCAGAGAAACTGCAACCTCACTCAGATTGGGGGCCTCATTGACTCCAAAGGTTACGGAGTGGGAACACCTATCGGTAAGAGAGGCAAGGCATGAGCCAAGACTGAGATGGGCAATGTCAATTATGAAGGATAGAAGGGAGTAAACTCAGAGATATCTACTCCACATTCTGAAAAGTTCTACAATACCTATGGTGGACTAATCAATAAGGGAAACATCCAGATAGGTCAGAGGCATGTTTTGAATTGACAATTCCCAGATATTTAACTTAATGAACTTTCAACCCACTGTTTCTTTCAAGCTCTACCATTACATACCTGGTTGAGTGTATCAACTTTATTATTTTACTCTCAAAAAAATATCTTTAAAAGAATATCTTCCTGACTAATCCTCTTAACATTATTGTCTTCAGTACCTATACATGTCTATCTAGTTATTTTATCTTAAATTATATTGGAATATATCAAAATTAATTGTGCATATAGATGCTGAAAGTTGAAAGGTTAGAATTCTAGATCTATAAAAGAAGAAAGATGAAGATTGAGTTATAATTATTTGGCAATATATAGATACAATCAAGGATAACTATCTAAAACCTCCAAATATTGCTATTTCTGAATTTCGTGCTACTGTTTTCCCTAGGGATATCATTGCCTTGCAGACATATAGACCCATATAACAAGGTTTTCTTGCATTCCTAACACATAGAACTGTGTTCTATATTTAAGGGACAATTATGAGCTCTCTCTCCATAGAAAAACTGTATCATGTAAGATTTGGGTTTGGTGGTAATCTGCTTCTCTCAAGTGAATGATTAGTAATTTTGTGGTAAGATTTCCAAAGAAGAGAAATCAGGGGCCACCTTAGACCACTGGATAGTCTAATAAGCTGATATCTTGGTTACAATCAAGTCATATTATTAAGGATCCAAGATAGATTAGTTTTGCTTATTTATATTATTATTTTTGTTGTTTGAAACAGATTGTCCAGTTCAACCCTCAACATTAAACAGAGATCACAAACACAAATGCTTATAGAGGCTAAGGAGACACTATAACTAAATAAACTTGTTTGCTTGAGAAACCCATAGGGAATGGTAGCAACTATGGAAACTTAGAGACTATGTGGTCATTCAAAGGGAGCAGTTGTCTTTCAGGCTAGTCAGTTGCATATGTGGGAATTTGACTACAAGTTTATTAAATGTTCCATTTTTCATTTAAAAAAATCAGATTTTAGGTGGACTGTCCAAAATGTTAGAACATTTAGTCCCAAATTCATTAAAAAAAAGACTACATATCTTATATTCAAATTTTGATCAATATTAATTTAATTAACCAGATAAAGATCAACTTTCTTTACCTTTTATTATGAATACACAACCAATTTGATTCCTTGCTGTCTAGCTGTTGTTAGAAATATATACTATGGAGAAATAAACTTTATTATTATTATTATTACTATTGTTATCAAGAATGAATTCTAAAGAAATCTGAAAAATGATTGAACTGGGGAACCTATAACTACTTTCTTGTCCCTTTATTTTCAGTAACTTTCCCTGATGAAAATACCAATATTGCCAGTTAAGTGTATATATATATATATATTTTTTTTTTCCCAATTGGTAAACTCTCCTTTGATTAAGTGAACATGTTTTGCAGGAGGCTCAGTGGGATTGTTAGACACTAATTAAAATAATGCTATGACTCTTTTTGTAAAACAATCTACTGTCTCCCTAACCAACCTCTGTCACCTGATTTTCCATAATAGGCACAAGGAGCATAAGACAGATGCTATTTTTTTTTTATATCCAACAACTGCTGATTTTAGTTAAATGGACCAAAAGTCAGACAAAAGTACTAGGAGTGGGTTGCTTTTACCTAAATCTTCAAAATCAAGACCCTAAGATTGATTTTGTTATAGTCTACATCTTCTCAGAGGAGAAACTGTGGTTCCCTAATAGAACTATGTTTAGATTAAATTATAGAGTTGAAAACTGCACTTTCCTCATTTTATCTTCCACCTCATAAGCCCACCTTGATCACCTTCAACACTACTCTTTGTTCACCAAATTTCCTATCTGGTAACGAAGAGAGAAAATAACACTGTGTATCATTCCCTCTGAGAATATTTGTACTTTACTATGATACTTTTAATGAACATTTCTTCTAATGAATGAATACAACACTGAAGTTAAAGTTTGAGAGTAGGGAGAATGGAAAGGAAGCAAGGGGCTTCTTTCTGCAACAGTCCTAAATTAATACAGCAATTTGAAAATGACTTTGCCCTCATGTAAATGAAGCTCAATGAGTATCACAGCATTGTATATTATATGATATAGAGATTTGAGTGTTCCAATGCAGTCTACTTTTTTCCAGCCTCATCCATACTCTGACACACAAGTTCCAAAGTTGAAGAGCTCTTCCCCCTCCCTAGATGAAAAGAAATACACTCCAGGAATTTTTCATACTGGTTATAAACCTGTCAGGCTTTTAAACCAAAAACAATGAAGGAATAATTGAAACAGATGGCAGACCTCAGAGAGAATATATCCATTGGGAATACAGCTGTTAGATAAATTTGTGAGATGTTTCTTCTATGATGAATTGACTCTTTAAGAAAGCTCAGTTGCTGTTCAGGAAGATCTGTGTGTATACATATATATTTTTTCAAGTGACTTGTAATAAATCAATTCTGATGTCACTCAGTCCACTTAAGCAACAACAACAAGACTGAAGCTAACATATATTCAGATACAAAAATATTCTCCACACAATTCTGGTCTTGCCCTCCCTGACTCCCCGAAAGAGCTAAACTCTTTCCCGTGGTCAATGATTGGCAAAGTCGGCTCAGTCACAACACAAAATAGAGAACTTTGCTTCTCTGGGACTCTCAGGATGGAAGCTCTGGAAATGTGCCTCCTAAGGGATTTAAAAATAAAACAGGAGAATGAGAGCAGTTACAGCTTAAACAGGTTACGAAGAGGTTGGAAATTACCTTCCTTAGAGAACAACTTTAAATGGAGATCCGATCCCTGTCTGTCTGAAATGTTTTAGGTATTGTGCAGCCTGAAGGCAGAAGGAGAGCGTCAGTCAACATTTATTGAGTGCCCACTGTGTATACTGCTATGATTACAGCCGCAACCGCCACCATAAGAATCATTCTTAATGCTCTTCAAAGCATTTTCTTGTACATTAAAGCAAAGCTCTCCTGGTTCACTTAATTGCTCACATGCTATGGGTATGTTAATGATGCTAATTTTGACACTAACCATTATTCTGGGGTTGTTTAAGCAAGCAGCCAGTATCTTTTAATTTGGCTTACAAGAGTCATTTTCTCACCAAAAAAATCTATTCTTCTAATTGACAAGCCACAATCTAACCCCAAAACATTTTGCCCTTCTTTTAAATTTGATTTTGAGTACTGACAATCATTTTAGGAAGTTTTGGGAAGGAAGAAAGAAAAATGACACATGCCACAATGTTAACCTTCTGCTTTTCTGACATAAAGCATACCACAGAACATAAGGTTTGTGTATGTGGAGACTGAAGGCAGGAAGAGGGGCAGGCTGTGGGGTAGAGCAAGCAGCTTTCAGGGAAATAACACTAGGTGAGAAGTGAGAGGAAATGAGTTAAGTCCTTGCCAGTAACTAGTACTTTTACTCATACTTTCACATTCTAAATTTCTTCAAGGCTAAAATACATGGACTGGTCTATATGATTTTTAAGATTTCTTTTGGTTCTAAGATGACCATTTTTCTATTTTCTGTTTGATTTTTGCATTTTTTAATTTCTACCAAGAAGACCTATTTAAAGTTTCCAACGGAAAGAGTGAGGGTATACTACCTTTCTACTGAGTAGAATAAATACCAACAAAAATTCTTAGCATCTAATGAGAAATTGAGTAAATGCATCTTACAATCTTTTAAAATCTTCTTTTGCATTAACTGGCATCAGAAGCCAGTACTGGGTAAGCTATGGCTACAGTACTATCTAACCCTAACATAATTAAAAGTTCAGTGACATTACTAGAAGATTGAGCCTAAAAGATATCAGTGAAGTCTTTGCAAATTTTCCAAACCTTGTGGAATTTTTAGAACCTTTGAAGTATTTCAAACCTAATCTTAATAGTATGTTACTAAGTATATTAGTCAGTATGGACTAATTACTATAACCAACATCTGCTATGTTCAAGTGGCTTACACCATAAATGTTTGTTTGTTGACCTTGCCATGGTCCAGTGTGCATTGAAAGAGAGACTGCTTCATGCAGTTATCCTGGTACCCATACACCTTCTAGTTGGTGGTTCCACTATCCCTAGTGACTTGAAGTCTTATCCTTCCTACTGCATATTTGGGGAAATGGAGAGAGAAAGTAGAGGATGATGTTGGGAGAATGTGAGATCGGACTGGAACTGGGAAATGTCTAGCTGCTGCCCTAGGAAGAAGATAAGATGGCACTGGTGACTGTCTAGCCAGGCTGTCACAATGTTAGACAACTGAGAAAAAAAGGAATCTAAACAGTGAAATCCACCAACATGGGAAAAGATTTATGGGAAGCTCACCAGAAGCAGGGGGCTGTCACAGAATTCCCAGCTCATCTTTTCCTTGTTTAAGAGGAACCGACAGTCTGAGCAAGAGTTAATCTCAGCACGTCAGCTATCCACTTTCCAATTGCTTAGAGTTTCAAAATACAGAATTCAACCTCTATGCCCTTTGACAGTCAGTGTGTGAATTGGGGTTTCCCAACAGCCTTAAAGTTGTTAACTTTAAGACAATAATCCCTCTTGACATCGTCAACATTTTGGTGACCAATATCCAAATGACCTTCCTTACAGGCTCTCCTTACCGGGATAAAATCACTATTGCTATTCTTCAGTTACAAGAAGAGGGCAAGCTGCATATGATGAAAGAGAAGTGGTGGCGGGGGAATGGCTGCCCCGAGGAGGACAACAAAGAGGCCAGTGCTCTGGGAGTAGAAAATATTGGGGGCATCTTCATTGTTCTGGCTGCTGGACTGGTCCTTTCTGTATTTGTAGCCATTGGGGAATTCATATACAAATCACGGAAGAACAATGATATTGAACAGGTGAGTCATCACTTTCTAAGACTAGGTAGTTTTAGTTTGCATTATCTGTCTTAAATTTGGGGGTTTAAAAATGCCTGCCCTTTTTGGTAACAGTCTATTGAATTAGATGCCCAGAAGAGCCATTTCTGAGTTAGAGCAAAGAGCTATTGAATCCTTTCCAGGTGCTCCTGGCATTGTAGCCCCATCATTTATTAATGAGAAGAAGGAAGCGCCTTATATACTAAATCCAATTAGCACTATTTGGAATGGCAGTGCAGAAATTCCAAACTCAGTTAATTTCTCAGACAGCTATTTGCTCTTAAGATAGAAAACCTAGATAAAGCAAGCATGAAATAAATCCAAAATTGGAAAAGTTATAAAAAGATCTTTGAGAGAAATGTTACCATCCTTTAAGTCTAGATGCTGAGCACATGTACTAATGCAAAGCAATTTACATAAAGATATAAATGTAGTATTTTGTAACTGAGCATTTACCTCTCTTGAAATATGATTTGTAAAAGGATAATTCAATTTTGGGGGGCCCAGGAATATGTTAAATTATACAGAGTGACAACAAAACATATCAGAGACTTTATTTTTCCAAATCGTATTTAGGATTATAGTTGATTTCAGTAGTTGATCATTTTTGCCTGTCACTTCTATTTTTGATAGAAATCATACCAGGAACTTACACCATCCTGAATAAGATGATTGTATTAAAGAGAATTCCTTCATAAGCATACTAGAATAAACAAAGTACAAATCTCATGTCAATTATGGTGCATTAGGCCACCCATTCAATTTAATGTTACTGTTAAAATTTTGAGGCTATAAACAATTATTAACAGGGCTAGATTAATGTGCAGTTGTCACTGTCCTGAAATTAATAATTTTTAATAATGGGGTTCCACATTTTCACTTTGTACTGGACCCCACAAATTATGTAGCCAGTTCTGATTAATAATCCCATACCAGTCCCACCTCCTTTAAGTGGAAACTCTCCTTATAGTCCCAAAGCTGGGAGGGATTGATTATATCCTGGTTTTACCGTGAAAATTTTCCAACAATTACAAGTAAGTTGTGAGAACATTAAGCACCCCTTTCTTGCTAGAGAAAACTATCTTTGCTTAAGGGGGAAAATGGACTGTTCTGCTTTGTTTTAACTTTCAATTTACTCTTGAGGTGTCTTGTTTTATGCAACTAATTTGAAAAATAAAATCTTGTATATGTTATGCTTTAATGTGCTTCTCATAATTGCCAGCTTCATTTTATTTAAATTTTCATTTAAACATTCATTTTTGCTTCTGATTTATTCATTTTTTTCTATATTTTTCTCATTTCTTTTGCATGCAAGGCTTTTTGTTTCTTTTATGGACTGCAGTGTAAGCAAACCCATCCAACCAACTCTACTTCTGGAACCACTTTATCTACGGATTTAGAATGTGGCAAATTAATTCGAGAGGAGAGAGGGATTCGGACACAGTCCTCAGTTCATACTGTGTAATCAGTTAAAGGAAAAAAAGTATGCCCAGTAGAGATTGTTTCTGCTAATTGGTGTTGTTGATGATATCTGTATCTACTAAGCATAAATAGTCATAATTCCCTATCCCTTTAAGATAGCAAAACTCATGGACTCTAGACATTGAATTCAATGCACTGAGAACAGATGTGCATTCTGTGTTGAAATTGAGGTGTGTTAGGGGTAAATAAATTCCCAAGATATGTGTATTTTCCAGAATCTGCTATACCATCAAGACAATGGTTATCTTAGTTCTATATTCATGCATTAAAAATAAGCAAGTCTTTCCTCATGAAAAAGTAGATCCAGACTTCCAACAGTGCAAAGCATAAAAACAAAATGCAAATATTGTGGAATTGTTTTCATCTTTGTGGACTTTTTTTCTCCTCTTTCCCTCTCCCTGTCCCTTACGTTCTGTAGATCCACATGTTCAAACTATCCAAGCCCTATCTTTTTGTAGTAACTCCGTAGCAATGTTGATGTTCAACTCAAATTGATTCCACTATTTAAACTGTATTATTTACATAAAGACTCAAAGATGTCTTGGATTTTAAAAATTGAAAAACGTGATCCAGAAAATGAAAAATAAACTTGAAACCTCTGGCATCACAGAAGAGCCTTAGCTAAATTGAACATCACTCAGGAAGGCACAACCCAGTCAAGAATGATCCCTGAGTAGAAATTCATTTTCATTATCCTGTAACATTTACTTGACAATCCTCTGTAGGTTCAGATCATAGTATGCTTGGAGTCTCTAAAGAACTGTGATCTTTTTTTCATGTTACAGATCATTTCTTACAAGCTCCAAAGAAGATCCTAAACTAGGAACTAATGCATAACATCTTCTATTTTCCACTTACTCACTCTCACTCTGCATTGACAAACATCTTTTCACGAGACGTTATTTATTCCCTTCCTATTCACCCAGAATAGAGTGGTTGTCCTCATAGCAATCTTTTCTGAGCATTACCACTTTCACACTCACTTCTCTGGACCCTTAGTCATTATCAATTCATTCCAAGTGTATTGGAGAGAAGGGCAAGGAGGAGAAAATAAAGAGAGGAAAGAATTTCCACACACATTACAGATCTCTGGAGATTTATTTTACACCTGCATTCAAAATGTTGTAAATAATTCCCACTCCGTCTCAGCTTGGTGACATAGAAAACCAACTGCATACTTAATTTGTTCTTATGAAGGATATCTGCTGTCCCTCTGAGCTTCTTTTCCTCTTCGCCATGAGTAGGGGAATTGAAGATGCCTTTCATCTCCCCTCAATATGGAATAAGTTGGTCTTTGTTCTCTTTAATGGTATTACCTTTTAACATATGAATTTAGCTTCCAAAACATATTTCTCAGAAGTAAAGATAAGCCATCTGTGCAATCATGTAGCATTTTGCCTTCTCTTTGCTTAGCTTTAAGTGGATTTCACATTTTGAACCACAGGTCTCCCCAGTCAACATTATATTTCTCCAGTAAAGCATGTTTAGGAAAGTTGACTCCCGCCCTGATTATTTCTCAGTCTTGCTTTCTTCTTTAAATAAATGAACTTTTAAGATAATATCTATAAATTACATCAACATTTATTTACTATTATTGAAGCAAAAGCACCAGAATTTGTCCTAGGTCAGAATTTGCATCTTCATAATCAATAGAGTCAGGTGTTGGAATAAATATTTTATTATTCATAATTCATTGATTCTGTACATAGAAATCACAAATTATATAAGCTTATATTCTGAGGGCTATTTAATAAATCAAAGATGCTACCAAAAAATTATAAGGATGATTGATGAAGTTTAGATGATCAAGATTAGTAATAACAAAATTCACTTTTCTACAGAGACTATCTTTTAAAATTGTAACTCAGAGGTTTTGATAAAATTAATATTTGTGTGCCACTTTAAGCTGTATCCTACCTTTCCTGATATTTATATGTTATTTTACAGTTTTCAGAATGTCTTGAGATATTTGAAAAGATACAGCATTACAGTTAATCCTTTCAACAATTTTATTTCAGCTTTACTAACAGAGAAAAAGATATTAGTCAGCAGCCTGAAGTCCTAGATTTTAGAATCAGAAGAGAATTTTCAAAATCAATCAAACTTCAGTGCAGGTTTTAGTATAGCCACATGCTGAATGATCGTAGAAAATGACTGAATTTCTTAGAGCTTTGGTTTCTTAATATGTAACACCAGGACATAATTTCTACATCATAAGGTTATATTTGAAGGAGTGTCCTTCACAATGGGTCCCATTGGAAACTGTTACCCAAATAAGATTTTCCTGCTTGAGGAAACCATGGAGCATTATTCTAAACATTCCTTTACTGCATGATATCTAAGGGTGTTTAATATGCTATAATGCTTTGGGAATTATCTTTTGTGTGTGTGTGCATTGGGAATTTTCAACAAGATTGGAAAGTATTCAGTATTCCCCATGCTTATTAGATAACAGAATTTATTTTTCCCCAAAAGCATCTTGACAGACCATTGTTCTACAGATCATACTCTAGGGAACACTGGTATGATGGTGTGCATCTCATCCAGTGATAATGTACACAACACATTAGCCATGCCCATCACATAACTGCCATTTAATAAACAAGAGTTTTGGTTTGGGGGGTAATTTTTAATTTCTCTGAGCTTCAATTTCCTCAGTTGTAAATTGAAGGTAATCTGTTGACCTATATTTACTAGGAGAATTAAAAGAAATAATATCATGGCATAGAAAATGAGATCATTTATAAGAATCCTATTAAAAGATACTGGTTAGCAGATGTTAGTTCCTTATAGAGAAATTAAGTATTATTCTCTGGTCAGCTGGACAGTAAGTACAGTTTACCATGAAACTTAATACAAAGTCAGTTTGGAAAGGAAGTTTTCCAGTTTAGAGGTTCAAACTATTCCTAAAACCATATTTCCTTACACAAGCATTAAAAATCAAGGGCAATTTCATTGCACTAAGAGAAGGACCCAAATCAACAATACATGAGGATCTAGTGGAAGTTTTGAACCTCGTCTCTAGAAATTCTATTTTGATTAATCTGGAATGGAGACAGGACAATAGCTTTTTTTTTTTTAAGATAACCAGTTGATTCTATCATGTAGTAGAGATCTAAAGCATTATATGCATATAACTGGCACTCAGTAAGTCACTGATGTTTACTGATTGATTTTAGAGGTATGACCACTAATTCTAAGCAAGATATACAGCACATATTTGGCATTCAGTGTTCAACAGACCCTCTCTAGAGAGAATTCAAAAAGAAACTGCACATTTTTAAGATAAAAATTTCATTATATTCAATTGATAACCTTCATATTTAGTTATAGGAGCTAAGCCTACACCAAATGAGCTAAGCCTACACCAAATGATCAAATCAGAAATTTAATTGGTCTCTGCACCCTTTTATCCCCAAGAACCTCCATACATTTCAGAAATATAGGTTCCTTACACTCTCTTCTTTCTCCTTCTATACATGCCCTAGATAACAAGTTCTTAATATCAAGTAAATAACCACTAAGACCACAGTGACCCCACCAAGGGCCATTGCATTTTAGTGAAATTTAAGGAAAAAAGGGAAGGGGCTTGAACATGAAAAAAATTTCCAAACTCTGTTTTCACATCATTAGTTCACAGACTTTGGTGTACCTAAGAATCCCCCAGGGAAATTACTTAAAATACTGATTAAAGGTTTTATCCCCATAGATTCCTTCTCAGGGATTGTAATCCAGGAACAGGCATTTTTAACAAAATCTGGAAGTGAATGCTTAAAACTACTTTGCACATTAGTTTTCATAAAAATTAGCTTAAATATAGCAGTTTTCTCCAAAATTAGGTCATGTACATGAGGTTTTATTAAAACTATCTTCGGTACAAGAGGTTTGTAAAATAGCTTTTCTTACATGAGTTTTTTCCCCAACAATCTTAAATACAAGTGTTTAAAACTGTTGGTAAGCATGAGTTTTCTTTAAAGCTAGATGGCTGGGATGCTTAGCTTAAAGAAGAGACAATCCGTGGAAGGCATGAGCAATGTCTTCAGAGAGCCAAAATGCACTTGCATAGAATGAGGAGTGTTTCTTGGTCCAGAGCCACAACTAAAAAAGTGAATGGATGTAAAAGAGGTTCCATATAAAATACAGCAAAATAGTTCTAATAATTTTAAAAAATGGAGCTAGATAGAATACAGCAATTTGACTTCAAATTAAATGGTAAGAGTGAGATTTTATTAACACTGGCAGTTTTTCTGTGGATTATACCTGAAGGAAGACTGTTTCAACTTAGCAAGAGAGCAGAGATATGAAAGATTGAATAAGTACATCAAGAACTATGGAGCCCAGAATGTTGTCTAATCTGGTTCCTGACAAGCCTGTTCATAAGCCAATGCAATAATAATAAGAAAAAAAAATAAAAGCTGATTTTGTCTTAGACTAAAATTATAACCTGAATTATTCTAGGGTTTTTTCAGCAAAATTGGAACTACCTAAGGAACACATGGTGGGTAGAGATAATGTTCTTAGGAAATTCAGCTGGATCATATAGTTAAACCTTTCCCCAAAATTATTTCCAAATACCTTACTGCATTTGACTAGCACTATATAATGTTCTATGTAAGCCATCTATGGCAAAGCAGCAAAACAATGATTCCAAATTAGTTTCCAAGCCCATAACCCTTTACACTATAAGGTCTATTTCCCAGTAAGCACTTTAAAAGTAGCCTGGCCTTGAAAGCAAAAGGAAAGCAAAGCATTCTTACTTCTTGCACTATTTTCTGCACATCTGAATATGCCAAATGGCATTATTAATTAACTCTTATAGATAATGAAAAATTTCTGCTTGATGCTGCAGTTTTAACTTGCCTTTAGGAACCATCTCATTATGCTTCCCACAGTTATGGAATTTTATATGCACAGATGCACAAGCATATTAAAATCATTTTTGTTTTTAAAATCCTCTCCATAGAGACTGATATCATGGAAAATGGGATTCTCCTTTAAATTTTCAAAGAAATTTTATTTGCACAAATAAGAACATTTTTGTGATAGAAAACCAAATGTTCTGTGTAGTTTCACATGTTACAGGATCTGAGCTTTGTAATAGGCAAACCAAATAGGGCTAATTGGCCAAATTGCACAATACAACCATGTCTCCATATCACAACATACACGTCCAGATACACATAAGAATAATGAGTAAGACCTGAGTGATGTAAAGAAGTTACTGTTGTTGTTCCATTTACCCACTAAGTTTAAGGTAGTAGGGTCAGAATTTTCTTCCTATCCAATTTTTTAGCTGAAGTGCTTAGAATTCAAATATTCAGATATTTCAACTCAAAAAAAAAAAAATGGTGCCCTGATCACTTAGTCTTTACCACCATAAGAACTAAGAAACTACTGTCCACAGATAACCCACCCTATCTTCACATTTATCTTAAGTCCCAAGTGTCACTTGGCACATTATCATCTGATAATGTGCCTCCAAGTGTCCTCAGCTTCATTTCTTCCATAGTTTGATCACTTTATTTAGAAAATGATTTGGATAACTCTCAATAGGTTGTTTCTGTAATTGTGGAAAGAGGCTTTCCTTTGCCTGGAAACCCAAACATTCATCAATTCACACAGAGGCCAGGAAGCAATTAATAACCATTTAGAAAAATGGGGCACCTGGGTGGCTTTAGTGGGTTAAGCCTCTGCCTTCAGCTCAGGTCATGAGCTCAGGGTCCTGGGATCAAGCCCCGCATTGGGTTCTCTGCTCGGTGGGGAGCCTGCTTCCTCCTCTCTCTCTGCCTGCTTCTCTGCCTACTTGTGATCTCTATCAAATAAATAAATAAAATCTTAAAAAAAAAAAGAAGAAAAAAAATAACTTTTCCAGGGTACAATGGTAGTGTCTTCTAAATCAAACAAACTCTAAAAGGTATAAATGGCTCAATGGAAATGTGACCTGGGAATCACAAGCCAAGAATGCAGGTGTCTGTGCTATTACTGAATGGGTATGTGACTTTGGGCAAGTCAGTGTTCTTCCCTCACTCTCAGTCTCCCCATCTGTGCAATTAGGGGGTGACATTTAAAGTTCTCTTCCAGCCACAATATTTTTTAAGTTTGATAAAAAGTGGGAAAGAAATAAAAATATAGAAGCAGGACCAAAAAAAAATAATAAAGGTTTGGCCAAATATAAATGTAAACAATATTATGCAATTACCTTGGACATATTAAATTCTTATTGCCATAAGCAGAATTACCTATCCCTGCCCATGATGCAGGATAGAATGGTCCACTTTGGATACAGAGAAAACCAACATCATAGCATCAAAGAATGAAACAGTTCTCATCCACTCATAAGCAAAGCATTGCAAACACAAGGAAGGCTACAGAAGTAAAATCATTCTAGACTTTGATGAGCCCACAGGATAGGTAAAAATAATAACACAATAAAACAACAAATGTGCCAAACAAAGACATATAGTTAGAAGTTATTTGAAGCTATAGAATTGATTACATTCTCAATCACAATTCAAGAAAGGGGATATCAGTGGGACTAGAGTGCATGGGGGGAAACTATTCTGTAAATGGAACTTAAATTCTACTAAGGACAAAAGGAAACAAAGAAAAAGGTTGATGTGCTCTTACTGTCTATTGCTTTTACCCCTACCCTCCTTTAAGAATCAAGGTTTTTTATATGTATTGCTTCCAAGCCAGACATGAATCAAACTTTTAGGTTTTGAGTTTTAAGTAGACTTTACAGATTTGTAGCATAGGCAAAAATCTTGAAAACCATGGCTTTCAGGTTAAAGAACCAGATGTTTCATTAAGTTAGTTGTTATAATTCAAATAGTTTATCTTTAATTAACAGGATCCAAAACCCAGAGACCCAAAGTTGGAGAAATGCACAAAATGATATTTTCCTCCCTCATGTTCCAATTCTGACCAGTTTTTGACCCCTAGGAAAGAAGGGAAGAATGGGAAGGAAGTCCTTAAAAATTGATGGTACCAGAAGTCCTGAGAGAAGGCTTCATGACCATCCCTGAGCCAAGTCCCAACCTGAGGACAGGAAATAGAAACTTCAGAAAATCTCAGGAAGGATCCTAAACAGAAAATACTATTTTGGGTTCAGAGGGTGTAACCCAGGAGATGACAAAACTTGAAAGAAATTTTACATCCAACTGTCTCCAGAATGGTGGAATAACAAGGTATAAGCCATGAACACCAAACAGCATCATACTCCTGCTCTGTCCTAGAGCGTCTCAGTGAAAACTCCATGATGTTTCCCAATGAAGAGCTTTGTGGAAGAGCCAAGAGAACCACTGGACTGAAAGAGTTGAGTTTGGAGTAGAAAAGACTCAATGTGACATGAAGACCATAGTGGGGCCACAAGCATCTCAGAGAACACAGCAGAGAGAGAGTACAGCATCCAAGACCCCCTAGGATGTCACACCCCAGTGGAAGCCAAAGGATAGAGCATGGCCATAGATTAGCTTCTCCCACTATTACAATGCCCAGGCTCTCTATAAAGCTCTCCTCTACCCAGATGAACCTGGGAAAGAATAGGAATAGGGAGTTGGGGAGAGACTCATTTTAACTGAGCCATTAGCAAAAGAAACTTAGTTTTAAATGAAGAGTGAGTTACCTTGAGTTGATAGTACCCACAAGTTACCCAGGGATCTCTAAGCTAAGGTGGGATTTGTTAACTTTTTTTTATAGCATCAGATAATTTTCTTGCACACCTCGGTTTATAGCTTGAGAAAAAATGTATATCCCCTACATAAGGGCATAAGCTGGTATTGCAAGGACTCCATAGTAGCTCACACACGCACTATGGACAACTAAAACCCTCCATCAGGCTCAATTTACCTCAAGGCTAAGATCATTCTCTATATGAGAAGGGGCATGCAAAAAAATACTTAAAGTTTATTTTTATGGCTCTAACTCCACCTCTGAGTTGCTGAAAGGACCAGGCCCTCTTGTCCATACGACAATGGAAAGCCTGTCCTCATTGGATCATCTCAGGCCTTGAACGTGGACGCCAGGTCAGGTACATATTGGTACATAGACCTATATTCAGAGGAAATTTGTAGGCTCTGAGCTTACAAGAGGGGTTGAGGCAGGCTCAGGTGATGTAGGGAAGCCAGAAAGAAGACAGAAAGCCAAAGAAGACTGTCACATTGGCCTCTGATGATGACTCCAGACAGGAGAAAGGCACTGTGGGTCCTTTGGGTTGGCATGCAAACCCACATTTCTGCCATTTTTAAGCAAGGAGAGTTGCTCACTTCTGGATATATACAGCCCACCTGAGGCTTATCCTTAGAGCAAAAACTTTCTGCTCTCTGGTCATAACACTTGAGTGGACCACTTTGCAGCCACTTTTCTATACCTATCAGCCACTTTCATGTCCACTCTAGGGCAATGGAAAGTTTCAGCTGCCCTTGAGCAACATTCAGAGGCCATGGGAGGCAGAGGACAATCTCCAGACGGCCTGATGATCGGCTTTGATGCCATTTCTGCACTCTAGTGACTGCTTCCTCTTAGTCTGAGACAGAGAGTGGGCACAATTTCCGTACATTTTCAGATTCCCCCATCTACTAAGCTGTCCCACATTTATTTGCCTTATCTTAGCCCATGGGAGTTTAACCTGAAAAGTGGCAAGTGAGGGGCTCATTCTCTGGTATTCTTCAGCATCTAGGCTCTCCCAGTCCCTAGCTGGATGATTCTCCTTGAAAACAGATATAGAACCATCCAAGTTTCATACCCCATCCCAGTCCCACTGGCTGGACCCTGAAGGCGCTAAGGCAAACTTTTACAATTCAAAGTGCCTTCTTTTTCCTTCTTTCAGACACCTGGCTGTTGTAATTAATAGCTTCAAAGACTGCAGTGGCTTCAATAGATCCACAAAAATCTGTTTAAGAACTCAAAGCAGCAAATTTTACTTTTCTTTCTTTCTGTCATCCCTACCCTGAGGGTAATGCATATAAAAGCTCTTGCTATGACTTTAAAAGTGGAAAAAGGGTTTAGAGTCAGAAGATTTGGAAAAAGCACATGGATTAATATCAAAATAAAGTACTGTTCCAGTGTTAACGTCACCTTTCAAAGGTTTCCATGAAATTATACCTAATGTTAGAGGAGAATGAACTGATACCTAACAGTTTGGGTGTAAGAGCCCTGAGCAGCCATTCCAAGTGAAAACTTTAAGAATTCTAAAAAATAAATAATATATATTTATATATATATGTAATTTTTATATATTTTATATATATATATATATATATATATATATATATCCACTCCACTATACACTTGTATTTATTTTAATGGAAGAAAAACTTTTTTAAATACAATCTTTAATAAAGATGGACCCCAGAAAGATGATCCTCATGTACCTGGTGTTACTGAGTAACTCTGCCCCCCCACCCCAGGTGTATGTTTATGGTTCAAAGAAGCTCAGATTGGAAAACAGGGAATTCTGGGGTATGCATTCATGCAAAGAATTAGCTTACATCTAGGATCTGAGAGAGCAAAGATGTTGGCATCAAGCCTCAAGTGTGGGGGCAAAAAGATAAGACAGAGGACTTGAGATGGAAAAGGATATAGAGATGGTGACAACATAAACTTAAAAGGAACTAGGAAAATGAGTTAGTGGGATTGACAAACTGTAGCCAAAGGGAAGATAGGGTTAAAGGGAGTGGAGTGCCACTTTAAATATGGAAGGTGCAGGAAAATGGGCTGGGTGATGAGTGGATTCTGGGTCACAGGTAGTGATAAGGAGACCACATCTTGAAGTTCTAGTTCAGTGTCTAGATTTCCTCTACCACAAAATTTGGGGCACAGTTGAGATGAGACTCAGCTCTCTCATTAGCTTTCAGGCACAATTAATCATAACCACTATTCTGGAAGATGATGTGATGGCTGACTCTCAACCTCTCAAATTTAAGTCCAAGAATAGTTGCAGAAGAAATGGCCCAGGGATTCTGAATGAACCCAGAAAATTGATAAAACAAGAGTAGATGGTAGCCAAATTATGAGTTCTGGGATACAAGAACTTCACACAAAGATTGTGTACACGTGGCTACTCCAACAATTCCCCTCCCCCTTCCTTAACATAATTAGTGGGAGATCACTGGAGCTTGAACTCTGCTTTTAGATCATCAATTATCCTGTGAAGACATAAAACATGTATGCAGATAGGTGATCAGACTTTCCAAAGTCTTAAGGTAACAAATGTATGAATAGAATTCTTCCATCCTTATTCCTTAAAAAGTTTCCTGACATTTTGAACACTCTAGGTTGTTCCCACATTGAACCTCAGAGTTTAAAAATGTTAAGGATATGAATGCTTAGAACTTCTTCTTAAAAAGAAAAAAATTAGGGCATCTGGGTGGCTCAGTTGGTTAAGCCACTGCCTTCGACTCGGGTCATGATACCAGAGTCACGGAGTGTAGTCCTGCATTGGGCTCCCAGCTCTGTGGGGAGTCTGCTTTCCTTCTGACCTTCCCCCCTCTCATGCTCTCTCTCACACTCTCTCTCTCTCTCAAATAAATAAAGTCTTAAAAATATATATCACTGAGACATTCCCTCCACAAAACTGTGATAGTAATTTGATAAGACCAAGAAAAAAAGAGCAATGATAATCTCATTATTTCTCAGTAACCTGTTCCTTGATTTCTATATTTCACTAAAATTTGGTCTATTTTACTAAAAATGGTCTTTACAAAAAGACTTCAGATTACAGCTTGCTTTCAAGTTAAAGCAGATCTATATAAAATGAAAGATTTTATATTTGTAAGATGACACAAATATTATCTATATCTTTCTTCAGCACTTAATGTGAAAATTTATTAGACAATGTCACAGACCACTTCGTTTGTCTTTAAATAAAAAGCCCAATAAAGTAGCAAGAGAATCCTATTCAAAATGTAAGGTGTAAAGGAATGCATTCCAAGCAGTTCTTCTAAATGTACCAATGAATAAAAGCACCGAATGCAAAAACGTTAAATACACAATAACAAATCAATCTGATATTCACAATCTGATGCCAAGTTCGCAACTAGCAAAGCCATTCCCAGTCAGCTTACCTTGGTCCTTTCAATATTGTAAACTCAAATCAAATTTTAAAACACAGCTTTTCCTATAACTTAAAAGAAATCACTCTTTACCCCCAGACTACTTTTTTTTAAGGCAGTTTATTTTAGGTACAAAGCAAGAACTCGATTAGCTCCTCCCACCCCTTCTGTGGGAATATTTGTAATACAAGGATAAAGGTGTCAGGAAAGAAGAATAATGTGTATTATGGTTCACACCAGTACCAAGAAATTAAATATTGGGGATTATTCCAAAGGAGGTGCCATGCTGTCAGCAATTACTTTTAAAAATCTAGCCAAAGAGGAAGGTTAAAAAAAAAAAAAAAAAAGAAGAAGAAGCAAAAGAAGGCAGGAGAAGAAAAGGATGGCGGGGGGGGTGGATTTGGGGGGACGGGGGGGTCATTTATGACACACCACAGGCGCAAAACAAGTGGAGAAGAGGAATGGCTCTCTGCAAAACAAGCAAATCCTTTTCCTTGTAAAAACCAGAAAAGCTATGGGGCTGGCTGAAGCTTCACTAATGGTTTCTAGCAGACTATTTGTATCTCAGCTTCCTTCCCTCTACAAGAGAAGTCACAGGCACACACACTCGCACTTGCGCATACATAGACACACCTGACTGTCTTTGGACGATGTCCAGAACAGCATAAAAGGCACTAATATAGTTTATTACTATAAACCCATTTATTTATAAGTGAATTTTCCTATCTGACTTGTCATCATAGGGATTCATTGTCAATGGGTTCAGAAGCAGAGATAATCTTTCTTTTTTTTTTATGGCAAGAGACTGCAGTTAATTTTCATTTTCTTATTATGCTTGAACACCTATCCTTCACAGGCAAGACACAAGCTGTCATAAAGCCTATTACTACATAAATACTAAAATGTGTTATGAGCTGGGTAAAACATGTAAATAAGCATTGAAAATGCTATGTATTAAACATGTAGAAAACCTACTTTAAAACACTGGTATAAACAAAGAATTGGTGCATAAAAAGGCATACAATGGCTAAAATTAAAGGAGCATCAACCTTTCACTGTTCTTCCTTTCCATCCAAAAAACAAACAAACAAGCAAACAAAACAAAATACATATAGCAAGTTCCATAGACTTAAAATATTTTCAGTGATGTATACAATGTTATTTTAAAGAAAGAGATGTGCCAGGCATTGTGCTGTGTGTTTTATAGGTACCTGCCCAACCATTCACAAACTACTCAATGAAAAGACTTCTACTATTGTTTCCATTTTATAGATAAGGAAACTGAGTCAAAGAGAAACTAAATATCTTGCTCAGTGTAACCCAGCTACTGGGCACTGTAGCTAAAATTTAAATTCCAGCATTCTGATACTGGGCCAACTCACAACTATCATTTGTGGTCGTATGTGTGGATCCATTGAAAATATGAACTCCACCCACCAGAGAAAAATAAAAGGACCCAGGATGCATGCTACAGGGGAGTTTCCAGTCTGCAAAGCACTAGAGGGTACTGCTGAGGTATCTATCCTACCTCTAATTTCCCTACCTACCAAGCAGGGCAGCTAGGTGGTCATCCATATGTCTGACACTTTCTAATGAAGTAGGTTTAGAAATATAAACTTCCATGCTTAAACTTAATTTTCTATGGCCCTGTGAACACAAGGGAGTTCATGAAAACCATGTCCAGAAATAGAAGCTTTGGAAAGCTACTTAAATTTTTATCCTAAATCAGAAGCTCAATATATATTAATATATATTTATTTATATATATATATGTGTGTGTGTGTGTGTGTGATCTTTAATTCTGAGATTATAAAAGGCAAATTGAAGAATGAATAAGAGACCGTCTCGTGCCACTCTGTGCTGAGATGACCTTCAACAGTTTCATTTCCTGTGGATACAAGAGTGTGGTTTGCTTGAGCTCATGGCTGGTAGGGACCTTAAAGGTCATCTTGCCTTATGCCTACAGCAAAAACTTGGAAGCAGAAAGGTCAGCTCCAATATCTTGCCATTTTCTTTTTTGACAGTTGGAGACAAAGTGAGAATCAAAAAGAAATCATTGTTTGTGACCAAAGAGAGAGAAACCAAGCCACTCATAAAACTATATTTATATTCACTTTCATGCTGGCAGCAAGAAATAAATACTTGGAGTTGATCAAAAGAATAGACCTTTGTTGTATTTTAAGGCAATACAAAATTTGAAGGAAGACTGTGTTTTTAAAGAGAAACATAATTGAAATGTATTGTAAAGATAACATCTGTGACTGCCCTACTACCCAAAATAAGAGAGAGAGAAAGAGGGTTTCAAGCCCCTTCCTGGTTGTGTCTCTTATGGGAGCCACATTTGGAGACTTGCTTTGGTAGTTTTAGGGCAAAATAAAGAGAAATGTCTAAAATCAAATGCTTTGAGAGTTGAAATAAAACACAAAGATTGCAATTTCTTAACATATATTTATAGGAAAAGAATCTACAAAAAATTCTCTATAATGATTTAATAAAAAAAAATTAAGGTGTTGGAGATTTTAAGTGAAAGCAATTGAGTCTGGGAAGTCAGATGGACTGAGTTCAAATGTGAGCTTTTTCTCTTGCAAGCCACATTTCCTGGACAAATTACTTAATTTCTCCAATAGTAAATTTCCCTATCTACATAATGAGCATAATAATTCCTACCTTATAAGAGTGCTATGAGATTTGTGTGTAATAGTGTGGGGTATAAAATCCTTGGCACTTCTTCCTTCTCTCTCTCTCTTCCTTCCGTTTTAATGATCCTCCTGAAATTAGAAATGTCCTGTGCAAAAAAATAAAATAAAAAAATAAAAAAAATACAAACTAAAAAACTTACATTAAAATAAATATCTGAGCAAAAGTTGCAAAACCCTAATGCAACACCATCTACCACAAAGGCACTATAAAACATTCAATTCATCTTAGTAACATAAATTTCACATCACATTATGCTACCAAAAAAACATTAATATGTGACATACCTACTATAATATTTTTGAAAGTATAATTCACAGAAAACATTTTGAAGTTTTTCTTTGTGTGACATGATCTCCCTCTCAGTTCACTGAAGCCACAACTTACCATTTGAAAGGAAATTAACATGCATAACATGAATTTTCACTACTATAAGAAAATGGAAATGAAATTCCAATCCTATAAACATTCATGTGTAAAAGAGACAAAGTCATACAAAAACGAGTACTTTTTTTGGAGGTGTGTGTCTGATAGAACAGTAATTTACATCTAAGATCTAAATTTGTCTGTCTGGTTTTCAAATCAAGTAGAAAAATTAAAAATACTGCTTATTTAGCCACACCTGGGTGGCTCAGTCAGTTAAGCATCCTAACTCTTGGTTTCCACTCAGGTTATGATCTCAGGGTCATGAGATCAAGCCCCACCTATGGCTCCACACCCCAGCATGGAGGCTGCTGGAGATATTCTCTCTCTCTCTCTCTCTCTCTCTATCCCTCTGCTCTTCTTCCTGTGCTCGCTCTCGCTCGTGCTCTCTCTCTCTCTCTCTCTCTCTCTCGTAAATAAATAAATAAATATATATATATATATATATATTTAAAGAGTATTGTTTATTTAAACTACATCAATTTTTCTATGGAACAAAAATGGAGTGTAGATTTTCAAAAATACATGTCGCCTCTTGATATGCAAGGACTGCAGGAGACATTTCCCGCATTGCACACATGAATCACAAATTTCTTCCTATCAGGCCCTCACGACCTCAAGAAATCAGCTGGTGGCATATCATTGTTTGTGTTTAACATATCCATTTTTTGAGTTAATCACAAATGAGTCACACAGTTGCCCTTCCACACACTTTACCAACGGCTTTGGGGTTTGAAGGGCGTTTTAAGGGTGATCTCATAAAAAACAATACTACTTTATAGAAATCTCTACAAGCAAGAATTTGTCACTCGAAGATCTTATATTGGCTGGAAGAAATGACAGTAAATTATATTTTATTATAGCATTTGTATACTGAGCATGTGAATCCATACAGTGTAATTGTAATAGGTCTGTACGTATATATGCCATCTGCATATGTGTGATATTTCATAATCATTGCTCCATTTTCTCCTTGTATAATGCCATCATCTTTGCTGTGCAGTTCAGTACCATATTATTTTCATTTCAACCACAGCTGCATCATTGCTGCTGCCAGATCTCTGTTTTTTTGGAGAAAATATACAATTTAAAATTGTTTTTTTTTTCTTTTTTTTTATCAGAAAGGAAAGTCATCAAGAATTAGATTTTATTTTAGGAACAAAGTAAGGTTTCATGGGAGAAAAAAACAAAGCCTTGGTGTAGAGAAGGTTTGTTCATTTTCTATAGCATTACTGAAGTGTCCGTATGCCTTGATAAACCTATCAATGTTTGGATCATCTCAATGGGGGAAATGACTTAACTTAACTCTATTTTGGTGTCTCAACAAAGGTAAGTTGTCTATTTTGAGAACCTAACTGGGTAGTCTTATACTACTGCATTGGTGAATGAAACCCCAAAGTCTGCCCAGCTAGCCTGCTGCCTCAGTTTCCCCAAATAGAAAAGGCAAATGGCCAGTGGGTGGAGGAGGAGGTGTGGGAACTGGCCGGGAACTCACTCTGTGGCAGAGTTGCCCTAGACCAATATCTTGTATTCATAAAAACCCAGGTGAGAGATCAGCAGAGGAGGGAGCTAGTCTGGTTATACTGATGCTCTATTATTTCGTGTTCTCTAGTGTCTCTCTTTCAATGCCATCATGGAAGAACTGGGAATCTCACTCAAAAATCAGAAAAAGCTAAAGAAAAAGTCAAGAACTAAGGGGAAATCTCCCTTCACAAGTATCCTTACTTGCCATCAGAGACGAACTCAGAGGAAAGAGACTGTGGCATAATCCAAGAACACATCTACAGGCAGCTTTCAGGAAAAAAAAAAAAAAAAAAAAGGATATGCTCACTACAGGTTTTGGGAGGAAGGATTCCTGACAAGTGCGTGATGTGTTTCCATGTATCTCTATACATAACTATGGTTATATAGAGAGATACAAGAAATACAAAAGTTTAAGAAGCTCACAGAGACAGATAGTACTTGGGAAGTGGCACTGGTTCTTTTGAAATGAATTTGTATGCTCACTTATTTTGCCTTTTCTCTCTTCTGGATAAATTTCTGTGTGTTCTTTCTAAATAATAATAAAACAACAGGGTTTTGTTTTGTTTTGTTTTGTTGTTTTGTTTTTCCAGAAAAGGTTTGAGTGTTGGTTTGTTCCCTTTTACTAAGCTCCCATTCACAATGTTTGGTTGCCAAGTGTCATCTGTTGTCAGTTTTCTATTTTGATGACTCTCTCCACCTGTTCAGACAGAATCACTTCTGACTAAGTTTAAAAAAAAAATACTTTTAGTTCATACCAAATACCTAGCTATTATAGTAAAGTGAAACTATTCAACTTTGTGCTTTAAAATCTAACTTCATAAGTACTTTAAAATGGCACTTGGAACATCCGTGAGTATAAGAAAAAGGATTCTGAAAAAAGGGATATTCATTCAAAAAATAGAAGTGGTCTACCACATTCTGGGCACCGTTCTAGGTTCTGCCTAGAGATGGTCCTGCCCTCACATGGTTTAGTTAAACAAAAAGGAAAAACATGGTATTCCTCAAAGAGGGATTAGCACTTCCTCTGTGGAAGCCAGAAGCTGAAGGACCATGCTGGAGAAATATTCAACCAAGGAAGTCTTCATGAAGGAAAGCGTAGCTCAACTAGGATGACAAGTCAATCAGGTGAAGGGAGGGACACAAGGTGGAGAAGCAAACGTTCCAGACTGAGGAAGCAGCACATCTGAAGCCCCTGAGAGAAGAGCAAATAGGGCTAAAAAGGAGCTGGGTGTGGCAAAATGCAAGGGGATGCAATGGGCCTGATAAGTGACAATCACTCTGGGTGAAAGTCAAGAAAGAATTGAAGGCCAAGGAGATTGAGGAGACGGGGGCACAGAAAGGCTCTTTCAGGAACCCAGGGAAAGGAGAAGGAAGCCTGGCCACAGCAGTGGCAGACAGAGCACTGGATGATGGAGGTAACTCAGAGGCACAACTCATCGGCCAGAGATTTAGATGGTGGTCATGAGGGAAGAATGGGGCTAAGAAAAAGTCCAGGATTGGGGTAGGAGGAGAGGGAGGCTTCACTGGAGAGTCAGGGTATCATTCATCATATTGGGAACCAATGAAGAGCAGGCATTGGATCAATATTTCATATGATTAAGTCCCATTAGTTTCTGCAGGATGATTCTATAACTATAGGAATCTTTTGGTTGGGTGATGGACACTGGGGAGGGTATGTGCTATGGTGAGTGCTGTGAAGTGTGTAAGCCTGACGATTCACAGACCCGTACCCCTGGGGCTAATAGTACATTATATGTTAATAAAAAATAAAAAATTTTTAAAAAAAGAATTTTTAAAAAAGAATCTTTTAATCTAGTCCCTATAAAGTTCAAGTAGAAAAATGTTTCTAGACATAAAAAGAAAAAATCACCTTTAAAAGAACAATAACAGATATTGGACAGATATTTTCCTGTGATTATGATCAATGCTGAGATTTGGGATCAATCAGAATTAGAAGACAATGTATTTCATTCAAAAATTCGTCAAGATGTTTACATAAACACCAAGAAGATGCTTACATTGGAAACAATATGCTTACAGAGAGAAACAGATAAAAAAACAAACAGAAATAAGGTGAATCCAGCAGCTGAAGATGGACTAGAATAGTAAAATATTAGAGGGGAAACATGTGATGTACTCAGTTCACTAAAAACTATACCAAAGGCATTCTATTTTCCATTTTCTAATGTGACAGTATGATACTTTTCTCTCATTTCAGAAAATATTACCATATATTTTCACAGACTATTACAGTAATTTGTGGGGAAAGAAGTATTTCAACTTCTAATATCTAAAATATATTGTGTGTCAACCTGGTTTATAGGTACTTTAAGGCCCACTAACCACTTTCCTTTTCACTTAGCCATAACTAAAATGCAAACATGCATTTTCATTCAAGGCATATGATACTTGCTATGAGTAAATGGGTTAAAAAATATATTGAACTAGGCAACACAGCAGGATAGGATTTTTATGGCAACTACTAAATGTGCTTGATCATCTTCCTTCCCCCACCTCAATATTTCATTCTGAAAGCGTGTTTGGTGTGAATGCATGTACATATGTTTCTGTGTGTCTCTATATTTTAGGGCAAAGGACAGAGTAAGGTAGTGAGTTCAGAGAAGAGAAAAAGAAGAAATTGTGGAATATCTGGAACTTGGTCCAGAAAAATCCCTGAGGAGAAAAATCATTAATCTTGGAGATTTTCATCCCTTTCACCAAATAACAGTGATTAATACACACTTATGTGGAAATCAATGGCAAAGTTAATTAAAAACTGGATCTTACATTTCTTCCTTCAGCAATTTCTTGATGCTAATAGAAAAAGATTGCCCAGGTGAAATACTCAGCCAGAGAGAAGGAGTTCAGTTTTGATTGAAGGACAATGTTCATGGCCAAGATTTATTTTCCTTTTCAAGTTTCCAGTCTGGGTCCTTCTTGACTTCAGTACAGAGAAAGGGAAGAAACAATTCCTTGCTTGCATTGACCTCGTGGGGTTGTAGAAACATCTAGGAGCTCAGAGTTTTCGATTCTTAGGCCAGAAAAAGCTGGAGAGAGAGAAATTAGTTTGAAGTGAGTCAAGGAAACAAGATAAATATCAAATAGATCAAACTTTTTGTTTTCTGTCTCAGCAGTCCCTGCTTTAATTTAACCCTTTGCCTGACTCAAAAGACTAAACATGCTCTTTTTTATGTCAAGTTCTTATTTTAATTCTTATTAGTTAACATATATACTAAAATTGGTTTCAGGTGTAGAATTTAGTAATTCATTGCTTACGTATAACACTTCGTGCTCATCACAAGTGTCCTCCTTTATACCCAAACACCCACTAAGCCCAGTCCCCTCCCTCCCCTCCTTCAATGAACCCTCAGTTTGTTCCCTATAGTTAAGGGTGTCTTATACTTTGCATCCCTCTCTCAACCAAGAAGCTCCTGGGATTATTGTTTCAAAGGAGGAATAACATAAGAGTGACTATTCCAGGAAAGGTGTTTCTAGGAGCTACCCATGCTGTGGTGATTTTTTGTTAAAGAAACATGAAGTCTACCAGTCCCCAAAGATAAGGTCCACCAGATTCTCTCCAACGTCAGAGGGGCCAATGTGTTTGGTAACAAAGTGAAGCATTGTCTAAAAGAGACTCAAGTTACAATCTACTTGCTCAAGGAATTTATTAGTTGACTCCTTCAGCTTGGAACAAGGAGAAGGGAACAGGTATTCACTGATCAAGAATGTCCAGAGAAGAGTCATGAGTGTACAGGGCTAGGACAAACAAGCCATTCCACCTAAAGTAATGGAGTTCTTGGAGAAGAAGCCTGTTAGGGTGGCAAGGAGGTAATAAAAAGTGAGGCTGGTACTTGAAAGGCACAAGCACGTCTCAGTTTTGTTCATGTCTAGTCCTGTATATGAAAGGAAATTTTTTCCAGCTACATTTCTTAAAAAAGTGTCTGTGTGGAGGAAAAAAGCAGGACAAAACAGGAACAGTAAATCCACCAGAATAGAGACATATATGCTATATTTACTAGTAACTCAAAGTCCCATAGGCCTTGGGAAAGAAATGACCAACAGTAAACCATACTGACAAGATGACACTTAGAAATCCAGAAACACGTGGGCTGGCTTTGCAGATAAGCGTCCTCCTACTGTGTCACAAGTACAACAAAGAAGTTGTTTTTGCATCACAAGATAACAAACTGGAGAAGTTACTTCATTATTGCACAGGCTAGTCAGTTAACTGAGACTCCAAAAAGGATTTGTGGGCAGGTATTATCTGGTTTGCTTATTTAATTCATATGCTTTTTCCTTCCTTTTCCCCATCATTTCCCATCCACTTTTCTTCATTCATAGAATGTCCTGATGTCCTAATTTGCCCTCAACAATTCTGCATGAAGCCTGAAATTGTGAAGTCTTATAGGTTAAGTAGCCCCCCCTGTCCTCACAAAAGCAACCCAATGTAGACAATAAGTCATAGGATATTTTGTTCATTGGTCCTCAGATTTCATCTTCTTGGCAGCCACAGAATTCTACTAACAAAGTTAAAATTTCTACTGATGGCAAAAGACAAGACTGATCCAAATGGAAGGCAAAGGACCACTATCCACCGTCAAAGCAATGCAAGATAATCTGGAAGGTGTCTGATTGACTTTGACATTTCATTTGGACATTATGAGAAAGATTAGATACATAGATAGATAGATGTACATGTAGATAAATGATAGAAGACAGATAGATGATAGATACATAGATGATTATGATAGATAGATATTAGATAGATATACATATAGATAAATGATAGAAGAGAGATGATAGGTAGATAATAGGTAGATCCCACTCTCTTAGTCTGATATGGATTCTGTTCCTGGTATATACCAAAATCAGGCTATCAGATGTTAATAATTGTAATAACAGCTATCATTTAATGAGGATGTATGAATCCAGTTGCATTATATGTACTTCACAACATTTGCTCATGTAATAGTGACAGCAACCCTAAAGTAAACATTTTTTTACAGAATTAAAAACTGAGGTTCAGGGGGCTTAAACAGGTTGCCCAGGTCACTTAACTATAAAGTGGCAAACGATGCAACAAACCCCAGCCACATCATCACAACCACACTCTGTTCCTTCCTAACTCTGAGTACTATTGGCCAAACTCAGGCTTCCCCCAAAACATACCTTATCATACAGTGTCCCCTCAGCAGCCTTATGAAGCTGGCACTCTGTATTACTGTTTCTATTTCAGAAAAGGAATTGCAAGAAAAAAGAGTAAGTAGCTCCCCAAGGTCAGACTGCCTGTTAGTTGAAGAACCAAGATTCTAATTTCAATCTATCAGAATCCAGACTCTCTTATTCACAGTACTAAATGGAGTTATGTATTTAATATTTTTGTTTTATTTATATTAAAACACATATTTGTTTTGTATTGAAATAAACTTGACCTAACTTTTAAAGAAGTATCATAGGGACACTTAGTTATCTCCCATTAGCATTTAATAGAATAGTTAGATAGATATTAATGTTTTCAAGAAGCAATATCTAAGGATATCAATGCCTTGCCAAGGTACTTAAATAGTAAAATGTCATTTCTTGAGAGTTAATAAAATGAACTCTCCATCAAATGTGCAGACTAGTTGTATTACAGATTTGAAATAACTCTTTGAACATTTCTTATTCCTAAGGCAAGTCATTCAAATCATAATTAAAACATATGAATGGCATAATGTGTTAGTTCCTGTAAACACCTAAGCCTTATCATGTTCCAGCAATCTCATAGGAGACAAGTAGATCATGAACTCCCAGTTGATTATAAACTTCTACAAGGTGACTCAAACTATCTCTTTCAAATATCAATAACGCTATCGAAGTTGTTTACCCTCTTATATATAGTGGGTAATAAACAAAGACTTGTTGAGTAATGAATGACAACCTTTTGAGGATAAGCCATGTAGACACCTGCCACAAATTTTATAGAAGATATAGTCCTTGCCTTGGAGAATATTACACACAAATAGGTCAGATTTCAAATACGTAGTCTTTGCCTTTAAGAATATTAGAAATGAATAGGTCACATTTCAAAGGTGAAATTTTGTTGGCTCACTTGATTTTTAGAGACTGTAACTATGAATGCCATTGAGTTTTCTAGGATTTACGTTCCCATCTACTCACAAGGAACATATACTGGCAAATTCTTCAGTAGGAGACCAAGAAATATAACAATTTCAGGAAACATATGCCACACACACAAGATAAAGATTTTCAAGTAGCCAACGTCACAGAGAATTTTAAATGCATTGATAATGTCTTTAGTACTTGTAGATCTGTCATTAAACGACTTCCAGGATATCTCTGAAGAGGCAGACTGCTTTTCCTTGTCTTCATGATGAATTCTATACCTAGAGCAGCAAATTAAAATGGGACAATTTTTAATAAAGCCATGCCAAGATTTAAAAGTAATTTTGTGGCATTAAGCATAACAAACCAAAGTATAATGATGAAAGAAACATTTTCATTAAAGCTTTAAAAAATTACACTCAGAACTCTAATGTAGGGATGGAATCGAGTCTACATTGTCCCAAGGGAGCCAAGATAACAAATGACAGCTAGAATTTTAAGCTCATCATAACAAATATATAATTAGTTTTGACCTTTTCACAACATCCCAACAAATATAATGATTCATAAGCATGCATATTGCAAATGAAATTAATTGCAAGGGTATCTTTCAGTGAAATGTTTAATGATCTCATCATAGATTTCCTAGATGATTTCCTTCTAACTTCCTCCAGAAAATGATGCTATTAGAGAAGCCACACACCAGGTTAATTTCGTCGAACCAGAACCAAGCAACAACTACTTGTGCCTGGCTCATGTTTGCTCATTTATATGGAAGCTTTTTCTTTCCTCCTCTCTCCCTACTTCCATCTCTCCCTGACAAAACTTGACCTAAAGACTCAGGTCAAATGCCACAGATGAATGAAACTTTCCCTCATTTCTTCCCATCTCTCTCCTGTGACTTATCTACACTTGAGAAATTTGACCTTAATGTTATTTGGTCCATGATGGTAACTTGTGTAGCACTTTATTTCAAGCCCAAATCAGCCTCTTTGCCACCACTCCCAGGAACGGCTCACACAATACAGGATATTTTATATATTAAATATGCAAGTGAATCTGATCAAAGCTGTTAAATTTCCCACTAAAATATAAAACTTACTCATCTTTTCCATTCCTAAGCTTTCCTGGAAAACCTTGGATTTATATTTTCCCTCTTTACTTCCCTCCTTAGGTTTTCTAGATCTTATTTTGTCCCCAAATATATAACAAAATATTACGAATTCCCAGAAACTCACAACACACATCAGATCTTTCAAGCAACTTTCTGTGTTGAGGAGAATCTTCCTCAAGGTGGAAATGTTTGCATTTGCCTTGACGATCCTCAGAAGTCATTTGTGAAAATAAAAGACACACGTATAACGCAGACCCTAAAAGTATGTAGCATGTTAGCCAAGGTGACTACACACCCACAAAATGGATTTACTCAAAAATTTAAGACTAACAGATGAAAGGAAAGAAAGGAGGTAAGGAAGGAAAGAAGGAAGGAGGGAAGGAAGGGTGGGTCCCTGAGTTCAGTTAAAGAGCAACTATGTTCACATTTATAAAGTGTTGAACTGGGACATGAAGATGGATGGTTTTACTCCTCCACTGAGGAAGGCAGAGAGGGGCTTATGCCATAATCTAAAGGAGACAGGTCATAAGTGAGTTGGACACTCTTCATAGCAGTGATAAAATGCTAGCACCAATCAACAAAGGACACAAATGTTAGCTCTCTGGAAACATTACAGGGGTTCTGATTTGTTTGAGATGTTTTAGAGATTGTGCTTCTTTAAAGCAGAAAGATGGACTAGAAGATCTACCAGACATCAAGCTATTTTTATTGCTTTATATGACATTAAACAATATTTAAAATGTATCAAATGTGATTGCTCCTTTTACACCTGAATTAGCACCTGAAATTAGCTGAAAACAAAGAAGCATTAAGTAGTCCACAAAACCTGCAGGCAGCTATCCTTTTCAGGTCCTATTATTAGTATCACTCCAATCAAGCTCTTGCTGCCCCTTTCTCCTCCCCAACCTATGAAAGCAGAGGTCTAGGGATGCTTGGATGTTTCAGTCTGTTAAAGCATCTGCCTTTGGATCAGGTCATGATCCCAGTTCCATGTCGAGCTCCCTGCTCAGCGGGGAGCCTTCTTCCTCTGCCTCTGTTCCCCTGCTTTTGTTTTATCTGTCTCTCTCTTTGACAAATAAATAAATAAAATCCTTGAAAGAAAGAAAGAAAGAGGAAGAGAGAGAGGAAGGAAGGGAAGAAGGAAGGAAGGAAGGAAGAAAAGAAGGAAGGAAGAAGTCTAGAAAAGACCAAGTGTGTGAGATATTTCAGATTATCCAGCTTGGAAAGTAGTACCTTTTCCTATGAGGGAGAGATGTGGTCCACACTGCTACCACCAATCAAATGAAGGGGCTCCAAGCAAACCCATCTGAGAGGATGGGAAGTCTTCAAGCAAGAAAGACAGGCATTTCACTCCCCTGATAGATACATCTGCAGGTGACTAGCTAACATGATCCATGCTCATCTAAGAAGATAAAGTAAAAGATTAAAGAGGGACCCATCTTTGAACTTGCTACTCTAGCATGGAGATAAACCAGATCAGTTTTGTAATATGCACAAGATGAAGAACTTAGAGAAATACTAGAGCTAATCATGAGTACATTCTCTCAAAGTATCATTTTTATAACATTATTCTCCACTTCAGGTCTTTTAAAGCACACTTTATTAGCTTTAACTACAACGTTAATAGAATCCACAGTGGCATTTTCTACCTCACATTTGTTCCAGGGGCTAGAGCATGGCCCTAAGATAGTGGGGTTTGCCACACTTGAACTACACTCTAAAATTTTCATTACAAATCACCTTGCTTTTGTCATTAAAAATTACTTATGTAGCTACAAATTATGAAAAGTGTGATTTTGTTAAGTCAAAGATAGATAATTTTTGTTTTAGTTTTTGGTTGTTGTTGTTGTTGTTGTTGTTGTTTCCTGACAGTATAGTTAGGATATTGGAGAGTTTTAGTGAGAACAGAGGGAAAGGAGGAATTAATTTTTAATCAAAATATTATTAAAACTCTCTTTCCCTATAGTTAAGATTTGGTGTTAACCTTGCAAACAACTACCTAAAAGAGCTCCAAGAATATCAGCTCAGCTTACATTGGTGCTTCTCTGAGCATCTTCAGAGGAATTGGATGGGGGATGCTTCAGAAGCTGATGAGGGCACCACAGAAGGGCTGTAGGTCCTCAGATGGAATTTTTATCTTTATTTCTCCCAACAGGATTCTTTCTTTATGTTTGACTAGATCCCTACAATTTTCTTTCATGGCCCCAGGATAAATATTAAAGCTGAGTTTTATTCTTTGACATATTCCTGACTTAGCTTTGGGTAAATCATAAAATTTTCTTACCTGAGGATAATGGCAAGAACCCCTTGGCACAACCCTCTGGAGCAAAGAAGACAGTTTTGTGAGGGCCTATTTCCTGAGTAGTGAGAAGAGATAAGGATAGCAATGATGGAGAGCTGTTGTGACCACGTATGAGCAAGTAAGGGAAAGGAAAAGTTACCAGAACCTGCAGACTTCCTTTAAGGAAGGCCATCCAATAAGGGTTGTGGCTTTGAAAGGAGAGATGTATTTACTACAGACCTAAGGTTCAGGTGGGTTAAAGACAAGGGGACCATGAATTTCGCTTTTTTTCAAGACTGATCTTCTGGCCATGTGTCATATTGGCTCAAGTCAGCAGGAACCCATATTTGACCTACTGGCCAAGACATCTAGTGATTTGGACTCAAAATGTCACTCTCCTAGACTAATGAACAAATTGACAATTGGATGTGGAGATACAGACACTACTCAGCACACTATTTTTCTTCAATATTAGGATTTATGTGGATCAGTAAGTAATAAGTAACATTCAAAACTAAAGTATTATCATTAGACATTTCAAAGTGAAACCCAATACGTCTCCTGAAATCTACATTAACTCGTGTGGAAATCTGATGTTACAAGTTACTTCTTAGAGAGAAAAGGAGTGGAATAAAATCAATATAAGGAATTTTTGAAGTAGAAGGAAACAACTATTTTCAAGGCTTGGTATTTGGAGTTAAGTAGACCTGGGGTGAGTCTCTGCTCAGCTGCTTACTTTGTGTGTGAACTTGAGTAAGTTGCTTCACTTCTCCCTGGACTTCAGTTTCTTCATATCAACAGTGAGACCAGTAACAGTGCACACATCATGCCTGACACTAAGTATTATATTATTATTATTTATTGTTATTTTTAAAGCCTGAAGTTAAGATGAAGAAAACAAAACTCTACTAGAGAATTTCCATCTGGTCTCAAAACAAAATCATGGAGAAACTCAATAGGCATGAGGTTCCATGTGCAGCGCACAGTTAAACTGTAGTCTTCAGTAGCCAAATGACCTGCATTTTAGAATCAGAAGGTGGTGCTTCTGCAGGCTCATGTAGGGACTCCTCATGATCATTGTCATCTATAAATTGCAACATTCATTGCTGGGACACATCAAAGCCAAATGGGCTGGAAACCAGCTCCAAAGAACAGGAAGGTTTTGTGGGGCACCTGGCTTGGTCAAGTCAGTAGAGCATGTGACTTTTAAAAGATTTTATTTATTTATTTGATAGACAGAGATCACAAGTAGGCAGAGAGAGAGGGAAGCAGGCTCCCTGCTGAGCAGAGAGACGGATGCAGGGCTGGATCCCAGGACCCTGAGACCATGACCTGAGCCAAAGGCAGAGGCTTAAACCACTGAGGCACCTAGGCGCCCCTAGAGAATGTGACTTTTGAGTCTGAGCCCCACATTGGGTATAGAGCTTACTTAGAACAGGAATGTTTTATCATATGCCTGTAGTATCCCCCAAATTCCAAAATATACCAGTCTGTGGGACATAACAGACTTTTCAACAAGAGTCTTAGTCAAGGTCCCAACATGAAATAGATGGTGCACTCAATAAATTAATAAAAGAAATTTTATTATTAAAGGGGCTATTTATAGAGGTGAAGGCAGGAATGAAGAAAGCTGATAAGGACTGGCATTATCATCCTTAAACCAGAAGGGTCAGTGAGAATGAATTATGTTACCAGGACCCAACCAGAGCATTGGCAACAGGAGAAAAATCACCAATAAGAGTTGTGGCTGTAGGTAAAAGGTAAAAGAACACAGCCTCTGTTGATGATCATAGGCCACTATGAATAAAGGAGTGGGGGTACTATGGACTATTATGCAATGGAACCTCCTATTGGATAGACCCAACTGGAAGTCACATGGCCAGGGAGCCAGAGTGTATGGTACAGTCTCCTTCCAGCACACAGAGTACGCTAGAGTAGTGTATAGAAGAGTTCTACAGGGATGATGGAAAGTAGCCATCATAGCACAAACTCTGTGAAATCAATTAAAACTAATACCAGATCCAAAATTATCCATAAGAAAAGATGAAGGCCATATTTAGACCCAGAAAATTATTTTCCATTCCTGACAGAACACAAAGAAATGAAAGATACCATCATGTGTTAATACAGATGGTTGAAGCCCATGGCCAAACAACAAAAAGGACTTCATAATCTTCTGCCTCATTAGCAGTTATTTCAGAATATTCTGTGCCTAGCTTTAATGCCCATTCCAGAGCCCCAGCTTACTCTAGACCTCAGCAACTGGTCCAAGTCTCTTTTATTCCCTACTAAAGTACTTGAGAGATATATGACTTGAAGTTCAACCCAAATCTCTCTAGCCACTTGGCTCAATCACTAGGACCACTCACTGCTTACATCATGCAGGATGTAATGGACAGGATGGGGATCACAGTCAATAATATTATAAGGCATACTTGAAAGTTCCCAAGAGAGTAAATCTTAAAAGTTCTCAGCATAGGGGTGCCTGGGTGACTCAGTTGCTTAAGCATCTACCTTCAGCTCAGGTCATGATCCCAGAGTCCTCAGATCAAGCCTCACATCAGGCTCCCTGCTCAGCAGGGAGTCTGCTTCTCTCCCTCCTTCCCACTTGTGCTCTCTTTCACTATCTCTGTCTCTCTCAAATAAATAAATAAAATATTTTAATAAAGTTCTCAGTACAAGAGAAAAAAGGTATAACTTTATATGATAACAGATGGTAATTTGACTTACTGTGGTGATCATTTCACAGTGTATACAAATATCAAATCATGATATTGTACACCTGAAGCTGATATAATGTCAATTATATCCCAATTAAAAAAATATGTAGAGCCAGTGTTTCTGGATTCTGTTCTTAATTTCAAAACCTACTCCAACATGTCTATATCTTGGATATGCCATATATTAAACTGATGTTTAGAATATTCTTCAGTAAAATGGATAAAATTATTTCTGTCTTATATCCAGGAAATTTAAGATCAAATAAGAGATTATATATGGAATTATAAAGTATGACAAGAGTATAAAGTGTGATTATTAGTCTGCACCTTTCTTGGTCATTTATAATTCTTGACTCAGTTTTATATATATTAGATTGTATAGGCAACACTCATAAAGTACAAAAAAAAATAACCTTATTTAAAAAAAATCATATCCACAGATTCTGCAGGATTTCGGTGAATAGCCTCTTCCCTGCAGTGTTCATCGATGTAGTGAGTATTGGGGTCTAGCCTTTTTTCCCTATTTAGTAGACCTGCTGTCTGAATACAGTTCTGGAAAAGCATCTCATGCTATACCTACTTCAGTTTACATGTTAGGAGAGGTTCTCTCTGGATGCAGTTTTGAAGTGACTGTTTCTTCCTGCTTCACTGTATTTTCCAAAATTTCTGATATTCTGGAATGAAAAAAAATAATTTTTTAACTGAGCCTTAGTGTTTTTAAAAGTTTCTAAATGGCAAAAACCGTTTGTGTAAGTGCCTAAAAAGAAAAACCTGTTTGTATGGAAAGGGAGATGGAGGATAAAATGAAAGATTAGGATGAACTAAAGCTTCCTTTTTCCCAGCCTTGCATCCAGCAGCAATAACGCTTGCTTTATCTTTGAAGTTGATAATATATTGTGGACAAGCTAGGTTTATCTCAGAAACGCACGGGGTTTTCAAATATAAAATAAATCAATACAACTTGCCACATTAGTAGACTAGTGAAAAAAAGATATGCTATTATCTCAAGTAATGCAAGATAAAAGCATTGAGTAAGATTCTATTTCTATTATGATATTTTTTGGAGTCCCTTATATGAGATAAACAGAAAGAAACTTATGTTTAATAAAGATGAACTACCAAAACTAAAGGCATCAAACATTATGCTTAATGAGAACCTTTGGGTCTATTTATTTAAGAATAAGAACAAAACAAGTATATTTACTAATATAATCTAGGACTAGAGAGCCAAAATTATATAAAGTATTATGAAGAGAGATAAAATGTTATTTGTAATATAAATAGAAAAAAATCAGCATTCTCAACAAACTATTAAAAGTAATTAGACTGAGTTCTTCATGACTGCCAAGTACATGCCCAAACTACAAAAATCAACTCATTGTCCTCTACCAGCAATAACTACTTAGAACATGTAATCAAATGGGATATTATTCATAATAACAACAAAAACCATAAAGTATCTTGAAACTAAGTTAATTAAAAATTCATAAGAACACAATAGGTAAAATTTCAAAATGTTAATAAAGGACGTAGAAGGTGGGTCAAATAGATGGAGAGACAGTCCAGGCTCCTGAATGGGAAGACTCAGTACTATAAAGATGTTAATCATCCTCAAATTAATTTACATAGAGCATCCCAATCAAAATTAAATTTCTTTGACGAATTGAATAAACATACATCAATATTTACATTGAAGAATAAAAACCAACATGTAGCCAAATCAACTTTTTAAAAAGAAGAAACCTAATGTAATGATATTGACATATTTAGTCGCAGTAAGAAAAAGCAAAATGATACTGGCACAAAAACAGACAAATGAGGGGCACCTGGGTTGTTCAGTCAGTTAAGCATCTCACTCTGAATCTCAGCTCAGGTCTTGATCTCAAGGTTGTGAGTTCAAGCCCCACATGTGGCTCCATGCTAGGTGTAGAGCCTACTTAAAAAAAAAAAAAATGACTAATAGAGAGAATAGAGTTCACAGAGAAATGCCCATATATGTGGGAAGTTAGGATATGATAAGGCTGAAACTATAAATTAATGGGTAAAGATTGTTCAATAAATGATGTAGCAAAATTAATTCATCACATGGAGAAAATGAAAGTGAATCCCTGACCAACAAAATTGCAAGGGTGAACTTTAAATGTGTCCTTTATGACCTTAGGAGCAAGAAAGACTCCCCAATCAATATTTTTTAAAAGAATAAACAGATAAGTATTCTTTAACTCATGAAAAGGATAGAAACCACAGTGGAAAAATGAGCAAGGAATACAGCCAGGCAATTTACAGATGTGGGAACCCAAGGTTTAACAAGAACGTGATGAGATGTCCAAAATTATTAGCCATTAGAAACATGAAAATTAAAACTACAATGATATACTTCTGTATACACACTAGTCTATAAAAAAGAAACCTGAAGCAAGAAGTGTACATGGAGATGTGGGAATAGAGGCATCCTTACAAACTCTTGGTAAGGGCAGACAGGTGTTGCCAATCAAGAGTCACAATGAGCACATAAATATCCTAAGACCAAGCAATTCCATCCCTGGGTTTATGAACTAAAGATATTTTCACACAAGTCCACAGAGTATCAAAAAGGGAGTGTTAACTGCAACACTTGATGGTAGGAAACCAGAGGCAATCCAGCTGTCAATCCCTGAGAAAGGATATATATGTACAGGAAACTGCTGCCTTATCACTAAGGCTTTCCCTCCTCTTCCAGGAGGAAAGAAACACATTTCTTAGCATCCTCTTGAGATTAGGTGTAAACCCATGGCTGAATTCCAGAGAAAGGAATGTTTGGCTGGACTTTGGTAGATGACTTGCAGACCTGGCTATCAGAACTTCCCTAGTGCAAATCTTCTTGCTCTTTCCTCCTTCCACCAGACTTGAGTGGAGGTGATCCCTGGATCAGAATGGGATCCATGTATTCAAGGTTGTGGAATCACAAGATGGAGTGTGTGGCTCCCTGAATCATCTCTTATGGAAAACCACCTAAGTTGGAGCACCCACTTCAGACTGTTAATTGAGTTTCAACTTCATTAATTAACCTGATGCTCTGGTAAGCCTCTGAAATGTGAAGAAGTTAACCAGTTGCATGTGTAGTGTTACCTTAACTAATATGATAGATAAAATATGGTAGATACACACCACTGAGTATGCAATAAGCCAAAGGTGTATATCTCCCCCAGAGTTCAAGGATTGAAACCTAATCTCCAATGTGATGATATTTGGAAGTGGGGCTTTGGGGAGGTGATGAGGTCATTAGAGCAGACTTGTCTTCATGGAATTAACTACATTATAAAAGATATCCCAGAGAGCTTTCTCGCCCCTTCCACCATTGAGAACACAGCAAGATGGCTGCCTGTGAACCAGGAACCTTACACATTAAGCATGATGTAATGTTGGCTGTAGAGGGAAAAGAAAGCAAAAAAAAAAAAAAAAAAAAAAAAGAGAGAGAGAGAGAGAAAGTGTATGAAATAAAAGGGAATAAGTAAATGTGTGACTGAATAAGTAAATGCCTAAGTGTAGAGTTTATGCATAGACCAATAGTGACAGGGTGACACAAAGTAAGGACTGTGATCAGTACTCAGGTCCCATAAGAATAAAAAGAATTGAAGAAAAATCTAACCAATGTTGGTAATGACCATCCTATTTCCTCATTCCAATTTTCCATCATTATGCAGCTGCATCTTTAAAAAAAGAATTTGATGCATGTGCCATTGCCCCATGTATTAGTTGGATCCAGCTGCCACAACAAAATACCATAGACTGAATGTCTGAAACAATAGATATTTATTTCTCACAGTTCTGGAGATTGGAAGTCAAGACCTAGTATGCGCTACCTATAAGAGATTCACTTCAGCTTTAAGGATGGATGTTGAATTACAGTTGTTGCAGAATAGATGAAAATGAGTAATATCTTCTTGATGTTAAAAGCAAGTGATGATGCTGACATCATTTGTGGTATCTCTTCTTATAAGAGCACCACTTCCATCCATCTTCATTACCTTGTCTTAATGTAAAAGCTTCATAAAGTCTTCATCTCCAAACTCTATCACATTGAAGGTTCATAAAGACTTCATCTCCAAACTCTATCACATTGAATTCAACATAAGAATTCAGGTCATAGCATCTTGCAATCAATTATTCTCTAATGCTGCTCAACCCAACAAAAGTTAGGTCAACTTCCAGGATTTTGTATAAGGTCCCAGCAGGAAGGCCACTCAGAAGAAAAGAAAGAACAAGAATCAGTAGAAAAGAAGTGGCTTTTGCTGCCTGAACAAACTCCCCTGAAACTAAGCACAAAGGAAAAATGCTAATTAGCCCATATTTGCATCCCAAAATGGACTGAAGTGCCGCTTCCAAGTTGCTGAAAAGGAGCATGGCAGTTCTTTCCCAAGGAGTCTACCCTTCTTCACATTGTGGATAAGGATGAGTATGTGGGGCAGTGCTGAACTGATGTATGCTGTTTTCTGAATCAATCCTGCACACCTTACTGTGGAAAAAAACAAATCCAGAGGCCACAGCACATACACACACCTAGTTTCAGGCAGTACCAGATTACCTGAAAGTGTCTCAATTAAAGAGAATTACCACCCCCTTTAAGCCGCAATCATAGACATTATGTATCATCGGGCTAAATCAGTTCCCTGGGAGATGTCCTGATTAAGCGGATTTCCCAATTAAGCCTGTCCCAGTTGAGTGGAGCATACTATTCTGATTAGATTCCTAATTTATATGGGAGGCTTTATACTTTATATAAAGGGAAAAGGGGAGTTGAGGAAAATTGTCAACCTCTGAAATTTCTCCCTGTGCATTTACCCATTCAACAGCAAAACCTCCCCTTTCTCTGATGAATGGAGTCACTTACTAACCAAAGTCATTCTAAATCTCTTAAATAAAGTATAAATTGTCCCTTTGAAGCCACAACTGCCCTTCAAAAACTCTCAGAAACATCACAGTCATCCCCTTGTGGGGCAGATCCCTTAATGGGACAGCAGCAGATTGAGGAACATAGAGGAAAAGAACAGCCACAGTGTCCAGAATGGGTCACACATAGTATTTTGTAGTTTAAAAAAAAAATCTTTAGCAGTGTACCTTGTCACAAATGCAAATGAATGAATGAATGAATGTGTGCATGAGTGAATGAATGAATCAATGAATCAATGGCATGCCTGACTATCAGGGCAGGATGAAAAGTTACAACATATCACTGTTGCATTTGCCAACATCACAAAGCCACAAAATGAGGGGAAATGCTGGTCTCAACGCTACACTGAAAATCTGAAATATATTTGGTTTCATTATTAGACCATCACTTGAACACACTGCCAAACAAAATCATGAAGCCATAAATGCGCCATCGGAATAGCATTGTATAAGACTTTCTGCAGAGGTTCAAATATGGTCTTATGAGGAGACAGTGACAGGATGAGTTTGAAAGTGTCACCTAATCCCTTCAAACCACAGTATCCTTACCTGTAAAATACTATTTTAGGTATTATTTAGGTATTATTGGGCTTGAATTAGTTACCTGTGAGACGTTTGGACCAAATAATTTCGGCAGTCATGACCAATCTTAAATCCGGTAGGGTTTAAGGATCCACAAAAAGGATTCATAGAACTTAGTAAAGCTGTCATACCCATAATTATGGTATATTATAGCAAAGGGATGAAGGTTAAAATAAACATTGGAAAAGGGTGTATAGAAAATGATCCAGACGGCACTAGGCACAAGCGTCTAGGTTTCTTCTTCCAGTGGGGTCACGTGGACAGCACTTAATTCCAGCAATAACATTTGGTAATTTATGCAAAGCATTGCCAACGAGGGAAGCTCTTGGTGTGCAGTATTTGGGGAGTTTTTTGGGGTTTTTTGTTTCTTTGTTCTTTGAAGATCGGTCATGTAAGCATAGCTAATCATCTACATGACTGACCATAGCTCTTCAGAGTTCAAGCTGATACTACAGCCCAAAGCCCCCACCATCAATCACGTTTCTAGAAATAACCATCCGGCATAACCCAAGGCTAAGATAAGCAACAACATGGGTTATTCCAAACACTTAGAGTTTATCTCTCAAGACCTAAATGAAAGTCAAAACTTTCTTTTGAACATGAGGGGTTTGGACAACCTATACTTTCTGCGTTAATCCTTTACTATGCAGTGTCTCTCCACATTGTCTCTGAATAGCTAGACTTTAAGCATGGTGGCTGAAGCTCTCCAACTATCCCAAAGAGAAACCACAGAAGCCACATGGCATTGTCTAACCTAGGCTTGGAAGCCATATAGCATAACCCTGTTGTTCCATCCTCTTCACTAAGTCAATCATGAAGGCCTACTCATGTTCAAACAGTTGGGACATAGACTCCACCTGATGAAGGAAGTAATATCAAAGCATTTACAGGCAGATTTTAATACTACTCAGCCACAAAGTCACAGGGCAAGTTCTTCCTGTCTCTCCTGACTACTAATAAGAATTTTTCTTTTTTGTCTCTGCCTAAGGAAAAAGCACTTTCAAGTCAAAAGAAATAAACACAGAAAATACTCCTTTCAAGGCAAAAATGCAGTCCATGATCAAATGCAGAAATTTCTTTTGGCATGATGAGCTTTATTTGAGTGAGGGAGTGCTGCTGCCTGGTGTGGGCAAGGCAGCCCAGAAACCCAGGTGCTCCCCAGGAGGGCATGAAGCCACCTTGGTCCCTATCACCAGATTTGCCTGAAGGAACTTCATCTGTTCATAAAACCTGCTGACTGGACTCCCTTCTTTCCTTTTTCATGGATTTCTTTCTTTTTGTTTGTTTGTTTGTTTGTTCGTTTTTTACCCTACTTCAAACCCTATGTATAGAATTTTATAAAATAGCCTCCTTAAAAGCCATCAGTCCTTAAAGGAAAAAAAAAAAGTAGCTATATAACAAACATGATAGATATATTTGCAAGAAAATACTTGCTTTTACATGGATTGTAGGGAAAGAGAGACATAAGACCTTTACTTTACGGCCTCTGACATTTATGACCTGGTTATTTCCCCCATGAAAAACTGATTTTTAACTTATTCTATTTCATATTTTACATTTAGCTCACTATCTTAATTTCAGACTCTTAGAAATAGAATTTTCTTTTTGGGAATGACCCCAAACCTTTCAGAAGGTTTCTTGGCCTCATAGAGAAAACATGGAATTACCAATCCAGTCAGACTCTTGCCTAGCTCCAATATGGTTTCCACCTCCCTCCATAGAGTGGAATTTCTGCAGGTGGTCTCTGACTCAAAGGATAAAGGTTGAACTGTTCAGAGAACTATCCTGCCTATTTACATCCATCTCCTGACTAGAGATTAGTAGCAAAACATGCCAAGAAAAAACAGTCTCCAGAAATTTTATCCAACACACAAAGCCAGCAAACAGCAAAGAGGGATTCCTAATGATTCCCTTGCAGATGTCTGTTTTGCAATGCAATTCTCAATGCAGCCATCTAACAAGGGAAAGCACAGCAATCTTGGCCTGAAATCTTGCTGCCCACCAGACCTCATTCTGGAGAAGGCATCAGCAATGGCCATCACAGGTTAGAAACTCTTTCTGAGTAGCCATGTTTTAAAAGCGAACATGTGCAGAGCATGTAAAGGAGGAAGGTAGAGCCCAAAGGAGTTTTTTTATATTGAATTATTTTTCTAGGTTTCCAAAGAAAGTAGACTTATTTACAGTGCTGAGAATATCGTAGATGGTTAAAACACAAAATGATTTTGAAGTTTAATTTAAATTTCACCCTTCTGGCTATTTGTATTTGTATTTTCACTTCACTTGAACAATGAAGTAGCTTGGACAGTTTTGGGCATGTGGTTAAGGCTTTTAATTTCCTGCCCCTCATGCACTACTGCTCACACGGCAGGGTGACTGCCCTTAGCACAGCAGGTGAATTTTTAAATTGTTCATTGATATCTTTGACCTAACATCGCAACAATATTTTGTGTAGGGGTCTCATTGCTACATCCATAGGAACCAGATTTTGATGACATTTGGGTCCATCAATAGTGTAGCAACTGCTCTTACATTCTGTTAACTGTCCCATAACAACCCATGGACAGCAATTCTTCAAAGACATCTTAAACAGAATGAAAAGAGCACTGAAGAAATTCTAAATCCTTTTACACTAACGAATAAATTCTCTGCTGATACTAAGGCTCAGCATTGTGGGAAGACATTTTCCAAAAGATAAGGAAGTAATTTTAAGTGTTCAGAGACTTCTTTTCCTTGTCAGTAGACTGGGGATCCTTTATCATGAGTAACTTCTCCTGAAGTAGATCTTTGTAACCAGAATGTAATGGCACCATTAATTCACTAGTGCATGAATCAGCCTGAGAGTGGTTCACCTTTTTTTCACCATCTGATTACGTGTTCTTTCATACTCTGATTTGTCTCCAGACCGGCTGCTTTGTTTTGTTTCATTTTCTGATTAGCAGAGTATAGACCCAGTGTGATGGATGATTCAGGGTTGAGAGAAGCAAGACTTGTTTCCCAAAAGGAGTATCTGCAAATGCAGGCATTCTGCCTGTTGCCTTTTATCATTAATTTGGGTCAAAGGTATGTGACATATGAAGAGACAACAAAGGACATACTATCTCTTTTTTTTTTTTTCAATGGCTCTCCACTTCAACATGTTATTTTGGAGAAGAATTTATATGTAAGAAACAAATATTCCAAATAGGGAAGACAGAGAGGGGGAATATACACAAATAATAGAGGTTGAGAAAAGCAGGGAGGAGCCTGAGAATAGGGCAGATGTTGGCGTTAAACCAAGCTCTGAAGGTAGAAGGATAAACCAAGTGGAAGATGGACTTTTAAAATCTCATCTTGGGGGCGCCTGGATGGCTCAGATGGTTAAGCATATGCCTTCGGCTCAAGTCATGATCCCGGCATCCTGGGATCGCCATGGTCCAGCTCCTGGCTCCGCAGTTAGTCTGTTTCTCCCTCTCCCTCTGGGTGAGTCCCCTGTTCATGCTCTTTCTCTCTCTCTCTCTCTCTCTCTCTCTGTAACTCTCTGTCTTAAATAAATAAATAAAATCCTTAAATAAATAAATAAAATCCTTAAAAATTGTTTAAAAAATAAATAAATCTAAAAATAAAGTAAAATAAAATCTTGAAGCACCTGGGTAGTGCAGTCAGTTAAGGGTCTAACTCTTGGTTTCAGCTCAGGTCATGATCTCAGGGTCATGAGATCAAACCTCAACATTAGGCTCTGCACTCAACAGAGACTGGTTGAATTGCTCTTCCCCTTTCCCATTGCATCTCCTGCCCTCTTTCTCTCTCTCTCTCTCTCTCTCTAAAATAAATAAATAAGTTTTTAAAAAATCTCATCTCAATAGTTTATTTTAAAGTAATTGGGAGGTACCTGGGTGGCTGAGTAGCTTAAGCATCTGACTTCGGCTCAGGTCACAATCCTAGGGTCCTGGGATCAAGCCAGATGCTAGGCTCCCTGCTCAGCAGGAAGTCTGCTTCTCCCTCTCCTTTTCCTGTTCCGCCTGCTTGTGCTCACTTGCGTACTCTCAATCTCTGTCATATAGATGAATAAAATCTATAAAAAATAAATAAAAATAAAGTCATTGGCAGATTTTAGGATAGGAGATTAGACAAGATCACAGGTGAGACATTATACATGCCTGGCCCTCCAAGCAGAATAATGTCATGCCAGCCTATTTCATTTTATCTTCCAGATATCATCCAGAAATAAACTACAAAATTTGAGGATTACCAGGTCCCCGATCAGCAAACTATAAAGCACTCCTTGTTTTTGAATGGTCCATGTACAAAGAATGGTTTATAACTGGTGGAAAATACCCAAAAAATATTTAATGAAACATACCACTATATGAAATTCAAAGTTTAGTGTCCATAAATAAAGTTGAATTAGAGCACAGTTACACAAATTCCTTTACAAGTCGTTGATAGCTGCTTCCATGATAAAAGAGCAGAGCTGAGTAGTTACAACAAACAATGCACAGTATGACCCACAAAACCTAAATAATATTTACCATGTCACCTTTTACAGGAGAAATCTGTCCCACACTGCCTTAAATGGTAGAGGGCAGTGTATAACTTACAAAAGTTGCTGGCAGAAAATAAAGATAACCCTCACGATATATGTTTAGATCCAACAGCAAATACATCACAGTGTTTATCCCATAGACCTGCTTCTTTTGACTTTGTGTACAATAAGACAAAATAGGCTGAAGCATCACTAGTCACTGAAATCATAAATGGGATCATTCATATAGTAGAAGGTGTTTTTTTTTTCCTTCTTCTCACCAAGAGAACAAAGAAAATGGGACTTAATCAGTGAGTATTTAGGATACATGAAGAAGAACTTCCTGACAGATAGGAAGAACGTGGGATAAAAGAAGCTTGGGCATCTTTTTCTCTCTGTTATTAAAACTCCCTACTCCCTAGCTCAGGATATCAAATAGGGTCTTGTCACCTGGAAGAATCAAATCCGTATAGCTCCACACACACTGTCTTCCAGGTAGTATTAGATGTATAGGATGGGGATGAGGAATGCTCCCACAATCTTGCCCCTAACTCTGACTACAGGGGCAGCCCCTGAAAGAGACTGAAATTTATCCTCATTCATACAGCCTCCTCCTTAACTAGCCCCTGGGCCTAAAGATACATCAGCTGCCTCCAGCAAAAGGGTACAGAAGCCAGTCTACTTCAGTCTGATCTGAACATTGCCACTTACCATCCAGCCCATGGGAGTCTGATTAATGCCCCTCAAAGAGGTCAGAACTTGTGACTGTCACATTATATGACAAAAGGGACTTTGCAGATGTGATTAAGGGAACAGACCTTGAGACGGTGGATATCCTGGATTATCTGGGTGGGTCCTCAATGTAATCACAAGTGTTCTCATAACAGGAGGGCAGGAGGAGATTTGACTACTATGGAAGAAGGCCATGTGTCTGCTGAAGCAAGTGCTATGCCGTTGGCTCTGAAGCCCAAAGAAGGGAGCACGGAGCCACAGAATGCAATGAATGTACCTCTAGAGTCTGACAAAACAAGAGAAGGGCTTCTCCCTTAGAGGTTCCAGAGGCAAAATGGTGCCTTGATTTTAGCCCAGTGAAACTGATTTCGAACTTCTCATCTACGGGACTGTAAGACAACAAATGTGTACTGTCTTAAACCACCAAGGTCATGGTAGTTTGTTAAAGGAGCCATAGGAAACCAATATGCATCTTCTTTATGCTTTTTTTTTTTTAACCTGTAAAAATGTGGTAATGATAGGATCTGCCTCAGTGAGGCTGAGAGTGGTTACATAAACTATTACACACAGATGCATCAAGAGGAAGGAGAGAATGGGAAGCACAAAGTTTAAGAGGGACCAGAAAGTCAGTAATTGGGATAAATAATATTCAAGTGCACCATATGTTTAAAAAAAAATCACAATTAATATAAAAAAAATCTTAGTAGGGACACCTGGGTGGCTCAGTCAGTTAAGCATCCAACTCTTGGTTTCAGATCAGGTCACAATCTCAGGGGCGTGGGATCTGGCCCAAGCTGGGCTCCACACTAGTCATGTAGCCTGCTTGGTATTTTCTCTCTCCTTCTCTCTCTGTCCCTCCCCTCTTGCCCCCCACATGCTCTCATGCTTGCGCTCTCCTTCTCTCAAAAAATCCTCAGTGAACTATCACAATTTTTTTAAAGATTTTATTCATTTGTTTGAGAGACAGACAGAGCACAAGGCTGGGGGAGGGGCAGAGGGATGGGGGGAGCAGACTCCCTGCTGAGCAGGGAGTCTGACCTGGGGCTCCATCCCAGGACCCTGGGATCATGACTTGAACTGAAGTTCGATGCTTAACCAACTGAGCCACCAAGGTGCCCCATATCACAATTTTAAATAAAGGCAAGATCAGTATTTTTTTTTTCTTTGCCTCAGGCTCCAGCGTGGCTTAGGATGGCACTTTTAGTGATCCTATCATCATTTAAAATTTTGGTCATTTTGTTCATCGTGGACTTTTTGTATTAATCTTAGCATTAATTCACCCTAGCCCACACAAAGTACTTAGAACAGTGCCCAGCACCTATCCCTTCTCCTCTATTTCTCTTCACTGTGACATCAATCCTTGGGGCTAGATCCTTAAACTAGTTAGAAGCTTTTCAACTGAGGCAATAAGAATGAGAGAAGATGACTTGCATCCCCAGCTCCTTCCCTATTTTCTGATATTATTCAGTATGGCAAGTAATAATGACAAGAGATAACACTTATGGAATATTCAGTGCAATGTGAAATGCTTTACGCAATTCTAACACTCTAAGAGGTCAGTACTATTATTATCCCCATTACACAAACAATGAGACTGAGACCAAAAGAGATGAAATAATTCACAGCTAGACAATGAAACACTAAAGGTGATTTTTCTCTGTGTCTACACACTGTCCCCATGTGCCCATCACCTCACATTTATAAGAATGCTTATTTTGGTCTTTCCCCCACTCATCACCTTTGCCTTCTTTCATCAACTCCTTCAGGACCCTCATAAGACATTCAACTTTTCACCAACTCTTAATTTATGCTAAACCAAAGAATGCTGTTCAACTCAGTAACTTCTTCTCATTAACTCAAGCCACCACTTCCCTTTATCAGACTCTAGGAAGTCTTGGGGTTCTTCAGAAGCATTTCTCTCAGCTCATCCCCATCTTACACCTGCTGTACAGGGTCTGATCTATGTTTCCTTGGTTTATTGCTCCATTTTCTCCCATGTTCAACAGCACTATCTCAAGCCTTACCACAAACACAGGCACTTTAGTTCCCACTCAATGAAAAATAATAAGAAATTCTCGACATGCAGTTGAACTACTGGTGGTAGTTCCACGCTGTAAATCCTTGGCCTCAGGATCAGAAACGTTGTCGTTTTGAGAGTACAAGTCACTTCAAACATGGCGCCACCAAGACTCTTCCTCACAACCTTTCTCAATTCCATTTGGTACTCACACTTCCTGCCCCATTGCAACAGTTGGCCTCAGCCATGGTTCAAAGACCGCTTTTCAAAGTTGGAATAACACTTTCTAGAACTTCAACTGCATTAAGTATTGTATATAATATTAGTCAGAGTTCTACAGAGAAACAGAATGAATAGGATATACAGAGATATATAAAAGGAGATTTATTATAGAAATTGGCTCATGCAATTAGGGAGACTGAAGTATGCTACTATATGCCATCTGAAAGCTGCAGAACCAGAAAAGCCAGTGTTACAATTCAGTCTGAGTACAAAGGCCTGAGAAGAACAGGGCTTCTGGTGTAAGTCCCACTGTGCAAAGGAACGAGGAGCGCTAATGTCCAAGAGCAGAAGAAATGGATGTCCCAGCACAGAAGAGAAAAGAGAGTTTGCCCTTCCTCCACCTTTTTGTTGTATTTGGGCCCCCAGTGGATTAGATTGCTCTGCCACATTGGTGAGAGTCTATCTTCTTTACACAGTCTACCAATTCAAATGTTAATCTCCTTTGGAAACAATTGCACAGAAACACCCAGAAACAATGTTTTACCAGCTATCCAGACATACCTTATCCCAGTCAAGTCACATAAACCATCACAAATACCTCATCCTTTCTACCATAAGAAGAACAGCCTTCTGTGTAGCTGGCCACCATGCAATAACCTAGAGAAGAATGACCAGACTTGGGTCCTTGAAGCTTTCCTTGGGCCAGAGAACCTGGTCATATCAGAAAGTCCACTCCTACTGCCCCAGAGCCCCAGATGAGGGTTTTTCATATATTGTCTTTTCCTAATGTCTTAATGGAAAGTTCTGTATGCATTTTCATCTCTTATATAGGAAATGAGCTGAATTTCAGTCTCCATACTGAAAAAAATACATTCTTAAAAAAAAAAATTCTGTACTTCATCTTAATTTTTTTTTGAGCTCCTACTCTGTTGGGAATGGCAAAAATGTAATCTCAGGGTATTTCTTACCTGTGAATGTTCACGTAGAGGTGGTTGGCTTACTTAGTACTGAAGTGTTGGAATGGACAGAAGGGGAGAGTAAGTCTCCCTGTCTTCAGTATTAAGTCTATCCGGGAGCTTCCAAGATGGCTTCATTCTTAGCCGCATGACCTCACTTGGGCTCAGTTATCTCAATGCTGGTTCCCTGCCACATCTGCAGGCACAAGACCCACTCCAAGTGGCTAGCTGGGAACTACGGATCTCTACTGGATATCTGTGGCCCATCAGCCTAGCCTCACATTTCAGTCATCTCTCCTCTATGACCTTCTTCTGCAAGGCACCTTTCTCTCTCTGGTTCCACAAACCCATCTGAGGTTTTGAAGATTTCCTAGGACTCTGCCCCAAAAACATTGTTCTGAGCACTACCATCATTACTTACCCCTAGCTTCTTACATTTTCCAGAATGGGAGAAGAAAAACCTGTTTTTCTTATTTATTGTATGAGCAGGTGCAGAGAAGGGTGAGACCCTTTCCTTGGTCACAATGTTCCCCTGTCCTTTATCATGGTATGGCAAATTGCAAACACAGCTTCAATTCTGACCTGCTCTCCAGAGGCAGCTCCTTTGCAAAGTGCATGGCTCCTCTCATCAAGAGAGGAGTCTCTTTCTCCATTGCTTGAATCTGGGATGTCCTTTGACTTCCTCTGGCCAACAGAATATGGCAGAAGTGATGTTTTGCCAGCTCTGATGGAGGCTTAAGGAGGAATTGCACATGTCTTTCCTCCCTCTTGGTACCCCACTGCCATGCTAGCCTACTAGACAATTCAAGACAAAGAGCCAAGTCTCTCCAAACCTCAGTCCTCCGTAGCCATCATTGTGAGCCGACTACAAAACCACAAGCAAGCCCATCGACAATCAGCCAAACCTGACTAACCTGGCCCAGATCAGCAGAACTGGGGCACAACAAATGCTTTTTGTGTTACTCACTAAATTTTGGAGCAGTTTGTCATGCAGCAAAAGCTAATCGACTGTGTTTTTCATAACATTTTGCTTCAAATCCTCCAAATTTCTCAAAGGCATTAAACTTTTGAAACATAGAGGGCTCCTTCTATCCCCTCAGGCAATAAGCAATCTGATTGGAATACAGGGAGTGGCAGATAGAAGATGAAATACCTGGAGAAAAACAGAGAAAAGTTGTTATCGTGAACGAAAGATTTTGCTAAATATATGCTGGTTGATCAGGATTTAGGGCCACAGAGTTTGACAGCCTGTCAATCTCCACTTCATCACAGTTTATTTCTGTAGCCGAAACTAGATACAATTTTTAAAATTCCTACTCTTGCATGTGCCCAGTCATGTAACTTGGTCACAGTCATGGCCCCAGACATCAGTGAGTTTTGATCTTGAGTTACCATTTAGTGAATTTTGGAAAGTTCTTTCTCTCCAGATACCTCCAAGGAACTCTCACTTCAGCTGACCTAGTCCAATGTGTACATGTTGGTTAATATTCCCAGGGACTGTGATTGGCTTCCCAATTCATCCTTATCTATCGCTGATTTCAACCTATAACTGTGCTCTCCAAACGCATGCATACACGCAAGCACATGCACACACACACACACATGCGTAATACACATACACACATATACATAATGCATATATACACATGCACATAAACATACACACATGCACACACACATATACACAGGCATACATACAAACACAAACACAGACACAGACATATACACATACACACGCACACCCAGTATCACCCAGACTCTGCATTTTAGAGTCCTTGGTGCTGGGACGTGGCAGGTTCTACCATCTCTGCATGTTGAGCCCGGAACCAAACCTTCCCCCCTTCATTTTCTCCAAGCTTGGACCCAGTTCTCTCTCCTAATTCTCCAGAAGAATAGAATAAGGCTCAGAGGCAGCTGCTGGAATCCCCAGGACATTCCCTCCCTAATAGGAAATGGCTCAATCTCAGTCCCTCCATTCAGTCGTGAAATACACCTCGCTTTCTATACCATAATTCAGTTTTGTGACCCTCTCAGAAAATGCATGGCTTGTGCTACTATCTATATTCCCATGTGGGAGGTAATAACAAAGTAAGTTATTTGTTCTTTAGGAGAAAACTATTAAAAGTCTTCATTACCACATAAACAAAATAAAAATAATATACATGAGCAAACAGCAGAACCTAGATGGAGACAAGGAGGAATATCAAGGTTTTCCCCAAGAATCCTAGATGGCCACTAGTCTCTTATTGGTAGAATTAAGCAGTCTGTCCAAGGATGGTGTCCCAAAAGGGTTTCCCACTCCAAGGGATTGCAGGTTTCTATTTCCAGAAACTAAAAGCACTAGAAACCTCCACCCTAAAAAGGCAATTCTCTACCTAAAATTTTTTATTAACTTATTTTATTTAAATTAGTTAACATATAGTATATCATTAGTTTCACATGTAAATATCAGTTACTCCTCTGTTGCATAGAACACACAGTGCCAGTCCATCACGTGCCATCCTTAATGCCCATCACATAGTTACCCCATCCTCCCATCTCTCTCCCCTCCAGCAACCCTCAGTTTGTTTCCTATTATTAAGAGTCTCTTATGGTTGTCCCTCACTGATTTCATCTTATTTTACTTTTCCCTCCCTTCCCCTACGATCATCTATTTCATTTCTTAAATTCCACATCTGAGTGAAACCATATAATAATTGTCTTTCTCTGATTGACTTATTTTGCTCAGCATAATACCCTCCAGTTCAATCCACATCATTGTAAATGGTAAGATTTCATACCTTTTGATGGCTGAGTAATATTCATGTGTGTGTGTGTGTGTGTGTGTGTGTGTACAATTTAAGGTGACATTCCTTCCTCCTTGGGCACCCCACTATGGCAGTTACTTTTTCTTAATCTTTGAATAGAAGATTCAGTTATTTCTTTCTAATGGCTGAAAGGTTATTTTGCCTTAAAACTATATGTTATGTTATCCTCTGGTCTCATAATTCTGGCCACATGTAGACTATTGTCAGCACAGATTTTTCCATTGAAGAAAGACAGGTATTGCAACTTTACCAATTAAAGAGAAAAGTAGCACTCAGTTTCATCACTTCTCAGTTGCAAAGCTCACTGAGGAGCAGAAAATCAGAAGTGATTGCTGAGAAGTCCCCAAGACCTCAGGTGGGACACCCCAGGTCTCAGGAGTGACACCACTGTGGTCCTTTATCCACTAAACAAAGTTGCCTTCTTCCTTTGAAAGTGAAAGAGACAAAGAACATAGCAAATCTTCAGGGGGCTTTATCGTCTTTTGTTTTCTTAAGAAAGTAACACCCCACAATTTTCCCTACTCCCAACCCTCAGTAAGTGATGGTGAATTTTTGCTCCTGCTACAACAAATTATTACTTGAAAAAGTCGTTTTCAAATTTCGACAGTTTCTACAAAGAAAGAGGGCACATTTCCATATTAGATGCCTGATCTCCCAGAACACTATGCCCATTTAGTAGAAAAGCAACCCAGCTGGTGTTCTAAAGAACAGAATCTTTGGTGGTTCCAGTTGCTGTATTACAAAGCATAAAATAAATAAATAATAAGGGACCTAGATAAGTAGACATTATAAATGACTAATGAAGAAAGCCTACAGGCAAGAGATGTCAACAGCTTGGGATACGCCATCGTCTCTCCCTTTTGGCATTGTTGGAAGACTATTAAGAACATTATGTCTAATTTTACTTTCACCATTTTCTTCACAAAACTGGTTGCATTGTATAACACACCCATTATTGTTCTACTTTAAGGACATTAAGTCAAGAGCATCTCCAGTTTTACCCATCACCTAGAGAGTTGCTTTCCTGTGATTTTTTTTTTGAATACGGTCGTGTATGTTTTATCTAGTGCAGCATCTTCCTTACAAAATGCATCTAAAAATATGACTCTGGGTTAAACAAATAATAACAGTGATCAGGAAAAAAATGAATTTGTATTAGGCAAGAGAGAAAAAGATAATCTCAAGCTGAGTTCTCAAAAGAAATGCAGAGTTAATGAGGCAGCTATGAGGCAGATATGTGCAGGAGGATGATTGCAAATGACAAGTATAACAGAAAATATTTCTGTGCCAACAGATTTTCTTAGGGAAAGAAAACTATAGGAAAATAAGAAAAGTTTAACACCAAGAGTTGCATATTTTCATGAACAAGGAAGAATTGAATTTATTTTTATAGGAGAAATATTGATGGTTTCATGAAAATTGTAAAAGGACAGTGTGGAAAAAATACAATACCAATTAATGTATTTTCTGGACACATAAAATATTTCAAATAACTTATGCCCATTCTCTCCCCAAAAGGCACAGTGTTTCTCACACACAGGGCAGCACAGAGAAAACTCAGTAGAAGTCCATGGTTGCTGGAAGGAATATGAAGTTTACCCTGAAAATATGACATTGACAGTCTTGTATTGTTCATCCCAAACAAGCCTTCACCACATCCATGTTCAAGCCTTGTTTGTTTGAATATCTTTGTTTTTACTTCAGCATCTTTGCTGGTTTATCTCCTCATATGTGAAAATCTATTATGGGTCAATATTCCATTCACTGGAACAGCATCTTCCACTCCTCTGCAGAAGGAAAAATGGGATTGGTGGCTTTGCAAATAACCCTTTCTGACATGGAGATCTCAGGTGCATTTTAATTGGGTCAAATGTGATCAGTTATCACCAATACCACAGGAACATAGACCAGCAAACTTATGAGCTATTATTCTTGTAACTTCTCCCCATTTACCACACTGAGGCCTACCCTGCTGAATAGTATCACAGAATATGATGCCATTGATCCGTTACCTAGATGTGAGAAGGCTCAGGTCTAACTCCATTTGTCTTATGCTATCTAGAGCTGGTTAATTTTATTCCTTCTATCCAATTTAACTATACCACGGATATTTGCGTTTTTGATCATGAGTGATAGAGAAATATTGGGGAGACTAAAATGGGATACCAGTTCATCCATCCCCGTTTTCATGCCACAGACACTTATTATTGAGCATATACTGGGTGCCTGGAATTGTGTTTGGAGCTAGAGACATAGAGATGGGGAGAAGGCCTTGTCCTGGGCACCCCACAGTCAGGTGGAAGAAACGTCTTGTGATGGAGATGATGGTGATGATGATGATGGTGATGATTGTGATTATTATTGTGTTAATAATGTCTTAGGTGCTTTTGGAGATGGGGATTTCTCAGAGCCTCCAGAAGGCAGTAGACATAGCTACAAAGACAGAGGGACCACAGTATCTCTGTCTGTCCAAACTTCCTTGCTCTGCTCTCCAATGTCCTGTTTGAAGGATGTCCACTTTCCCTGCACTGGGGCAAGGATGGGGAATGCAATGGCTCAGAGCTGCCCAAGCACCCCTACCGGATGCTTGCTTTCTGCTGCCCCCCGCAGGGTTCGCAATGAATGGGCTCATTCATTCCCAAGGCCATTTTCTTAGAAATCACAGGGCCACACCCTTCTAAAAGGCAATTGCTGGACTCATCCATCCACCACAGGGGAGAAGCCGAGACTATAACCCCAAGCCAGGATCTGCAGGGGCTCCAAGTGGGTCATTGAACCAGCCATGGGTGCGTCTTTAGCTCTTTGCCTACGGTCTGAGCAAGGGTTGTTGACAAGTGATCACCACCATTTCATGTGTCCCACAGGAAAACATTTTTTTGAACCATTAGGACCCACAGATCTTTTGTTCATCTCTTCTGAAAAGTAACAGCAGTGATTTAAAAAAGAAAAAAAAAAAAAAAAAAGAGCCCTGTGCTGGTATTTCCTACTTTCTGTACTGAACAAAGCCAGTTACTTTGTCTCTTTCTTACTTGAAAGGATAAGGAATATAAGCAGAGTGTAGATGCTGGGATGTTGGAGGACACAGCCTTCAGGGTGAATCAGGCCCTGACAAGGGGTTAGTCCCCAGTTTGAGAAGTCTTTCCCTCAGGCATCTCTACTGCATTCCAGTCTTGAGAAGAGCTGCACACAAAGCCACGTTTGCAGCTCAGCCATAGACTATGGCTCGTTCTCTTTCTCCTGGCAGTGCCAGCTCAGGAAACACAGAGCTCACAGTGTTTCCTCCTAACTGTGCCCCCCTTGGTCCCTGTCAACTCATTAGCAAAATCATTTGCAGGAATGTGTGCTTTTTTTAGACCACATATTACTATTTTTAAAATCATTTTCTATTTTACTTTTTTTCACTATCTTTTTTTCCCTACCTCCCCCAGTCAATGCTTCAGCTTCTCCCAACAGTTCTTAAACATCTTAATTTAATTTTATTTTTTTTAGTGTTCCAAGGTTCATTGCTTATGCACCACACAACATTTAATTGTTCCAGGGCTTCTGACAAGTCTGCTGGACCACCTCTCACCATCAGCTACAGTGCTTATTTCCTCCTGATCTTTCAAATGAGGCAAATGAGGTTTCAAGGTCACAAGCAGCAGCAATGGACTGCATGTTTCCAGGCACATTATGAAGATATGGTTTTAATCCTTGTACCTTTGTAAACTGACCCTCCCAGATGGCAGCAGTATGGGACAAGCAATGAAGCTTTATTAAATTAATATGTAAATCACAATAACTCTTAGTTCCCACCTGCTGAATGGAAGGACCAAAGAGAATTCCAAAAACTTCCTCGATTTTTTTCAGAGAGGCCAGGATTGCCTGCCATGACTGCAAGGGACAAGTCTGCTATGGGTTTCCATTTCAGCTACACCTGCCATACACGGTCTATACTAAAGGAGATATCTTAAGGAGTTATCACTCCATGGCTTACAGAATCTCTGAGAGAAGAGAGGTTGAAGACATTCCCATTGCAACACTAGGTACTGCACCCTTCACCGGGTGGCCACCCTGAGGTTCTAATCTGCCTAGGATACTAGGGTGATGTCTCAGTTGCTTCTTCTGTGGGAGCCATGAAGTTGCTCTGCTGATGCTCACATTCACAGCAAGTCCTCAAGCTTCCAGCTTAAACTGCTCCCTTATAAGTGTTAAGAACTGGCTTTGAGTAGCTCTGGCAAAGGGGTGGGACATATATGCCACCACTCCCTTACATACATCTACTCTTCCTTCTCTCCTCTCCAAATGCCTTTACCCTATAATGGGGTTAGTGGTGTCTTCCCCAGAAGATATGTCCAGGTCCTTACCTCCAGTGCACATGAAAATTAACTGAATTAGACAGGATCTTCTGAAGGTATTTGCAGGTGAAGGAGAAGAGATGGCCATGTGAAGACATAGGCAGAGATTTGAGTGGTACTTCCACCATCAGCTGGAAGGGGCCAGGAAGGGTTCGCCTCCAGAGCTTCAAAGGGAACATGGCCCTGCTGACACCTTGAATTAGGACTTCTGGATTCCAGAATCGTGAGAGATAAAATTTCTGTGGTATTGAGCCACCAAGTTGGTGGTGATTTGTGGCCACCCTAGGAAATTAATACAGCCCCATCCCACTCCTGAGTTCTTAACCTGTTCTTCCACTTCATTTTTCATTCAGGCAAATAGAAATGGTGGGGGGGGGTGGGACATGTGTTACCTCTAGTCACAAACATCTGAGAGTTATCCGAACACAATCCCAGGATCGAGCGTTGTTGTTTTGTTTTGTTTTGTTTTCACTACCATTTTTTTGACATTCCTCAAAGTTAAAGACTACTTCTTAGGAGTCTGCTCCCCCAAATTATAGAAGCTAGTTAAACCATCTATAATTTTACTGAAAATTAATAGGTTTTTACTTTATCACTCATTTTGCAACTCAATTCACTCCATCCTATCAACACACGAAACAAACTATCTGTAAGATGATAAGAGGAAGGTCCATCCTTCTAGTTTATGTTTGAATTCCCAAAGCAAGGATCATTGGGTCTTTCCACAGTCCTAGAATTCCTAATTTACTTAGCATTCTCCCTGACACCAATCTTTTGTTCTCAGGCTCTTCTCTGAAGCAATAATATATTTAAATTCCTTCCAACCTAAAACACCAACAGCAACAACAAAAGTGTCTCTCTCCACCATGTTCTGAGTTATCACTCCCCAGCCCATTCTGAAGAGATAATCTTTCTAAAAGAAAAATAATCTGGGGCTGTGGTTAAAAGCATAGATGTTGGCTTTAGATAGACCTGAGTAGAATTCCAGCTCCATAATTTAATATGCTGCTGTCCCCAGCTCTTGCTGCTTCTTCAAGTGTAAGAGAACCACAGAGTTACAGCATAAGACTACAATGAGAGGAGACAGGCTGGTGTACTGAATGAGCAGACAGACATTTAGGGGACAGCTGGGGACTAAAAGTGAGTCTGTGTATTGTGGTGTTCATTCTACAATATATACAAATATCAGCTCCTTATGTTGTACACCTGAAACTAATATAATGCCGTATATCAGTCATAACTCAATTTAAAAAAATAGATACAGAAATGCAGAAATGAGTCTCTGTGAAGCCCAAGAAAGGGAAAAGGAGAGAAGGATGTGGAGTCCAAGGAAATCTTGAAAGACCCCTGGCCATCTGTCTGGGCCTGTCAGTAATGTTGCTGGGACATCAGGAGTTGACAGAGGTTGACTGGGCAGCCACTGCTACCAGCCTGACATGTAGTTCCTATGCTTGTCATAGATCACAGCACCAGCACCTGGAAACCTATTGGCAGTGCCAGAGATCCAGCAGGGCCCAGGGACAGTCTTCCTGTATCCAGGGAGCAGAGCACATGATGTTCTAGGGCAAGAGAGATGGATCCATGTAGGGTTGACCAGAGTGTATTTGGAAGAGAACCCAAAGTGGCACACGAGCAGTACTTGACAAAAACAGGAAGACTGCTGCAGAAAGCAGTTCATACCCCAAGGTTTCCTGGGTGGGAATGAATGGGTTTGCAAACAAGGATTCCCTGAGAATTCTCAAGGGCCATATACAGTCTATAGATATCACATTTGTGTAATTGTGTACTCTGTATAAGACGACTCTTCTTTTGGGACAGAAGGTCACCCTGGACCAGATCATGAGAGGGTCCTGTGACTTTCACGGATGAGTATCAGGCAATACTGGAGCATACCACTTGCCCCCCGGAATGGCCAGAGAGATCCCTAATTGTTTATGATGTATATAATACACATTTGTATATTAATTAAACTTATAAATATAACACAGTATATTAGAAAGATGTGTATTTTAGCTATATTGTTGATTTGTATAGGTAGCATAAAAAAAGGTGGGGAGATGGCACTGGCAATATGTTATGAAACAAATCACCCGGGAGAGATGGTGAGTGATAGCATAGATTGTGGTTTTACCTGAGGATAGTAACCCTTGCTTCCTGACTTCACAGGAGTGTTATGAGGATTAAAATCAAAATGAGATCAGAAACAGGAAAACACAATCAAGATCTCACAAATTGAAAGTAACACTACCACTATTATTTTTATTTCAAAGTAATTTATGTGGGAACTACACACTTGGGCTGCAAATTCTGTGACCTGGACTTCAGGTACACAACAAGTTTCTGATTAAAATATTAATAACCAGCTTATTACTTGGAGGAGATTTTGCAAGAGCAAACCAATAAATGGCAAGAGCATTTGGATTCTGATGATTCCCAGACTTCCCCATTCCAGTGAGGGAATGTAAATTCCCTCAAAATTCTGTCCATTCACACACACACACACACACACACACACACACACACACACTTTATAGGTGTCCTGAATTCATTTCTTTAACTATAGACTACAGAACCCTAAACAGAACACCTTTGTAAATTTTAGTATCTTTAAAACAAGAAAAGAGAAGACTTTTTGTCCTCTTGTAATCCCTTCTGAATGGATTTTTGAGAGTATTCTTTTATCTGTTTCTCAACTCAGCACAAATCCCATTTTACCTTTTTGTTCAATTTGTTTTTAAAAACCCACAGCAAACAAAAAGAAATCATGATTGATGAAGAAAACATTATAATGTGGCTGTGGTACGTTGGCCCATCAGAAATGACCACACTTCTTCTGAAAGTAAGATTACAAAATCACAACCAGAAAATGACTTTTGTAACCAGTCTCTAAAACTAATGCCCAAGATGTAGCACCTTTTCCTAAAGCTCCTGGAAATCTTCCTACTTGCTGTGAATCTGCATTTGCAGACCTTCCACCAAGAGTTAAATTTGTGTTCTGTTTAGTGTTTTTTTAGATTTATAAAGCGCTAACCAGAGAGTTTTAAATATGATGTGGATGTCTAAAGAAATACCAATGAAAACAAGGACCACAACAGAAAAGAGAATAGAAAAAAGGATTTTCTAGATTCTCCGTCTATTTAAGGTCTGTCTCTTCCAAGCATTTCCCTCCAAATTTTGGTATACCTACTCTGAGCTCAACATTTCCCAGATACTCAGAGGTATATGGAAATGGAATAAACCAGATTTCCTCACGTCAGGAAATTTGAAATCTATTCGAAGGAGTAAGACTAGCCTAGAAACAATTAGTTTGCATACTGGAAAACACACCAGTATGCATAGTTAAGTGCTAAAGTTGATGAATTTTTTTTTAAGATTTTATTTATTTGACAGAGAGAGAGAGAGATCACAAGTAGGCAGAGAGGCAGGCAGAAAGAGAGAGGGGAGGAAGCAGACTCCCTGCGGAGCAGAGAGCCTGATGCGGAGCTCGATCCCAGGACCCCGGGATCATGACCTGAGCTGAAGGCAGAGGCTTTAACCCACTGAGCCACCCAGGCGCCCCAAGTTGATGAATTTTAAGTGCCTTAAAATATAATCAAAAGGAAGTTCCATGGGAACCCTAGAAAAATCTGGAAAAGCCTCAAGATGAAGTGAGTAACTTAAAATGAGTCTTGAAATATGTAAAAGCTATTAATACTTAGGAAACAAACATAGAATTTTTTGACCAATGGGACCACCATGAAGGAAGGCAAAGAGTAATTCTCAAATTTTATTATGCCTAAGTATTACTTGGGGGGCTTTTATAGAAATAGTAGATAATTAGATAGACAGTGGGTAGAGAGTAGGTAGAATGAAGATTGATTGATTGATAGATAATAAAGGAAGGAAAGAAGGAAGGGAGGGAGGGAAGGAGAAAGGAAGGATATATAGATTAATGCATGGATAGATTGCCCTGAGACCCATTGTTAGAGATTCTAACTCAGAAAATCTTCAAGTGAGTTCCAGAAATCTGAATTTCTAATAAATTATCCCTCACACGCTCAAATGAAGATATGGTCCTCAAGCCACACTTTGAAAAATATTGGCCTAAAACCAAGATGATAATTCCCACTATCTTTTACAACAGGGAATGCAAAGAGATGCTATGAGTTGAGATAGGCTTGCCCCAAGATAATTTTATTAATATATGTCTTTACGTTTTTGAAGCACTGTCATAATCATAATTTTATTTCAGATAGTAAAGTGGTTAACTATTTATTTCCATTTCCAATATTTAGGATAGTAATGTGTGAAGTGTTTTGTGTCTTAACCAAGATCACAACTAGTTAGTGTCTCCTGATAACTAGACAAACACAACCTAGGTCTCCTGATAACTAGATAAACACCCATTCCACTAGATGTAACTATAATAATATCCTTACCCTAAATGGAAATCATTATTTTGGCATCCATAAACTAAAGAAATATGTAGCTAGATAGGTGATCTTATATTTAAATGCAGAATGTTCAACTGTCTTTCTGAAAACTCATGCCATATGTCTTCTTCTGTTAGATATTCATTTATTCCATCATTCATGCCACTAAGTCACTGAGCTACTGCAACATGCTTCAGCTGATTCTAAGTTCTGGGTATAGAAATGGTCTCTCTCCTCATGGAGACTACATTAAACAAATATATACAATTCTACAAAATGGGGAAATACAGGGTATTGCAGGGAATAAACAAAAGGAGTTCAGAAAAGTTCTACCAGGCAAATCCCCCTTTAAGTTAAAATGTGAAAGGTGACCAGTAGTTTATTTGGGAACATCAATGCTTAAACAAAACAAAATAGCACATTCAGGAAACTGAAAAAAAAGACTTGATGGCTATTGCAAATGAACAGAGAAGAGAAGAGCATTTGATGAAGGTGGATGTTGTGGAGAGGCAGGACTAACTACTGAGCATCCAAAACCGCTGAGTGTCACAGAAGGTATTCATCCCAGACTCCACAGGAAGTGAGTCTAGTTAGGTAGAGGGTTCTCATGAACTATGGAAAGAACTTACTCCTTTTTCTAAGAGTAATGAGAAGCTGTTGAGTTCTTTAGTCAGGAAATGATGTGATCAGAATGGCGTTTTGGGAAAAAAAAGATCACTCTACTTCAGCATGGTCTCCTTTACAAAGGAGGAGGTCAGGAAAAAAATGCTACCAGGAGTCTAGTTATGTTACCAGGAGGCCATTGTAGTAATCTAGGACAGCACCAATGGTAGTGTGGAGCAAGAAGGCAGAGATTTCTGGAATGAAAGGCAACAACCCATTGGTGTTTGGATGTGGAATGAATGACAGAGTATGCTGACACCCAACTGGCTGACAAGGAAGGATGTTGGTTACCATTCCCTAAGACAGGAGTAACAAGAAAGTGAGCAGGTTTTGAAGGGGGAGAGGAGGAAGGAAGATAATTAATCAAGCTTGGATTGGGTTAAATTTCATTTGTCTAGAAACCTAAATGGAAATGTTGGTGTGCCTGGGTGGCTCAGTCAGTAAAGCATTCAATTCTTGATCTCAGCTCAGGTCTTGATCTCAGGGTCATAAGTTCAAGCCCAGCATTGAGCTCCACACTGGACATGGAGTCTACTTTAAAAAATAAAATAAAATAAGATGTCAAGTAGAGAATTGGATATTCTCACTGTAACTCCAGAAAGAGGTCTGGACTTGAGGTGAGATTTCAGGAGCCATAAGCAGGAGAGTGAATGAGACTGCAGAGAAAAGCATGTGGAGTAAGGTGATAAGAAAGCCTAGACAAGAATCCTGGGAAATCCAGTAGTTTAGGGTTTTGTAGAGATCAATGACAGCTGAGGATGAGGAGAAGCTGTAAGAAAGGGGAAAATCAAGATCAATATGGTGGCATGGATCCTAACAGCAACATAGTCACAATAATGACAGTTTTTTTAAATCATCCTTAAAACATCTAAATTTCTGTATTTTTGGTAAGATAGAATCTGCTATGTCATGGAAGAAAGAATACCCACTCATTGATGGTGGTTACAGGATCTCATCTTGCAGTATAATAGTTATATGCTGATCTCTTCATTGTTTAACTATAAGTAAAATGTACAAAGCAAGACACTGACATAACTCTTATTTAAAAAAAAAACAAAACTGGAAGTTTGCAAATAACTCTCCATCATTCTGAAGCTGACTTTCTTGGGTTTGGTCATCATAGACACCCTTTGTTTTAACACTTCTCAATTTTGTCAGTTTCATTCAAGAAAGTAAATTGTGTCACCATATGATTCCAATGAGATTATGTTCCTCCTCGGAACTGGTTCTGGCTAAAATTTAATCAAAAGAGAACATGAAATTGAATTAGATTTTTTAAAAATTATCTCTTTTTTTGTTTTTTTCATGTGAAACTGCAGCAGAAATTTGTCTTCTTGCCAATGGAATCACCTCCTATGGGATGAAAGAATAACTTGGCTGTAATGTCTGTCACTCCATTTGCCACCAGGATTGATTTGTCTAAGCAGTATGACTGCTCCTTTGTTCCCCCCTCTGTGTGTATTTTAACAGTGGCTTAAAAGGACCATGTTTCCAGAAAGAGGATAGTTCTTCTAAGAAGAATAAATGAGGAACAAAACCTCCAGACAACTTCTATGTTTTGCACCTATTAATGGAGGCAGCTCTACCCCAAGATAAGATATCATGGTACTATTCTTCTCCTTCTGTTCTGTCACATCATGGGTTTGAATTCAAAATCTCAAATTGCTAGTATTTCTGTATGTTTACCTAGTTTAGTCAAGAGTGTTCTGTTCCATATGGCCCTAGAACTTTGTGAGGTGATACAGTTATTAGTTTTAAATGTCTTCTTCCCCTTGGCCTCTCCAATTCAACATACAGTTAATTAGCATCCTTTGAGTACGAAGCACAGGGCAGACTTTTGTGGTTGATATGAAAATATATAAGCTGGAAGAGAGGGTCGAGGTCCCCCTGGACTCTGGAATCAAGCCATGGACTTCTTTGAATCTTCCAAAACTCCAGAATAATAATAAAAACCATTGTTAGGACATTAAGAACCTCAGGCATGACCCCAAATCCACAGAAGGCTGAAAGTCACTCTAAAAACACACAGTGTTTTTACACAGTGGGAGTAGAACAGAGAGGAGTTACTGATGCTTAAAATGTACCAACACATTAACTAAAAATAAAATGGCTCACATTTATTGAATGTTTGCTAGGTCTTAGCAGCTACACCAACTACTTTCTATGAATAATCTCATTTTAATTCTTATAAACAATCTTCTGAGTATGTATTATTATTATTTTTATTTTTTAAATATTTTTTAAGATGGGGCCCCTGGGTGGCTCAGTCGTTAAGTGTCTGCCTTCATCTTGCATCACAATCCCGGGGTCCTGGGATCAAGCCTCACATCGGGCTCCCTGCTCAGTAGGGAGCCTGCTTCTTCCTCACCCTCTGCCTGCCACTTTCCTTGTTTGTGCTCCCTCTCTCTCTCTCTGAAATAAATAAATAAAATCTTTTAAAAAATATTTTTTAAGATGATATTCATTTGAGAGAGAGAGAGAGCACAAGCTGGGCAGCAGGAAAGGGAGAGGGAGAAGCAGGCTAAGGTGAGCAAGGAGCCTGATGGGGAGTTTAATTAATCCCAAGGCCCTGAGATCACAACCTGAGGTGAAGGCAGACACTTAAACAACTGAGCCACCCAGGCACTCCTATATTATTATTTTAACCTATTCTATAAATGAGGACATTAAGGTTTAGAGAAATTAAATAAATTATGCAAAGTCACTAAGTTGGTGCATGACAGAGCCTGAAAATGAACCCAGATCCTGGGGTCCACATAGAGCCTCTACGTGTAAGGACTGTCTTCCTGGTCTACCTTTCTTTATCTAGCAACCTCACTTTCAGCCACACCCTGATCACAGGGCCCATTAATCCACTAGATACAGTACACACAGTCCCTAAAGTTCACGAAATTTTAGGGGTCCACAAAAATTTTTAAATTTTATCTCTTTTAAATCAGAAAAAAATATGACTATAATAATAATACATATATAATAATGAATCTATCCTGGATTGTGCTCCTCTTTATACCAATATAATCAAAAAATATATTTTTTCCTATGGAAGAAGTGATTTTTTTAGGTCAAAAGTGTCCCAGATCCAGAAAAGTCAAAGCATGGTGGACACCATCTCTTTGACAATAACAACTGTGTGGTCTGCCTTTCTAAACCCTTTCAGGCCACAAATTACACTTGGGCTAATGTTGCCTCTTCAATTTAATAAAATAATACTAATCAATGCTTAACTTTCTACCATATGCAAAGGCATGGTTTTCAGAGCTTTATATTCATTCTTCACAGAACCTTATGAAGATGCTATTATTAGCTCCATTTTAGAAAGAACATTTGATGTTTCTTTTGAATCACATCCCACCCACATAAAAATCCTAAGGCTCCCTTTGAGATGTGTCCTCAACTCTAGATCCTCCCAGAATAGCTTCACTGGTGCATTCATGCAATAATTCACTATACCTTCAATTTGTTTATCTTTCTTAAGGATAGAAACTCTTTAATAGAGTTAATAAGAATTCTCCCTAGAGAATTAATTTAAGCACTATTTTAAAAGAGACAACAAGCTCAAAATGGAGTCACTTGTGCTAAGCCCTCTTCACCAAATTTAATACCTAATCTAGTTGCAATTTCAGCCTCTCCCAGGAATGCAATCTTAACCAATCAGCCTGGAATTACCTAGTCAACACTAGTGAGGTAACCTGTTTGACAGACTCCAGCTGTCCCCCAGTGGAGGGTGACCTTGCCCGAAAAAAGCAGGTATTTGCTAGAGTAACTGCCTTGTCCTGCCTCCTTCTGCCCCTAGCCTTTCATTCCGTACAGCCTTTGGGAGCCTCTTTCTACTTCCTAGGTGGGATGCTACCAATTCATGAATCATTGAATAAAACCAATTAGATCTCTACATTTACTCAGCTAAATCTTCATGTTTTAACACTGCAATTATTTGTTCAACTTTTTAGATGTAACTAATAGCTTCAATAATGCAAATATAAAGCACTATTTCAGTCTTTTGCAAGATGTGAAAACCACCCAGTTTTCGTCAGGAAAGCAGACCCTCCGTCACTGCTGGAATTCAGGGTTAAATCAGTTTGATCGTTTAAATGTTTTTCCTTTTCAAGCACAAACCAACCGCACACTCTGCCTGATAGCATTAAGATAACTGAAGATGACTAGCCATATGTTGACAAAGAGAGAGATTCATCATTATGATTAAAAAAAAGCAGCCATACTGATTGTTAAATCTCTGACCACTTTCCCCCATCACAATAGCAGTTCACTGCTATTAAAATATTCTTTCATGGAGATGAGCACATCACCACAAACCTATTTTCTTTTTTAAACTCTTTAGTTTGCTGTGGAAACCTGGGAGCTCTTCTTTGGGTAAATCAGGGAACTCACTAAGTGGGTCCTTCATTAGTATTATTAATATCAAGAATTTCATCCTGATTACCATTTGCACTGGCTTTTACAATCAGTTTTATTTTGTCTCTAGCTAAAAACTACTTGACTAAATGATAGTGGACCCTTTTTCTATAACAATACTTATTTTAAATGTTTCAGTATTATTTGTAGGAAACTTATACCTTCCCAACTGACTAATTATCATATTTAACAAAGCCTTTTTCTGTGAGAGTAAAAGAGCAAGCCAATTGCCATCATTTGCATGCACACTTAAACAAACACAGGGAAAGTGACCTTCATTTAGGCATTGAGTAATGTTCTAAGCTTTAGCCATCCTGCCTGCTAATCATCACAGCTACAACACAGTCCTGTGTTGGGCAACTGAATTGTTTTTGTAAACAAAAAGTAAATTGTCTATTAACTTGTCTTCACATTTTCTAGTAACAGAGAACCAACAAAAGAAAAGATCACTGAAGGACACAGACAGGGTTCCAGCTAAATGTCAGGAGTGGGAGGGGGGATAGGTTCTAGTAGATAAGGAAACCAACTAAAGCCTTCTTTCTTTTCTTTGTGCTTTATTTAGGAAATAAAGTCCTATAATGACACAATTAAAACTCTCCACTGAAAGGAAAGTGAGGTCCTCTTGGATACATTTTTAGCTAAAAAAAAAAAAAAAAAAAAAAAAAGAAAAGATAGTAAATCTACACTGCTAATATTACCATCAGAAAAAAAAATGAAAAGATATCTAGATAATAATGCATAAACTTACACCTATTATCTCTAGTCCAGATGGAGTATTTTTAATTTTCTAAGGAGTCCCTAAAAGAAGCAGAAATGTCTTATAATTGAAATAAATTGAAATAAATCCTTTTACATGCTTCTGAGGCAGATGGTAAGCTACTCTCAAGAAATGAACCTTGAGGGAGAGAGGGTGGTCACAGTGAGAAGATCCTGGTCCACTGAATTCAGAAAGCAGGCATCCTGTGGTAGCTGCTATTAAATAAATATTCTGGATCTATAACAATTCTATCTCTGGTGACAATTTGCAGGATACACTTAATGAAAGTACAGTTATAGAATCTCTCATTTATATAGTTAGAGGGAAAATAATAAGTCATGGTTGTTCCCTGTCCAGAGGTTTACACTCTCTATTCTAGAAAGGAAAATTTTATGTCATCAGCAAATACATAATGAGAAGCAACTTAAAATTCTGGTTTCATTAATCATCAAATGCATTTGATTTTCTATTCCTGTTCTTTGCAAACTCCAGTGCCTGCACATATATCAAGTGTGTGTGTGTGTGTATATGTGTAGATAGTACATATTATATATATATACATATATATATATATGTATACATATATATATATATGTATATATATATATATATATATCAAGGCTGGTGGGCTCAACAGATTAGAGCCTTGTCCTAATGAGTCCAACGTCGAGATTTTGGCTCTGCTCCCTGGCCAGGAATGGCACCCTGTGATATTGTGACTTATTAAAAAATAAATAAATATTTGGTCTATGTTCTTTTGGCATGGAACTCCTAAAACCCTTGGAATTTCCTAAGCGATGAGAGCAATAAAGTTGTCATGTGTTTTGTTAACAAGGTGACTTCTGGAAAGCCCCTAGGTGACCTGAAAGTGGAGCTTATTGCCAGGAAAATCGACCATGTGATTAGTGAGTTAGAACTTTTCTTCCCCCTCCACCACCATCTGTGAGGATGGAAGAGGCTCCAGAGGTGGAGTTCAATGGCCAATGATTTAATCAATCATATCTATTAATGAAGCCTCCATAAAAACCTCAAAAAGGATGGGGGTGAGAGGACTTCCAGGTTGCTGAACACATGAAGATAGGGAGAGAGGGTATGGAAGCTCTGAGCTTTCTCATACTTTGCCCCATGCCTTTCCTCCGCCTCGTTGTTCCTGAGCTATTATATCCTTTTATAATAAGCTGGTGATCCTGTAAGGAAAATATTTCTCTGAGTTCTATGAGCCACTCCAGAAAATTAAATTCCAAGGGGCAGGAGGACATCCAATCTGTAACCAGTTGGTCAGAGGCACAGGTGACAACCTGGACTTGTGACTGATATCTGAAGTGGAGGACAGTCTTGTGGGACTGAGCCCTTAACCTGCAGAATCTAAGGTTATCTCTGACTAGACAGTTTCAGAGCTGAGTTGAATTATAGGGCACCCAACTGGTGCCTGGGAATTGTTTCTTGGTGTGGGGAACCACCTTCACCTCTGTCTCCACACATGTTGGAATTTGTCCCAGAACCACTTTTTTTTTTACATCCTCATTTCTAGTTCTCCAAGTTCTAAAGGCAGAGAATGAATTCTAAGATGAAGCAGGCAGGAAACTGCCAGTAAGACAGTACAAACCATCCAGATGACTGAGAGCAAAAAACGGTATCACGAGACCCACTGAAGTTTCAGTTAAAAGGTCTATTTGGGCAGGTAAGAGAAGTTCTCAACTATGATTTGCTAATTGTGAGTAGAGTGTGACTTAAATAAGTAAACAATAGCTTTGATCATTAAAAATCAACCAGAGGGAAATGTTGTGGGCATGGGTCTTAAAGCAGGATAACCTTCCTTGAGGTTTTCTCTCTCTAGTGTTTAGAACACTATTTGGTTAGATTTTCAGATTAGAAAGTTCTCAGCTCAGGAGAGTCAAAGAAGACCAAACAGAAAAGGGGAAAGGCCCCGGCTGGACTGTCTCTGGGCTTTAAGCAATGAGATCAGAGAGAGATGGTCTGTGCCTGTGTGCAGTATGGTCGCATTTACTAGGGAGAAGGGTGAGGGGCATTTGGAGTAAGAAGTCTTAGTCAGGAATAAAGTACATCCCTTAGAATAAATTTCTCTTGAAATAGCTAGAGGACAGGTTGGGAGTCCAGTACAGGGGGCAAGGGAAAGCTGGCCATGTCTGGGAGGGTACCACTAACAATATACTGGTGAACCTGGGAGAGATAACTCTGGAGATCGCAGGAGACTGAATTACCTTTGAGGGGCTATAAATACCTGGGAGTTGAGCATGGACGACCAAGGCAGGTAACTAAGAAAAGTTCCCAAAGTCCCAACAAATCAAGAATGGCTTGCAGGCTGGTGGGGACAGGAAGCCAAGGAGGCAGTCTGTACTCAAAGACCCGATTGTGACTAAAGAGGACATCACTATCCCCAGCAACACTCTACACAAAAGTCTATTAATGAAACTGGCCCTCTGGTTCTTGCAGAGTCAGTGGTAATTTATGGGAACTGAAGAAATTTTGGAAAGGATCTTAGTAGCTAAGGAGAATAGCAGAATATCACTTAGGAACTTGCTGCATCCAGGATGGCCTCAAGTCATTGGCAAACTTCTGAGAGGCAGAGCTATTTTAACTTCCCTGTTGTCCTGTACAAGAAATGAAGCACATCAATTACAAAGGCCCTTGTACCGTCTGAGGGAACTCAAGGCCAAGAGATTTGCCTTCACGTTCATTCTGCTGAGGTCTACCAATTAAGGAGGTCATTAGCAGACTATTAACACCACTCAGGAGTTCTCACCACTTGTCACACAAGTACTTCCCTCCACAAGCCCTACTGAGTCCGTGCCAGGGCAACAGGTTAAATAAAACTGGCTGAGGCCACTCTGATTGGTACAAACCCATGAACACAGCAACGCGTTGTCCCGCCAACCTCAGCAGTCAGCCAGTTGTGTGGGGCAGAGAAAGGAACAACAGAGTGAGTATCTGAAAAGATTCTGATGTTACAGAACATGAAAGAGGAAGACGCAGCACTGAGAATCCGACTCCATTTCCAACATGAGAAGACCTAGCCATAAAATTCAGAGAATTGTTCTTCCGTAATGAAAGAGAAATCCAAATAATTGAATAAGGCAAATGAAGAAAGCAATCAAATGTGAAGCTGCAGGATAGACATCAAGACCATTAATAGCAATTAGTGCCTTTTGTTCATACTGTTATATACACGGTATTGTAATTTCTATAGGGTAAAATGATCTATTTTTCACTTCATTAATCAGAAAACATGATCATTGTGATCAAAAAGTGGCCTCATTTTACGTCCCAAGCAAGATTTAACTGCAAGCGCTTACAATGAGGCCCCATTTTCTCGAGACTCTATCGCAGTTAAAAGACATCCTACAGCCCATTAGTCCGTAGACTGTGGATTATTATAATAAATACTTAAAACCACTTATCAAAATAAAAGAGCCAAAACACACTCTGCCATGCAGTGGGCCTGATTTTTTAATCAGAGTCTCTCACTTGCTAATTGGAAGTACTCAGGACTCTACATGATTTGTCTTCTCATTGGTGAGAATTAAAAAGGGTTTATACTGGAGATACTTTAGTACTTCTCCCAACTAGGTCACCCTCATTACATGAGCTTTGAAGCATCTATTACATTCCCCTTCTTATATGTCAGTGGGCGAAAGGGGTCTCTGGAGACAGTGATGGGGGCCCTTGAGGCCAATGACCTACCAAGTGGCTACTTCAGAGGAAGGCCGTTGTACCTAGAGCCATGTGCTGAAGGAAGAGAAAACCAATTTATTCCAGAAGATTAGTAGAGCCATTTGATTTTATTTATTTTACATCTACTGAAACCCTGCCTGGAAAGCAGGCTGGCTTATTTTGTCTGTGTACACACACGTACACTCACACACACACACATATCTTACATATACGGGTGAATTAAAACAATATTAGACATATGAGATAGATGGTAGGCAGATGTGTCTGCTTCGTTTTCTTTAGACTTTTGTTGGAATGATAATGAGGTTGGAGAAACACCATGATGCCCAGAGTACCAGAGACTTCTCTCTGCACAGGCTCTCCCAGTGAGTCTCAATAAAGCATCAGCGGTCAATGATGAATAGACCAAGGGTTGGCCAAGAAAGGAGGAAATGGTGAGGTACCCCCAAGGGGTCACAGGAGCATAGGGGAGACCAGTAAGCAACAACTCCTTTGAGGAAAATATTCATTTCCTCCAAGAACAAAAGGATAGAAGTGTGAATATCAATAGCATCAGATGATCCAGTGAGTATTAACCAGGTTATTGAAGAGTGGACCTACCCCCTTGAACACAGCACATTCTCCTGCCTTGGGGTACCACTACTCTGACTGACCTATGCAGCCCACTTCTTGGTAAGCACAGGGACAAACCTACTAAAGGTAATCCTTTCCTTTCAATAACTATTATGTTTGAAACTCCGAAGAATGTCAGCCTCAAATCCCCCAGAACCCACCATCTGCCCAGTCTTTTGAATGAGGGCAAAGGTAACCCACTCCATGGGCTAAGATAATTACTTCATAAAGCTTAGTTAATTATGACAGTGGTCTCATTATCAAGCAAGTGTTCTTCATTTGCCCAAATGAACAGACTCAGACACCAGGCCAGGGCAGGAAAAGACAAATTTTGCTCATCAACATGCCCATTTTTAGAAATGCTGATGAATGAAAGATAAATTCCTGAGTTTTACCCTAGACACCACATGAACTCATAGAGCCAAAGGAACACAGTAAATTAAAACAGATGAACAAATGAAACTCAAAGGGAAAAGAAATGCTAGACTTTAGCAACATTTTGTTCTCTTCTTTGAGCATGAGATACATACAAATTCTTTCTTGTTGACTAATCCAAGTCTGCTACATTCCCCATCACCTCCCTTGCACCTAACCATTTATGGACTTCTCCTGCTCGCACTTCTGCATCGAGCACTGCACTCAGAACAGGGACAAACAAAAGGAGAAGCCGCTACTGTCACTACAGAATGAAAACAGGGGTTGGAGAATGCCAGGAGAACACTGTCCATGCCAGCTGTGAGAAATACATCACCTTCTGTCCTCTTGTCTCCATCCCCTGATGACTCTTGTCTGTAATTGATCTCCCATCTTAGGTCTGGCAACAGGGATTTTGCCATGATTCCACATCTGTTATGTCGTAAGAGACCCAGCAAAGGAAATTTGTGCGTCCGTCTCCAATCCAATGCAGTCAGGACTCACTCAGATCCACTCTTCCTTCCCCCAAAGAATTGGCCTTCTCTTCATTCTTCTCGGTCAGAGACTGGTTCCTCTACTTTTATCATTTATAATTTCATTGCTCTGCAAATCCAGCTCTACTGCCTCACACTCCCCACCACTTTGTAACCAGACTTCTCTAGACATGGATTCTCTCTGTTCCCATAACACATCGTCTCTATCAAGAAGTGTATTAGCAGTGTACTTTATGTGTCTTTTTTCTACTTCCCTCCTCCTCATGAAGCTGTAAGCATCATAAAGATGGGGATTCTGACGTGATAAAGTCCTTGAACTGGAGGTGGTACTTAATATGTTTATACTCAGTGAATAAATAAATTTTCTAATATAGAAGGTGGGAATCTGATTGCTCTGTCTTCCTTCATTTAGATGTCTCCCCTTCTCCAGCGACCAGCCATCAGTGATCTGATTGCACAACTGCGCTTACTCCCTCCATCAATATCAACTTCTCTGAATTCATCCATTTCTTCATTCATAAAACTATGGAAAGTCAGGACTAAGTGTGTCCTTAAAGATTGTTTCAACCAACATGTACCTTCCCTGGTTAAACTCTCCTTTTTCAAAGTAAAGGAAAGAAAGGGTGCATGATTGCTTTCTTCTTAAAGAAAGTAGGAAACTTTGGACCTTTGGAAACATTTTAAGAATGGAAGTGAAGCTGGAGAAATACAGATTGTTCACGCAGATCTTCTCTGAAGCTCGGATTCAAACTCAGCTTCATCAGTGTAACCTTGTGTTAAATTGTATAATCTCAGTTTTCCAACTGCCAAGATGGAGATGAGAATATGTTCAACCTGATAGGGCTGTTATGATAAACACTATGACAGCACCAATGTCAGTTCTTATTACTGTTATTAGTGAGCTGATTATATGCTGGTCAGATCACTAAGAGGGGACCCACCCACAGAGACACAAAGGGGTATAAAAAAGAGTGTAACATTACACTGCACAGTAAAAGAACAAGGAACACCCATTCCCCACCCATTCCCTGTTCTCCCCTGGCCAAGGAAAAACCTTCCAAACTTCCTTTGTATGACACAACTTGTATCATAAACTTCAGGAAACCCTGGCTTTTCACCTCATGGGTACATTAAACATAGCTACAACCTCCCCTGCTGAAGTTCTAGCTGTATCCCTGGGTCTCCCAATCTATTCCTCTTCCCCAGCCCATAATGACAGCATATAATAACAGCTAACAATTATTGTGTGCTCATAATGCACTTCACAAATTTTTCACTTATTTAACCCTCCAAACCACCCATTAGAAAAGCACAATTATTATATCATCAGATTATTCATCTGTTTTTCAAAATGAGAAACTAAACCGAAGGGAGGTTTAGTAACTTGTCGAAAATCACACTATACACGATCTCAAGTAAAAAGATGTAAAATACAAAAACAGAGTGAAAGATGCATGAAAATAAAAATATTTTTAAACTGGCCAATTACAAGCCAGTTGGAAAAATTACTGTTTTGCCAGAATTTGTATAGACCCTTCCCAGAAATTCTGGAAAAGACTGTTGAGACCCATAAGATGGAAAATTTTGATTTTCAATATGAACAAATTTAGATACAATTGTACAAAGGGAGAAGGGAAACAAAGAAAAAGAAGAAGGACAGAGTGGTAGTGAGAGTGAAAGGAGAGAGCATGGAAGGCAGGGAAGTGACCATGAATTGAGTCCTCGTGGTGGGCCAAGAATCCATCAGGAACACTGGACCCGTATGACTTACTAGCACTCTAAACTCCAGTCCCTTTCTCTCTCTCTCTCTCTCTCTTTCTTTCCACTGTCTGGAGAGATCTCAGCCTTTCTCAATCCCTACATTTAGGCATCTGGGTTCTGCTTTGTCTCAAATCTAACGCCAGCCTCTTTGTGCCCCCTCGCTCAGTGAAAAAGACATACCAAATTTTCAGTTACTCGACTCAGAAACACTTGAGGCTTTTCCATCCCTTAACATGCTCTCCCCGCTCCATTGACCTCAACATTCAGCCCCTTTCAGACCTTCCCTGTCTCCTGAGTCCTGTCCTTTGTCTCCTGGCCCTCTCCCCTCTGGTCTGCATGCCCCTTTCTGTGCCAGGATCAGCACAGCAGCCCCTCCACTCCTGTGGGCTCTGGGACACATGTCACTTCCCTGCTTCACTGCCGCAGCCAGAGGCCACCTTCTGTCCACATGTATCACGGCCACCACCATTGCCAACAACTCCACACCCTGTCCCAGTCCTCTGGGTCAGACTGTGTTTCCCTACCCTTCCTCATCCACGACTCAATGTGCTCCAACATCCAGAGCCTTCCTTCCATTCCTCAGACACACCATGCTGATTCCCACCTCTGGCTTCTGCACATGCTCATTCTTTTGCACCCACACTGTCTCCCTCTCGACCCCCCTGCCTTTCCAACTGTCAGTCTAAGTACCTTTCAGCATTTACCTTAAGTCTGAATTCTTAGGGAAGTCCTGCCTGACCTTCCAGCCTGGATCAGGCTGTGCTATTAACTGTTTGTTTTATTTCTATAACGTGTTCTTTTCCTCCTGAGCATGAACCTCAGTCTGTGATTACACGTACCCTTCTTGGCATGTTTGGTTGGAAGTCATGCTTGTTCAGAGCATGCACTGTGAGCTCCAGGACCACGTCTCATGCTCACTGTGTCACTGAGTTCTCACAGCTCAGGGCCTGCCATACAGGCAGCATTCATTGCCTGAACAAATTATTTCATCTAAAATTCATAGAAAACCTCATTGTTGTGCCTGAGGACACACCACAAATGTATCCACAAATATTGGGGCCAGCTTTAGTCACCAGCTAGCTCAAACCCCAACCATCATGGTTTTCTAACTCCCCACTTCACCACCTCCCTCCAGACAACAGTTGACTTTCATTTCTAAAGAGCCATAGAAAAGTAATTGGTTTGCAAAAACCACATTTGTCCCCGTGGCAGCTGAAGACTCAGTTGGCTACTGGATCCTTGTAAATGAGATTTTATTATTAAAGAAATGAACCAATTAGATAAGATTAATGTTGGGTAGATTTTAACGAAGGGGAAAAAAAATATATATATATATATAATCTCACACCATCTGGTACAAATCTAGAGGAAACTCACCCTTATTAATGACATGTGTAAGCATGAAAAATGAAGACACAAAGGTAGCATAAAAATGGTCTTCTTTTTTGATGTGTGTAAGGATTTTTAGGAAGTATATATTATTTGAGAAAATCTGAATAGGAAAAGTAAGAGCAGTGTTTCTTTCCCAATGTGCAATTCATGCTTGGATTAAATGAGAGGACAAAAGAAAAACCTCCAAACCGACGGAGATTTCAAACGACTAAATTTCCACCAAACTACTTGAACGTTTATAAACAGAACCAGAATATATGATATTCAGAAAGCATCACAAAAGTTGGCCAGCCAGGGCTCAACCACAAAACAAATAGTGTCACGGAAAATGGTGCTTCAACCAAAAGTAGGAACAGGCATTGCTCTGGGGGCACTAAGACAAAGAATGCTATTCACACAAAAATCCAAGATTTCCTGCGTCTCAGAGCGCGATGTAGTTTCATAGACTGCTGCCACCAAGTGGCCATTGCAGATACTACAGCTACTTGAAATGTTTTAATTCCAAGATTCCGCCAGAAAAAACTTAATGTAAAAATCCTCAGAACCAGAGATCGTGCCCCAAGATTTTTTAATCACTCTATCAAGACATCATTCTAACAAATTATCTTTTTTTCTCCTAAAAGTGGATCGGGAGGCAAAATAAAGCTAATAGTTAAGTTGAACAAGCATGCCTCATCAAATTAACTCTTTGTTCCTCTCTACCCCTTAAAATCTATTGAATGAGACTAGTTCTTTCCCTGCTCCAGGATGAGAATTCAGCCTGCCTAAACCTCTTTTGGTTACGTGAAACATTGTTGCAATTTAATAATTAGAATAGTTGGCCCCCAGAATTTCTATCCATCCTTAAAGGTAAGCCAACCTCAGCTTGGGCCAGGTTGGGCTGGCTAGCAGACTACTGGGGAAGGAGAAAAGGTGTTCTCTCATTTTTCCCCCATTCTTCTCACTTTAGTTTCCAACCCTTCCAAGGTCGAGGTTCCAAGAGGAAAAAGAAAGCAAAAAAAAAAAAAATTCTAACTTGGTTCGTAGCTCCTCTTCTGTGTGTTCTGGTAGATTCTTTTTTTTTTTTTCTTTTTTTTTTTAAATTTTATTTTATTTCTTTTTAGTGCTCCAAAATTCATTGTTTATGCAGCACACCCAGAGCTTCACTCAATACGTGCCCTCCGTAATACCCACCACCAGACTCACCCAATCCCCCACCCCCCTCCTTTCCAAAACCCTCGGTTTGTTTCTCAGAGTCCACAGTCTCTCATGGTTCGTCTCCCCCATTCTGTTGGATTCTTGAGAGACGCCCCCCAGGGATCTCTCATCTGTATTTGCTCAGCCTGAATGTTTCTTACTGAGTTATGTTCCCTCGAAATTCATATGGTGAAATCATAACCCCTCATATGATATTTGGAGATGGGACCTTTGGAGGCAGTTAGGATTAGATGAGTTCACCTGAGAGCTGAGAACAGGCCACATGAGCACATAGCAGGAAGACGTCGTCTACAAACCAGAAAGAGAGTCCTCATCAGAACCTGACCATACTGGCACCCTGATCCTAGACTTCCAGCCTCCAGAACTATGAGAAAATAAATTTCTGTTCTTTAAGCCACCAGCCTATGGAACTTTGTTATGGGGGCCTGAGCAGACTGCCATTGAGTGAATGTGTCTTTATTCAAGTTGGTCTCATACTCTTCCAGCATTAGGAATGCTGTAATACCTACAACTCCTACCTGCAGAGATAGATCTCTTTGTCTCTCCAGGTCACCTTCTTAGACAAGACGTAAAAGAACGGCATGCCTGTCTTTGCTGACATGACCACGGAAGCTCCATGAAAAGTATTCCTGAATTCATTGTCCTCAGAAAAAGGGATAGAGGCCAACCCTAAGGCAACTGTGATTTCTTCTTACTTCTGCCCTGAGAGTAGGGCATTAAGTCTTCCTTGGGTCTCCAGTCTGCCAGTATGCCCTATAGACTTTGGACTTTCCAGGCTATACAACAGAATAAGCCTTTTACTTAAAATCAGTCTCTCTCTCTCTCTCTCACTCCCTTTTCCAGGATCTCTTGCAGTTGGCAGGAAGAAGTAGCCATGTCATACTGTTTTAGCCATTGAGATGTCTCTTCCCTGATGAAACCAGAGAGAACTGCATGAGGCTTTCATCCTTCCCCCTTTTCCCTTTAAGTACCATCATGATGCTTCGAATCCTGCAGCAGGATGGCCTGCAACTTGCAACAAATAGACACTAGGTCTAAAAACCCGTAGACTGGAGATGGAGAACGGGAAGGAACAACATGATTTCTGACTTTCCTGACATTTTTGAGCTGTCACCCCACACCTTGAAGCACCTATGTCTAGATTAACTGTTATAAGAGATAATACATATCCAACAATTCAGATTTGCAGTTGCTTACAGGGGAGTGCATTCTTATATATTGAAAAGAACAAGCAATGTTATGCATGCAACAAAAACACGCCACCAAGTACCTCCAGGTTCCGTCTTGCTTGAAGCTAAAGAAAGAGAGCTATCTGCAGGCTACATTGTTTGCTGGTAGATCTGGCCACTCTTTTTGACATCTCCCATCTTGACTCCTGATGAAAAGACACAGTTGCCAACTTTGTAGATACCTCAGCTTCAAATACCCTTTAATGCAGACATTTCTACCAGACAGAAAAGAGGTGCTAAATTATCATTTGTACCTCATGACATACCTGCTGGCATTTAAATATTGGGAAGAAAGGGACGGTGTAACAAAACACCAAATAAACACACAAATAATAATGAGGAGGACAGTACTACCAGCTTATGAGTTACAAAGATCCCTGATGTATAGAAAGTACTTAGGAGTTTATAATCACAATGGATCTTGGGGAATTTGGTTTTTCTAGGATGCATATATTAGCAGCTCCTGACTTTTATATGTTGGACTTTCTCTTAACATTCACTTTCATGCATTGTGTAGTGATCCCACTAGATCAGTTTTTACATGACAAATAGGGATTCTCCTACTTCTGCAGATCAGTGAGAACAAGGCTTGTGCTTGCCCCCCAACAGGTCTGTTCTACCAAAGGCAGTCTCTTGACCAAAACTACTGAGTTTGCAGCCATAAAAAAGAAAAATCTTGACATTTGCAACGACGTGGATGGAGCTACAGAATATAATGATAAGTGAAATAAGTCAGTCAGAGAAAGACAAATAGCGTATGATTTCACTCATACGTGGACTTTAAGAAACAAAACAAACCAGCAAAGGGAGAAAAAAAGAGAGTGAGAGGCAAACCAAGAAACAGACTCTTAACTACAGAGGAAAAACTGAAGGTCACCAGAGGGAGGTGCGTGGGGTGATGGCTGAAACAGCTGATGGGGATTAAGGAGTGCCCTTGTCGTGATGAGCACAGGAAGTTGTACGGAAGTGTTGAATCACTACATTATATCTAACACTTAATGTCACACTGTATGTCAACTAACTGGAATTTAAATTAAAAAACTCTTTTAAGAAGGGGCATCTGGGTGGTGGAGTCGGTTGAACATCTGACTCTTGATTCCAGCTCAAGTCAAGGTCTTAGGGTCGTGAGACTGAGTCTTGCCTCAGGCTCTGAGCCCAACACAGGGTCTGCTTGAGTTTCTCTCTCCCTTTCTCTCTGCTACTCCTGCTCATGCTGTCTCTCTAAAATAAATAATCTTTAAAAAAAAAAAAAAAAGACTAAAGCTAGCGGAAGAGAAAAACACAACAACAAAATACTGAGTTTGTCAAAGTATCTTGAATTCTATCTTATTGTATTTGTCACATTATGAATTAAAAAGGAAACATAAAAATCTTTCCAACACTAAAGACAAAAGGCACAGTTCTCCTCAAAGCAAAGTACAATGAACGAGAAGAGACTCAATGTAGAGAAAGTAACATTATTTAGTCCCAATCTGCCCTGTATTGAATGCAAACCAGTTACCAGCATCTTGAATTTTGTATGAAAAGAAAACAATTAAATAATAGGTATCATATACCAGAAGTAGGTTGTCAAATATTGAGGCTACAGGGCTAGAATAAATCATGATTTTATATTTTTTAACACCCTGGTGAATAAGCCTTATCCCCTACCCACTCATAACAAATAAATCTATTGTTCTGTCTCTATACCAGAACCTCGTGCACATTTTTGTAGATAGATCACGTCCTTAAGATGGAGCCTGCTTCTATTACGCATTATGCTCATCAGAATCTTTCATATAAGAATATATCATCTCATTAGCCTCTTACAAATATTTACAATTAGACTAAGTTGCACTGAGATATTTACTTTTAGAAAACAGACCATGAAAGAAAAACACACGGTCTCTCAGTCATTTCTCTTGCTTTCCTAATAAGCAGAACATCTATGTGTACAGAAATTGGATATCTGTCCCCAGTAAGCAACTAATGGGGCCCCCATGAGTCAGTGTCTCACCTTAGCAGTGTTTTCCTCCTAACAATCCCCTAGGAGAATTACACACAGAGAACAAGCTCTGATTGATTATAGACCAGTGATTGGGACACTACCACTCTTTCCCTATCAGCCTTGCACACAACTGTAAATTCAGCTCGTTAGAGAAATTCTCGAGTGCATCAGCCTGAGCTGGACTTTCCCATCTTTCACCTAAGAGATGGGCCATCCCTCCACTGTCTGTTTTGCAATTTTGTTTTCTGCCTCCACACACTTTTTATAACTCACAAGGGTCAAAACACCCTTTGGTTTTGTAGAGTCCACTTTCCATATACATCCCCTCCTGAATGATAATGAACTCAGAATTCATATTTTGCTTGACCTCCAGACCAGTGGCCTCCTTACTGATCTCTTCCTGGGCCCGTGACACCCTTCTCCTTCTTTCAACAACAGCTCTGGATAAAATTCTCTCTCTCTCTCTTTTTTTTTTTTTTTTTTAGATTTTATTTATTTATTTGACAGAGAGAGAGAGATCAAAAGTAGGCAGAGAGGCAGGCAGAGAGCGAGGGGGAAGCAGGCTCCCTGCTGGGCAGAGAGCTGGATGTAGGGCTCGATATCAGGACTCTGAGATCATGACCTGAGCTGAAGGCAGAGGCTTAACGCACCGAGCCACCCAGGTGCCCCTGGATAAAATTCTCTTCAACAAGACTGTTTCAAAAGTACCTTCCATCAAAGAAGGATTTTGATGGGCAACCCTTTAGACAGCATCAGTCTTAAATATTTTATAAGTATTTATTTATAAAATATTAATAAATGTGGTCTTTATGATAAAACTTGAAGTGACTTTAAAAGATTAAAGAAACTGATAAAATAATGATAAAAGGCAACATTAGTTTGACAACTTTAATAAAAGAATCATGATTTTACCATAAACTCATGACTTTGTGAAAACTGTAACCAATTGTTTACCTTTTTCCTTCAGGTTTAGAAAAGTGGAAAACGACAAGAGGCATTTCAGTACCACGGTTTGTGGGAAAAAAAAAAAATCCTGACCAAAAGTGTCGTTAGATATTAAAATTAGTTACCGAACGAGATGGCAAAGTTCCTAGTCTTGAGTGGATGAAATGTCAAAATGAATTCTCATTTGTCTGGAAGGAAGCAGGGAAAGATGTTTGTGACCTTGTAAGTCTAATTTATCCAATATTATTGTGCCCAAGTTGTGTACAAGTTTTCTTTCTTTTAAAAATTTGAAACATAAGACAGAAGGCACAAAAATTGAATGCAAATGTAAACCGACTTCAGGAAAATATACCTCTCGATAAAATCCTGTAAGAAACTCACATAATCCTCTTTGCATGTCACTGGTGATTTCTGTTTGAGATTAATTCTGGTTATACATCCATTAGGAATGGTACAGTTTATTTAGGGCAGTGATAAAAAATTAACAACCACTTCTCATTTCATTAAAAGAAAAGAATCAGCTAAACATTTTAATATACATGATTGCAAAGACTGAGAAACAAATTAATGAAATATTCTCTTGTTGTCTATTTGGAAGTATATTCTTCTGTTGGAGATCTATTCTTTTTTTCACTTAATGAAACAACAAATGAAGATTCAGAAATGCTTATAATCAAAAACAGCAATTTGGGAGTAAGGAAAATTTCTGTGTTAATATTCAGAAACAGTAGAAAAAATAAGAGAATCATTTATAGGTAAAAACTAAAGAATGAAGAGAAATTGGAGAAATGAGAACTTGCTACATTGCAGGCAAACTCTCTCTTAATCACTGATTTATATTCCAAAAGCTCATTTTTGAAATCACTTGTTTAGAATTTAGGGCACATATTTGCACACAATCAGAGAGTCTATAGGTTCGAAAGAGCCTCAGAGATCATTTAGGTCAAGCACTGCTTGGAGATTTAATCACCTCTTACATCACCCCTGCCAAGCAAATAATGCCATGAATGGCAATTAAGTCTCCAGATTACATTACACAATTGTGTTAACACCATAAATCACCTTGGCATATGCAATAAACACATAGTAGTGCCACATCTTTCCAAACTGTACTGTAATGTTCCTTTGGGGAAAAGAATGGGATCAGACCACAGTAACAATTTGATGATCCAGCTACACAGATATATCTCCGACATCCCCAACATTCAGTGACATTCCCTGCCTCCACCCCATGTGCAGGCACCCAAGGGTTGAGGACAAGAAGCTGGGGTAGGTCAGGATTTATGTTGTAGGGTAAGAGAAGAATGGGCTAAGGGTTAGGGAAGGGGTGAGGAAGAGACTGGAGACACTGCACTGGTAATATTTGTAACTTCTGTGTCTCCCTTCGCCTTGCCTGCCTTCTACCTTAACTGCCCTGAGAAGCAAGCCTTCTCTGTACATAAGGTGAAAATCCTGAGTATCCATTCAGCTGAGCATTAAATCATTCATTTAATTGTTCACTTTTTTTTTTTTAATTTTATTTCTAGTTTGCACTCTATCTCTAACACTTTACAGTTCTTGGTGTTCACCAGTGAGCCAAGTGGCTCTGGAGCACAGATGCCACATACTGTGCATTTCTGGATACCCAATGCTTATATATCACTGGCTCACAGATTGGGTTAAAATAATAAAGATAAGGAAGATGTGGTCCATATACACTATGGAGTATTATGCCTCTATCAGAAAGGATGAATACCCAACTTTTGTAGCAACATGGACAGGACTGGAAGAGATTATACTGAGTAAAATAAGTCAAGCAGCGAGAGTCAATTATCATATGGTTTCACTTATTTGTGGAGCATAACAAATAGCATGGAGGACATGGGGAGTTAGGAGAAGGCATTTGGGGGAAATTGGAAGGGGAGGTGAACAATGAGAGACTATGGACTCTGAAAAACAATCTGAAGGGTTTGAAGAGGTAAGCGGGTGGGAGGTTGGGGGAACCAGGTGGTGGGTATTAGAGAGGCCATGGACTGCGTGGAGCACTGAGTGTGGTACAAAAACAATGAATACTGTTATGCTGAAAATTTAAAAAAAAAATGTGGTATAAAAAAATTTAAAAAAAAATAATAATAAGTGTTTATTAAATTAAGTGAAAAGAAAGAGGAGGAGGAGGAGAAATAACAGAGGCCTTCGGAGCAACAAAATGGTATTCTCTCTCTTTACTTTAATCTTGCAATCATCAGCCAGAGCTAGGATGTTAGGGAAGGAAATGGGAGGAAACAGTAGAAAAAATGAGAGTTGACAACTGAAGGGATGTCCCCTCCGTCTTCACTCTCCCTACTGTTCTGTCTCTTGGCCCATCTTTCTAGATACCTCCTCAAATCAGGACAAAGTGCTTGAAGAGAAGGGATCTGGAATCATAAAGATAAGGTTTCATGAGACAAGAGGTCTAAAGGTGTAAGAAGAAAGGTAACAGGAGACCAGTTCCTAGAAAAAAATAAACTAAAAAAAAAGAAGAAGAAGAAGAAGAAGAAGAAGAAGAAGAAGAAGAAGAAGAAGAAGAAGAAGAAAAAGAAGAAGAAGAAGAAGAAGAAGAAGAAGAAGAAGAAGAAGAAGAAGAAGAAGAAGAAGAAGAAGAAGAAAATAAAGAAATTTACTTCTTCTGTGACATAAATGGTCAGTGCTCAGTAAATATCCATGTTTCCCAACCCCATGCATCAAAGTGGTGTCATGGGACTAATTCTTATCAGCAGAACATGAACAGAAACCATATGCTAGTTTCCATGTCAGAAAGGTAAAAGTGGGTGCTCCTTTTCTGAGATTGCTATTTTCCCATGCTACACTGACCTTGGAGGTTATTTTCTCGAGGAAGCGCTACTACAAGATGGAAGAGCTCTCAGACACAAACTGGACCTTATCTGAGGATAAATAAGAATCTTGTATACAAAGCCACTGCAATGCAGGGACCTATTTGTTACGACAGCTTAGCACAGCATAACCTACCTGATACACCTTATTTCACCTATCTGGTATAGCCATTAATTGAAAAAGGAAGTTTGCTAGCCAGCCATGGTGAAAGGCCTTCTAATTCAACTTTAAAACCATCTAATTCAACTTTAAGACCATCTCAAATTCAGCACTTCCTATATCTACCTGTCACTTAATTAGAAGATGTAACATTTTAAAAGCATTGCCTACATGATATTCAAATAATGTATTCTTCTAGATATTCCTAAATTCACCCCTGAATGAAGCTATAACAGCAGAACCTGTGTTTCCTTCACTAGCCACCTTGTAGAATCAGTTTGAGCTTACCACGGGGCCATTAGATCAAGGGAGCCTACAAAAAAACACAGGAAATTCATTGTTGTACCCACTGTACAGATATTATGGGGAATATTGCTCATTATGGCTCACAGAATCATCTTTATAAGAATCCTCTCAATAATTTCCTTTCTTGTCTTAATATTAGTAATAGTTGTTCCTCTCCTGTAAACTAGAACAATATTAGTACATATCCCATCAGGTTCTTGTTGCAAAGGATTAAGTTAAGTAGTGCATTTTAAAAAGCTTAAAATGATGCCTGGAAGAGAGTAAGCATGAAATGTATTTTTGCTATTATTAGGAATTTTTAAAAATTTTAATTGGACAGTAAATTGTGTTAATGCTCAATATGTTTTCAATAAGATAAGAGCCCAAACTGGAGGTTTCTGACAGCAAGTCTCCAAGTTTGTTTTGTACCCACTTTTTCAATATATGTAAATTTGATGCATTTCATAAATTCCTTTAAGCTGGTCTGAATTCTTTTTCAAAGCTAGGAGAGCCATAAATAAATAAAAATTAACAGATTAAATCCTAGACCCTTTACTTGCCATTTATTAACGCTTAAAAAGGAAAAATAAAACAACAATGAAAAGCCTATACACATAAGTAGAATTTTCACCATTATAGCATTTTCTTTATTTCCAAATAGTATAAAAGATGTAAATCTTAACTCCTAGGCTTGGAAGAACGCACAAGCTCCAATGAGGCTCAGTAAAGTTGTTTAATTTTGACATCTCAATTACAACTTAATTTCTTTTTAAGATTTTATTTATTTATTTGTGACAGAGAGCACACAGAGTGGAGAGGTAGGGAGAGGAAGAGGGAGAACCAGACTCCCTGCTGAGCAGGAAGCCCAGTGAGGGGGAAGGTGGGTGGGGGAGCTGGATCCCAAGAACCAAAGGCGGATGTTTAACCAACTTGGCCACCAAGGCGTCCCTCAATTAAAACTTGAAAGAGGGGATATCCTCATCTTCAAAGCTTCAAAATATTCACGCCAATGACTGAAAGTCCACTCTGGTCATAGGCCTGAAACATGTAAGGACTCTTTGGATAAAAACTTTAACTATGGTTGACAATTTCCAAACAAATCCTAAAGAACCATCTTGTGATAATGTATTTATAGAAACAGTGACCTAAAATATGAAATTGTTTGTGGCACCTGGGTGGCTCAGTCAGTTAAGCACCTACCTTCAGCTCAGGTCATGCTCCCAGGGTCCTGTGCTTGCACCTTCTTGCTCTCCTCTGCCTCTCCACCAGCTTGAGCTCTCTCTTGCTCACTCTCTCTCTCTCTCTCTCTTTCTCTCTCTCTCTCAAGTAAAAAATAAAATCTTTTTTAAAAAATAAGATAAAATATGAAATTGTTTGAAAAATCTGGGCTATATAGTCATCAGGCTAACAGACTTAAAGCATCATTGCCCTTAAGCTCAAAGCAAATTAGTTCTTTTCAGTTCAATAAATATTTGCTGCCTTTTGTCTCTTGATCATTGTGCTAGTCTCTGGAGACCCAGAGATAAATAAAGTGTGGTCCAAATCCTCAAAGTTTCTATAACTGGGGAAGACCCACTTAATTACTCTATATTACTAAACCACTTTTTAATGCATTGATCACAAATGGTCATACATTTATTTATTTGCTTACCTGTTCACTTTCTGCTTCCTCACTGGGGGAAGGGCCATGACTATTCTGTGTATTGTGAGTGCAGTTTTTGTACAGAAGCTCCTCACATGTTGGGCACTCAAGAAATGTTTTCTAAATAGTAATTTAGTCATATGTAAAATTTATAGAAATCAATAGTTTTCATGTACACAAACAACACTTAGAAGATAAAATGGAAAGTTCCATTTCAAATGGGCCAGCAATAATTCCAAAAAAGGATGAGATACCTAGGAATAAGACTAACAAGGCATGTGAAAAAACAATATGAGGAAAAAATTGGATACATTCCTGACAGAAAAAGTGAATAAATGGAAAGATATATTAAGTTTGTAAATCAAAAAAATATATCTCATAAAAATTTCAATTCTTCCTAAGTTAATTTATAAATCTAACAATCCCAACAAGAATACTTTTAAAAAGCAATTTTGTTCTGAAACTAGATAATTCTGAAGTTCTTATGGAAAAATAAGCTAATAATAATAACCAGGAAATCTACCAAGTAGAAAAGACTTATAAGCCCATAAATACATTTTAAGACTTTGATAATTAAACAGTGTGGTATTGGGCATATATAGAGACCAAAAAAGAGAAGATAAATTCCAGAAATAGATTTTAACTTACATGGGAATTTAGTATGTGATAAAGGTGTGCTCAAATCTGTGGTGGTAAACATGAACTTTAATACATAATGTTAGGGAAAACCAAATAGTCACCTGGAAAATATTATTGTTTTCATCAATCACACCATATTCAAAGACAATTTCAAATGAATTTAGAATTAAGGTGTAAAAAATAAAGTCATAACAAGGTTGAAAGGTTGAATTACTTTAAAGCCACCAAATGAAAGCAGGCTTTATAACTATGACTCAGAAAATAGAAGTAAAAAGAAAAACTTAATAAGTTCAACCACATAAAATTCATAAACCTTACATTCAACACAGCATAAGAACAAGCTGGAAGGAAATATTTGCAGTTTATATCAATGTCAAAGAGTTACATTTACTGATACATAAAGAACTCCTGGAAATCTAGGAAAAAATAAATAACCAAAGCCTACGAGAAATATAGACTAGGAACATAGATAGTTTACAAAGAAAAAAAAAAAAGAACAAGTTTCCATTAAACCTACAAAAATACTTATAATAAAAGGAATTCATATTAAAACTACATTTCTCACTGCAATGAGCAGAATTCTTTGAAGTCCCCAGTATGTTCAACCCCAAGTGTGAAGTTTTACCTATTTCTCTTCCCTTGAGTGTGGCTAGGACCTACGACATATTTCTAACCAAAAGAATATGGCAGTAATCTTGGGATTTTTAATTCCTTTAATTAGGTTATATTATATGGCAGATGGGATGGATGACATTCTGTGATTATGTTACCTAAAATAAGACTCCATCTTAGTGACTATAGCAAGAGATTCCTCTGCTGATCTTGAAGAAGCAAGCTGATGATTGTCAACTGTCTGGGGGAAAGTCACATGGCTAGGAACCATAGATAGACAGACAACATCTAGATGCTGAGAGCTTCAGTTCTACAGTCCAAAGAAACTGACTTCCTCCAACAACCACATGAACTTGAAAGACCTTGAGCCTCAGATAGGACTGCAGTTCTTACTAACAGCCTGTGGGCCCTTGATCAAAGGACCAAGCTAACCCACACTTAGGCTGCTAATCACAGAAACTGTGAGATAATAAATATGTGTTGTGTTAGGACACTAAGTTTGTGGTAATTTATTATACAACAATAGGAAACTATTACATTCATCCACCATGTTTGCCAAAATGCAAAAGTGTGCAACACTCTGTGTTGCTAAGTCATGCCCACAGCCCACTTGTATATTGCCAGTGGAATATAAGATATTGCTGTGCCTGTGGGGGAATATCTGGTGATGTCTAGCACAATTACATTTATACTTGACCTTTGGCCCAGCATTCTAACTTCTGGAGATCTATCCTAAACTTTATCGTATAAAATGATACATGTATAAAAGTTTTTATTAGAGCAATATTTATTATAAAAAATAATGGATTTAAACCAAGAGTCCAATATTTAGGGACTGGTTAAATTTTCTAGGGTCATCTACTTGGTGGAATGCTGTGTATCCAGAAAAAATGGGAGAATAAGGAAGAACTCTATAAAGTGATATGCAAAAAAACTCCAGGATATAATACCAAAATGGAAAAAAGCAATGTTCAGAACAACATATATAGTGTGCCACCATTGTATAAGGAAAATTTTTGTATATGCATAAAGAAACAAAGTATTCCAAAATGGTTACCTCTAGGGAATGGAGAGAAACCGGTGGGGATAACCATGGGAGCAAGTCTTCTCCAGGATTATTTCTTTAATCATTTTTTAACTATTTTTGAAACCTATGGATGTATTATCTATTAAAATTTCATTTTCAATTTTTGAATGGATGGATGCAGAAAAGTACTGTGTCATAATGGGTGTCTGTTCATGATGCAGAGGTGACAATGGGAAAGGAGGGGAAGACAGAGTAATGTCAGCTTATATGTCTTCCTGGGGACAGACACCGAGCAGGGTTTCAGAAGAAAGATCAAGAGTTAAAAGAAATGGACAAGCCTCAGAAGGACATTGCTGATAGTAGGAACTGTGTTCAAAGAGCACAGTGGGATGAAACTGGCAGTATATCCAGGGAACAAAGGAGTCTGCTCTTATTAAATGTAACAGGGGGACAGAGAGCAACCTAGTGAGAAAGGCAGGCAGTGACCAGATCAAGCGGTTCTTGGAAGCTCTTCTAAAGAATGTATATTTTATATTTTGCATGAGGCTTATGCCTCAAATTTATCATTCTAAAAGTGATTTTGAGGACATAATCAGAAACAATCTGTATTCTTATTTGCTAAGGCTATTCTAACAAATTGTCACAAACTTGGTGGCTTTAAACAACAGACATGCATTCTCTCATAGCTGTGGAAGGCAGAAATCTGAGCCAGAAGTCCAAAATCAAGGTGTCAGCAGGGCCACATTACCTCTGAAAGCTCTAGAGGAGAATCCATTTTTTGCCTCTTCTAGCTACTGGTGGTTGCCAGATTCCTTGGCTTTGGCCACTCCGATTTCTGACATTCTACCCTGTGTGTCTGTGTCTTCTCCTCTTCTGTTTTTCATAAGGACGGTTTTCACTGGATTTAGGGGCCACCCAGATAATCCGGGATGATCTCATCTCAAGATCCTTAACTTATTTACACTTGCAAAAACCTGTTTTCCAAAGAAGGTCATATCCACAGGTTTTAGGGAGTAAAATGTGAGTATACCTTTTGGGGGGCCACTATGATCAATGCTAAAGTCAGGAGACAATTTAGAAGGTGATTGCAATTAAGCAGGAAAAAGATGTTCAACAAATATTCAACTTTCCTAAATTAAAAATTTTCCAGAGCAGAAATCTCACAGGCCACATAAGCTTTTCAGAAACCCACTCGACATCTTCCTTTCTGTAATTTATGCCCACCCCATGGCCCTGATTTTTATTCAAGCAACTGAATGTATATTTGCAGTCATTTCTTCCAAATTCTTCCTTATAGAGACATTATAACCATTGTGTGGTATTTTACACTGTAGGGACAATACTTAGTCTCCTAATCTGGAGCAGTATAAGGTTTCAGGAGGATTCCTTCTCTATAAAAGATAGTTTGGGGTGCCTGGGTGGCTCAGTGGGTTAAGCCTCTGCGTTCGGCTGAGGTCATGATCTCAGGGTCCTGGGATCAAGCCCCACATCAGGCTCTCTGCTTGGCGGGGAGCCCACTTCCTCCTCTCTCTTTCTCTCTCTCTGCCTGCCTCTCTGCCTACTTGTGATCTCTGTCAAATAAATAAATAAAATCTTAAAAAAAAAAAAAAGATAGTTAACTGGAGGCAGACAAGGGGTGGTACAAAGGACGCTTCAGACAAGCAAGCCTGAGGCCTGTAGCATTAAATTTTCTGGTGAGATCTGTGTGGCAGCACACCAATCTTCATAAAACCTAGGTATGAGAATTTCTAGAATGAGTGGTAGCATATTAAAATAGAATGCAGAAGACCAAAGGAGGGAGGAAATCTTTAAACTTTACATCCAAGTCAGGAGAGGGTTCTCTAAACGAAAATGAAAGACAAATCCAAGCTCCCACTCACTTTTGTCACAAAAGGTCACTTTCTGCCAGCTTTGGGGCAATAATTAAGCAGGAAAGAGCAATCCTCCAGAACATATTGTGGTTTCCCTTCTCGTGCCCCTAGTCAAATTTTACTTATTGACCTTCAGTCTAATTAACCAATGCCCCAGATGATCCCCTATTTCCTAATGAGTTAGAGATTTCTCACTTTCTAACAGTTAAAGTGCTGACTCTAAACCATTCCTGCCCAAAAGAACTCTCTGCAATGAATGGGTGTTCTACATCTGCACTATTCAGTATGGTGTCCACTGGCCACACATGGCTACTGACCACCTGAACTATGCTGGTGTAAAGGACGAACTAATTTTTCAATTATCTTTAATTTTAATTAGCTTAAATTATAATAACCAAAGGTAGCTAGCGGCTACCATATTGGACAGCACAACTTTAAACAGAGTTGGACACAGGATCTGCCCCATCTTCCTGTTCAGGCTTAGTCAAGTTCTAGCCTGTTATCAGCCTGAATCTTATCCTATTTTATACTTACTCCCTGCTGTCAGGAAAGCACAGAGCAAGCATATTAGGACTAATGGCCATTGATTATATCTTAATGGCATAGGTTAGAAGGTTTTTCTTTCTATTATATTGGTTCAAGGTGTTATAAGAAAGGACCTAGACATGCAAACTAGACATGTTATATAAAACTAATGAATTATTAACACTATATCAAAAACTTGTGATGTACTATATGTTGGCTAACTGAACATAATAATTAATCAATTAATTAAAAAATTATCTTAACTCTGGGACTACTTAATAGCCCAGTCTCGTGGTACAATTTCTTTTGGATAAACTCGCCTTTTCTCCCTAACCTCTTTTTCTAGACAAATTCACAAAGAATTTAGCTCCTGGATTTAGTTTTTACTATGAGATTGCAATATGCCTATTTATGTACATCATCATTCTAAGCATGATGTTGCAAAAGTTTCTTACACTGTTTCCATGTTCCTAACTACCAGCTTCTGGATGGGGCAAAACAGGCAATTCACTAAAAGGTTGTGCAACATCAAGACAGTATGGTATTGGCACATAAACAGACACATGGATCAATGGCACAGAATAGAGAACCCAGAAATGGACCCTCAACTCTGTGGTCAACTAATCTTCAGCAAAGCAGGAAAGAATGTTCAATGGAAAAAAGACAATCTTTTCAACAAATGGTGTTGGGAAAATTGGATAGCCACATGCAGAAGAATGACAGTGGACCACTTTCTTACACCATACATAAAAACAAACTCAAAATGGATGAAAGACCTAAAGGTAAGACAGGAATCCATTAAAATCCTAGAGAACATAGGCAGCAACCTTTTATCTTGGCCACAGCACCTTCAGACTAGACATTGCCCCAATGGCAAGGACAACTAAGACAAAAAAAAAAAAAAAAAAGAGCTATTGGGACTTCATCAAGATAAACAGCTTTTGCATAGCAAAGGAAATAGTCAACAAAACCAAAAGACAACTGACAGAATGGGAGAAGATTTTTTTTGCAAATGTTTTATCAGATAAAGGGTTAGTATCCAAAATCTACAAAGAATTTGTCAAACTCAACACCCAAAGAACAAATAATCCACTCAAAAAATGGGCAGAAGGCATGAATAGACATTTCTCCAAAGAAGACATACAAATGGCCAACAGACACATGAAAAAATGCTCAACATCACTTGGCATCAGGGAAATACAAATTAAAACCATAATGAGATAGCACCTCACACACGTCAGAATGGCTAAAATTAACAAGTCAGGAAACAACAAGTGTTGGCAAGGATGCCAAGAAAGAGGAACCCTTTTACTCGGCTGGTGGGAATGCAAGCTGGTAGAGCCACCCTGGAAAACAGTATGGAGGTTCCTCAAAAAGTTAAAAATAGAGCTACCCTATGATCCAACAATTACATTACTAATTATATACCGCAAAGATACAAATGTAGTGATCTGAAGGGGCACCTGCACCCCAGTGTTTATAGCAGCAAAATCCACAATAGCCAAACTATGGAAAGTCCAAATGTCCATCGACAAATGCAGACAATTATCATATAATTTCACTCATATGTAGAATTTAAGAAACAAAACAGAAGAGCATAAAGGAAGGGAGGAAAAAACAAAACAAGATGTAATCAACAAGGGAGACAAACCGTTAAGCATCTTAATCATAGGAAACAACTGAGGGTTGCAGGAGAGGAGGTCAGTGGGAGATGGAATAACTGGGTGAGGGGCATTAAGGAGGGCACATGATGTAAGGAGCATGGAGTGTTATATACAACTGTTGAATCACTGAAAACTCTACCTCTGAAACTAATAATACACTATATGTTAATTCATTGAATTTAAATAAATAAATAAAAAGAAAAAAGGAAGAGTGTGTAAGGCACTTAGATCCAGAGTCACCTTCTTCCAAGGAACTCTTACACGATGACTCCAAAAACACTAACAGGAAATCATGGTGTCAGTGGATGATTTTAACCACATCTATACCCTAAGCATTAAAAGAAAGCTGAGGCTTTCAGTAAATAAGCCTGTCAGTAAGACTTCACTGTATGAATCTGGACACTCCGTGCCTAAAGAAAGGAGGACATTTCAAAAACTCACCTACCCCTTAATCACAGCGTGGAAGGGAACCTCCAGTTCTAAGATGCTGAAGAAAAAGAAGTTAGAGCACTGAGAACTACTGGTAGAGAGAGCCCATGCACCACTTATCACTGGATTATATGACAGCAAAGCATACCATATAGATAACATAAGAGAGACCAAGACAAATCCATAATGTATGAATAATAGAGGAGACATATGAATGAATGAATCTATGTAGCATTTAGAGGTTTCCAGAGAAAATGGTTCCAAATCTACATGATATTATTTTGTATTGTTATGGTTTTAATGGAGTTGATTCCCCTGCCATTCTTTTTGTTGATGTTTTCTATCCCTTCTTAAATATGTTATTTTTGTGACACAAACAGAAATTAGAAGGAAAACAATTTGATAGAATACTTCTCAGTGGTGTTTGGCAACAAGCTATAATTACTCATTTCTCTTAGGAGCCATCACTTTGGTACTATAATTTTGAGGGTAGCTTGAGCAGAGTGATTCCCAGGTATACATTTTTAAAAGGTGATAAGTAGATGGAGGGATGGATGGATGGATGGATGGATGGACAGAGAGATGCTAGAGAGAGATAGATAGATGCAGAGATACAGAGATGCAGAGATATGTATTTCTAAAACAAACTAGTAATTTATGTTTACGGTTATCAAGGGTCCTTCAAATCCACTGGAGTACATTGTTTCATCTATTTCTTCACAGAGGACAATTTTGCTTAAAAATAGAATCCTAGAGGGGTGCCTGGGTGGCTCAGTCATTTAAAGCAGCTGCCTTCAGCTCAGGTTCTGATCTCAGGATCCTGGGACTAAGCCCCATATCAGGCTTCCTGCTCAGCAGGGAGTCTGCTTCTCCCCCCCCCCCACTCATGCGTGCTCCCTCTCTCTGTCTAATAAATAAATAAAATCTTAAAAAAAATAGAATCCTGGATTTTAAAGGGACTTAAGCCACTTAAGAGTGAGAGCCCTGGGGCCAGGCAGCATGGTTCGCAACTTCACTGTGTGACCTAAGAAATATATTTAACCTGGGGGTCCTGTGTGGCTCAGTCAGGCTCCACACTAAATGGGGAGTCTGCTTGAGATTCTCTCTCTCTCTGCCCCTCCTCCTATTCTCTCTTTCTCTCTCTCTAAAATAAATAAATAAATCGTTTTTAAAAAGAAATAAATTTAACCTTTTTATCTCTCAGTTTCCTCATCTGTAAAATGAGGAAAAATAGTACCTACTTCATTATAATATTGTGAAAGTTACATGAGTTCATTCTCCGTAAGCATTTAGAACACTCCTGTGTACAGCAAATGTTTGGTAAGTATTAGTGTTCACCATCATCATCTTCATCACTTTACAGGTGAAGACACAATGTCCAGGTAGGTTAGGGGACCTGTCCAAATCAGACATTAAACACACGGTAGACCCTGAATTTCTTGGAAGCCTGACCTGTGGTCTCTCCATTGTACCATGCTGTCTGTATTGTTCCATGCTGTAGTTTCTCCCATGGAAAGTCCTTCTCAGTCACACAACTTAAGAAGGAAAGAATCCAGAGAGAACACCTACAGAAGTCAGTTCTACAGGTCTCCAGGCAAAGCATTACAGTGGCTGCTGAAACCACTGTAGGTACAAAGGCTCCCTACTCTCAGTACATTTCCCCATCAGCTGCTATCCCTCAAATTCCTTTTTATGGGGAAAAACTTTTCACTGCCTAATAAAATATTTAAGTAGTGTTGTTTTAATTCTAAAACTTACATGTTGGATTATATTTTATTACTCATATCAAACTATTACTTTAATAATAGAGAACATAAGGTAATTAGTAATAGAGTACATAAGATAAAATATATTGATATACAATAGTACAATTAACATAATAAAGAACAGAAGAGCATTAACCATGGAGCAGAGGTTGCTGAGGTACGGAATGAAATGGACATATTGGATGCTTCGAGTATCGAACTCAAACCACTTTCCTCACAATGTGCCAAGAGCCAGCAGGAACACTTCCTGGGATGACACGGCGAGGAAAGGAGTAGAACCTCACCAGGAACCTTTCACAAACAAGGCAAGACTGGTTTGCACCTCCCATGAAACACCAGTGCCATCCAGGTCCAAATCAAACCCAATCTATAGCTGCAGAGGAAATGATTGTCATGGAGACCCTGTAGGAGAGCCAGCAAAGCATTTCCAAAACCCCACAGGTGTTCAGGGAAAAAACGGTTTTTGTACAGACATGTTTGATAATCCAAATTTTTATATAGCATGAAAAAAAGAAGTCATCTACAACTTCACCAACTAGTCTCCTTTTCCACAGGAAAAATACTTTGCTTTTACCGGATGTGTCTTAAACATTGTTCTTCTTTACATTAGGAGTCTAAAGTACAAAGGCTACCTGGACTATAAAAGCTTCATGAAAATCTATGTATTTAAGTTCAGAATGACTTTTCTTTAACACCCATGGAATGCTTGCAAACCATTTTATCAGGAATCACACTGGCTTGAAGTAGAGCGTTAAAAACAATTTGAACATAAAAAAATGCATTTTTTAAGTTCTTAGCTTGAAATTTGCATCCGGGAGCTGTTATTTTCTCTATATCAGCCTTAAGCACTGTACAAAGCTCTTGAAGATCACGTTCCTTAAAGGTGGAGTTGGTCGTGGTCATGCTGTCTCTGCCACATCAAGCCAAGGCTTTCTCTCTTTTTCAAGAGACAATTTTATCAGACTGGCTTTTTCCTCCTGCCAAGACCTAAAACACTTAGAGGCACTAATCAATTAGGGCAATTGTTTTCATCAGAAATATTGATTTTTGTCAGGTTTGTAATATCTTTCTCTTTTCTTGGCCTCATTTGTCCCTGGAAATCAAAACATCAAACTGCCATTCAAAGTCTCAAGAGCTATCTAAAAACTCCCCTGGGAATGTCACCCTACCAAATGGACTCACGGGAAATGACTACTTTCATTTTGCTTCAGAGATATATACATATGAGGGGGTGTCTTCATCCATTTGGGCTGCTATAACAAAAGACCACAGACTAGGTAGCTTATAAACAATGGACATTATTTCTTATAGCTCTGGAGACTAGAAGTCTGAGATCAAGATGCCAACGTGCTTGGATGAGAGCCCTTCTCTGGACATCAGTCTTTCTGTGGTAGCCTTCCATGCCAGAAGAGGAAGAGATTTCTCTGTATCGTCTTTCACAAGGCACCAATTCTATCCATGAGGGCTCCACCCTCATGACTTAAGCACCTTCAAAAGGCCCCACCTCACTAACCCATCACCTGTGGGGGTTAGGATTTCAACACACAAATTTGAAGGGTAAGAACACAGACATTCAGAGTATGGTGGGGGCAATACATACATATACAGGATGGCAATTTGCTTACTCTAAATCTATCCTTTCCTTCTTGCCTTTCTCACATGCCTTCAAAACACCCATTCCTTGATGACATGCAGTTTTCTAGCTGGAAGGGAAAACTTCACTGGTTAAATAAGCACTATCTCATTTGCCCCACTGATCACAGAGCAACCCATTAATACATGAAAAACAGCAACCAGGCTAAAGAAACCTGGAACATAGGGGCGCTTGGGTGGCTCAGTTGGTTAAGCATCCAACTCTTGGTTTCTATTCAGGTCATGATCTCAGGGTCAAGAGATGGAGCCCCATGTTGGACTCCATGCTCAGTGGGAAGTCTGCTTGAGAGTATCCCTCTCCCTCTGCCCCGCAACTTTCCCACTCTCTTTTTCTCTCTCTTTCCCCAAAATAAACTTTAAAATCTTTAAAAAAAAAAAAGAAAGAAGAAAAGAAAAGAAAAGAAAAGAAAAGAAAAGAAAAGAAAAAAAAGAAAAGAAAAGAAAGAAAAGAAATGAAAAGAAAAGGAACATGGAGCATAGATACAACAGAGTAAACCAAGTAAAGTGTCAACTCAAGAAGACAACATAGAATGCAACATATAGAAAAGAGTCAATAAATAGTTAACGGTCAGCTAATTGATATTGTTGTCCACCCAGGAGCAATTTTTACTTTCTAAGAGGACACTTACAATAAATCCCTACTGGTAGAATGTAAGGTTTTCTGGGAAACAGTAAAAGGTGTTTTGTTTTTGTTGTTGTTTTGTACCCATTAAACTGTATCATGTAGCTGATCACTTAACTTTGTCTAAATGCAAGTTTGACCTTATGTTTGTTATATCTATTATATAGCTGGAAAAAAGTACTGAGATTCAGTGAAGTGTGTTCTCAGATGTGGTCCCTGATTTAGTATTATTCTGGGAGATGCTGGGATAAAGTATTCTTTGTTCACAAACTAGAACAATGAAAAAGTTATAGATTGGAAAGGGAAAATCTATAGCTTACTCATTGTTCTACTGAACCCTGACATGGATGCAGACAGAAAAAAATACCTGCTTTATAATCAATCACAAACTCATCAGGAAGACTAACCCCAAGTAGTTTGTGAAAGGCAAACGGATTTCTTCACAAACCTTGGTTTTCCTTACTATTATCAACCAAGGGAAGGATAAATGAGGTTAAAATTTTAAAGAATAAATGAGGAACAAATGAAAAAACAAGGGAAAAAATAATAGGATCTTTTGGGGAAAATGGTTCTTACAAAGGTCTTCAGAAAGAGTACAATATAAATATCTGAATGTTGAGATCCACACAGAGAGATTAACATACATGTTTCAATAAACATCAAGATTTATTATGCCTTGGAAACTATTGACTGGGGTGAAAGTCAATACATCTTGATGTTCACCACAACAAAATCAATAACCACTTAATAATTTACCAAGACTCACAGGATCTAATGTATCTGATGGTTGTGAAGCAAAGTAAAACCATTATACTTTCTTCCAGAAAATGCTTAATAAAGGATATAATACCAGAGTCAGACATTTTGAAACAAACCTATGCCCCATCCTTTATGGAATGGAGGCAAATGAAACATCCCCTTCCCCATGGTTGCAGAAGACAACTCAGAAATTTGAGCAGAAGGAAAGAGTAACATGAAGGAACCTTGGAGAAAAACATCACTCATTACAAAACTGCTTCAGTGTCACAGATGAATATAGGCATCTGTGCTTGTGAATTAAATAGCAGCCCCCTCCTGATAAATACAATTCCGTTCACTTTGTGAGGTCCCAAACTTGCCTTATGTTATTTGTACCCTCATCTCCTCCTGATTTCTCAGGTATCTTCAGGGATTAATAATTGCAGGTAATGCAAATGCCTTGACAGGCTAAATCCGAATCCAAAGAGGAAAAAATAAAAACAAGATGAAATCAGAAAGGGAGACAAACCATAAGAGGCTCTCAATCATAGGAAACAAACTGAGGGTTCCTGGAAGGGAGGAGGTTGGAGGGATGGGATAACTGGGTTATGGACATTAAGGAGGGCACGTGATATAATGAGAACTAGGTGTACCTAAGACTGATGAATTACTGAACTCTACCTCTGAAACCAATAATACATTGTATGTTACTTAATTGAATTTAAATTTAAAAAAAGAGAATATGGAACAACAAAAAACAGGAGACTTTGAGATTTTATAATATAGTAACTACTATTCTCAACAGTTACACAATAATGAATAAGACTGAGTTTGTGCTTTCAGGGAACTAGCAATCTAGCGGAGGAAGAAAGCAGGCTACTACGACATGGAGTGGCACACACATGGCAGCGCTAGAGCATAGAGCTATGGAAGCTCACAAAAAAGCATCCTATCTAGTAATGGTGGGGGTAGGAAGGTGAAGGTCAGAGTTTTCTCAAATAAAAAACTAAGGAGTTGGCCAAAGATGAGAAGAGTTGGAAAGAACCTAAAGCCTCAAACCAGTTGTGGTGGGTGCTCTGAACTGGCTCTCAGTATCCACTCCGAACCTCTAGCGTGTTTTCTGATCCTGCAGGGGCTAAAGAAGGAAAAACCACACTTCCTCCCATCTCCCTGCAGGTAGGGTTCTGCTTTTGCAAATTAGAAGCATTTGAAGGGTAGATCCAAGGCTGGAGTCATCTGCTTTGTTTCTGCTGCAAACTCACCTGTGGGCCCATTGTGTATTTCTGTACCATTATTTCAGGGTCTAGGTACTAACTCCATGGGTGTTGAAAGCTAGCCACAGGGGCAGCAGTGCTTCCTGATCCTTGAATCACAGCCACAGTAGCATGTCTTTGAACTCTACAGTACCAACAGTGTCCACTGATTGTCACCTTTCTGATTATTATAGGGGTAGCAGCTCCCCCAGTAGGCAAGAACAGTGGTCTTGTCCTAGGAATCATTCCTGGAGACTCCCTAAGGGCCCCAACCACCCTTTCCAATGATTTTCTCAGTTCCTGATTCCCTGTATTAAATCCCTTTTTGCTTAAAACAAAACAAAACAAAAACAAAGGGGCCTTACTGACAGACTTAGATAAAGGAAGTGCTAGCACACTTTCTGTCCTTCTTTAGGTTCACCTAACTAGTTGTTTCCATTTCAGGAAGGCAGAAATAAAAAGATGGCCAACCCTCTGTAGTACAGAGGTAATTATTCATCTACAATCAGAAACTAAGCCAAATGGCTAGTCATTAGAATCATGCAAGTTAATTCCAAAACAGAGACACTCTATTCACTGAACTGCAAGAATGCGTGATAGGAAACGTCTGATAAATAAGCAGGATGATGCTACCCAGTTCTTCCAGATGGTATTAGTAAGATGAGCTCTGGAAACAAAAATGAAAGTCAAAGCAACTAGAAAGGTAAGCAAAAAATGGGCTCATTCCAGAATAAATGATGAATTTCTAATGAAGAGTTTCTCTAGAAAATTGCTAAACTACCTTTAGCTGAAATCACAGAAAAGATATCTGGCACCCAATGTGTAAGGTCCACACAGGGAAATGATACACAAATACGGTCTCCAAAAAATAATGGTTGATAATATTCTCCTAAAGAGAACAGAGACATAAGTTGTTCTTGCAGAATAACCAATAGATAAGGCAGGGTGTGTGAGAAAAAGGTAGGGGTGGGAGGAACAGATGCAGGTACAAGATGAAAGATTGCAAGTAAGATCACCAAAAGTAAACCCCAATTTGCCAACCATTGAAATGGTTTTAAGAGCAAGATTGTCACATATTTCCTGCATTCATGGTAGGAAACATCAGTGATGGTTAAACTCTTCAAATGTATTATAATACATATTTTTCAGAGAGCATGCCCATGAATTATCATTAATTATCATAATTGATACTCACAAAAACACTTTTAAATAGCCTAGAAAGATGTTATTATCCCCTCTTAACAAACAAGGCAACTTACAACTAGAACATGTAACTAGTCCAAAATCACACAATTATCAAGGGACAAAGCTGAATTTGAACTCTTGTCCTCCATTCCAAACCCAAAGTACTTTTTTTGGATGTCAAGAAGAATCTTTTACAAAACAAAAATTGTTACCATTTGTTTTAGTTGGGGTTCTCCAGAGAAATGAAAAACAGATTGAGAGAGAGAGAGAGAGAGAGAAGAAAGAGATTCTAACAAACTGGCTCACAAAGTGGTGGGTCCAAGAAATCTATGTTGTAGCAATTAAGGCAGAATTTCTTCTAGAAACCTCAGTCCTTACTCTTAAGGTCTTTAACTTATTGGTGAGGCCCAACCACATAATGGAGGATAATCTCTTAAAGTCAATTGATTGTAAACACTAATCAGGTACAAAAAATACCTTTATAGCAACATCACAACTAGTGTTTGACCAAACGACCAGACACCATAGGCTAACCATTTCTAGGGGAAAAAAATGAAAACCATTATTTTCAATAAGATTTTAGTATTTGCCTTTGCACATTTTTTAAGAATAAGCTAGTGAAATTAAGGGCTAATTAAATAAAATTACTCATTCAAATGTCTATCTCTAGCACTACTGTCTTAAATTCCACATTCCTCTTTTATGAAACTTAGAGTGCCACTTTATATGAGGTGTTCTACCCTTTAGTTCATTGTGAAATACAAAGAATGTTTACTAGTCTGATAATCATACTGAAGACGGGCTCCTTGTTGACCAAATTCCAAATATTAAGTGATCTAATATGGTGTTTCTAAAAATTCGGGCAATGGGCTACCTTCCTTTGAATCATCAGAACACCCTGTTATAAGAATTTCCTAAGTCCTATCCCAGTGCTTTTGAATCAGAATTTCTAGTGGCGGGTCCACACTACATTTTAAGAAGCATCCTAGGCTACATTTACATTCGATATAGTATGAGAATCACTGAACCAGAAGATGAAAGCAGTGAGTATATAAATAAAACTCAGATATGAATACAGAACCCTCTGTACATTACACCCAGGAACAGCCAAGAAATACCAAGAGAAGAAACAAAAACAAAATTTTCTAGCTTTGGCAAAAATAAAGACATTGGTTTTTGTCATATTCTCACAAACAAATGCCCCAGTGTCCAGTAAAAATTGAGATACAAACATATAACTTCCTGTAGGAAATGATTTCAGGAAAGCAGGAATAGATCCTTAAAGCAGAATGAACATCATGGGCCATTGACAGTGAAAGAAAATGGCACCACGTGTGATAATCCACTGTGAGGATCCTTCTGTGAGGCAGAAGGTACTTCATCAACACAAGACACACGTTTGGCTGGTCGAGTGCCATATACTCAGAAGAACATTTTTCTTCTGAGTACATTTGAGGAGCTTTTAAACTAGAATCCATATGAGATAAGTGAGTAAATGTGAAAGGAAAAGAAAAAAAAAAGCACTGCCACCCTGAGAAGTGAAAATCTAAAATCTTGAGAAATCTGCTTTCTAAAGGAATTAGAGACCTAGGACACATCAATATAATCAAGTACATTTCCCTGGTCTTCTGCTTCCCATAAACCATTACAGCAAAATGAAATTTCATTCTGGACTAAGCCTCTCAAGAAAGGTTTGCATTTATTTATTTGAGATCATGAATTGTGGGGAGGAGCTGAGGTAGAGGGAAAGCAGACTCTGTACTAAGTGTGGAGCCTCCATGGGGCTCAATCCCACAACCCTGAGATCATGACATGAGCTGAAATCAAGAGTCTGACACTTAACCAACTGAGCCACCCAGGTGCCCCAGCATCTTGGCGACTTTTGATATGTGTATACATCATTTTAAAAACAAAACAAAATGCATATTTTGAAAATCAAATTCCTAAAACTTTCTTTAGTTTATCACATATTTTACAGTGTTGTTTGTTTTTTAGAGAGAGAGAGAGCATGCCTGAGAGGAAGTTGGGGGGTGGGGAAGGAGAGACAGATACAGAATCCCAAGTAGGCTCCATGACTAGCATGGATCCCAATGCAGGGCTCAATGTCACAATGCTGAGATCATGACATGAGCCTAAATCAAGAATCAGACACTTGGGGCACCTGGGTGGCTCAATCGGTTAAGCATCTGCCTTTGGCTCAGGTCATGATCCCATGGTCCTGGGAGCCAGCCCAGCATCAGGCTCTCTGCTGGGTGGGGAGCCTGCTTCTCCCTCTCCTTCTGCCTGCCACTCCTCCTGCTTGTGTTCTCGCTCTCTCTCACTCTCTCTCTGTAAAATAAACAAATAAAAATCTTAAAAAAAAAAAAAGAGCCAAATGCTTAACTGACTGAGCTATGCAGGTGCCCCATGCAGTATTATTTCAAATATGAACACATGGTAAGGATGTGAAGACAAGGGGACCCTTGTACCATTGATAGAAAAGTAAATCAGTGCAGCCACAATGGAAAACAGTACAGAGGATCTTCAAAAAGTTAAACATAGAACTACCTTATGATCCAGCAATCCCACTTATGGGTATATATCCAAAGGAACTGAGATCAGATCTCATAGTAATATCTGCACTTCCATGTTCATGGCAGCATTAATCACAATAACCAAGATATGGAAACAATTGAAATGGCTGTAAACAGATGAATGGATAAAAAAGATATGGGGTATATATACAATGGAATATTAATCAGGCCACAAGAAAGAAGGAAATCCTGCCATTTACAAAACCTTTTATGGACCTCATGGGTATTATGCTAAATGAAATTAGTCAGACAAAGATAAATATATTATCACTTACATGTGGAATCTAAAAAAGTCAAACTCAGAGAAACAGAGAGTAAAGTGGCAGTTACCAGGGGTGAGGGAAATGGGGAGATGTGGGTTGAAGTGTACAAACTTCCAGTTATAACTGTGTCTGGATACCTAATATATAGAATGGTGATTACAGCTAATAATACTGTATCACGTACTTGAATATCATGAAGAGAAGAGATTCTAAACGTACTCATCACAAAAAAAAAAGAAGCATTAACTCTGTGACAGGATGGGGGTGTTAGCTAATGTTATGGAGATAATCATTTTGCAATATATAAAGGTATCAAATCAATAAATTATACACCTTACGTTTACCCAGTGTTGCATGTCAATTATATCTCAATAAATCTGGGGGGAAATAAGTAAATCAATAGTGAACATAAATGTGTATTTTAAATATATTCAAATATATTTAAAATAAATATAGATTAAATATATAATCTAGACTAGTTCATTTTACATAGAGCTCTTTGGGAATGTGTCAGTTGAACAAACAGAAATAAGCTTGTGGTTCTTTTCTAAAAGATCCTTCATCTTGTAATTTTCAAAATACGTCAAGCACAGTAAAACAATATATAAATATATATATTTGTATATGTATACAAATTTAATTAATTCTATATTTATATATTAAATATATATATTTATTTAATTAATTAATGAATTAGCCTAGTATTTAGGGAACTCTAATGCAAAAAGCAATGATCTGGAAAATGGAAAGAAATGATTTTAATTTATGGGACTTCTACTTATTAACATGGACATCCATAGGCATATTACTTGATTGGACCTTGTTTATCTCTGCAGGCTGGGTATATTAATACTCTCCTCATGGCATCATTAGTAGTGTGTGTAGCAGGATTTCTGGGTCAGCACAACAAATTCAGGTTGCAACACAAAACTTCTGTCCACAGATATCTAAGCAAGTGAGGAAAGAGAGCTATAGCAACCAACAGAGGGGAAAAGAATGAAAATGGGGATATGCATTTTTTAAAGTAATAGAATGGAATTTACAGGAGACTCAGGTGTGAAGGGAGGGGCAACAGTAGGCTTCATGCCTAACCACATCCCTCCTACCAGACCCCCTGCTATCCCAAAAAGAATGTCAATGAGTGTACAAAGTCCTGAAATTTTTCATTAATAACCCTAAATCTGAGCAGAAACAAGACTGAATGCATACCCTTATCTTTTCCTCTTTTAACAGAAGAGTGGAATGGTTCTTGGGTAAAGCAGCTTACATGGAGAAAGCAGTCAATATGTATAAGTCTCCTGATGAAAATCAGGATTCCAGAGCTACACCTTGAATTGAAGAACACGTTAAAGGTCAAAAACACCCCCACCATGGAAATGTGATATACCTCTCAGCTAGTTGCGTTGGATGTTGTGTTTAATAAAGTCTTGAAAAGGAGGAGATCTTAAGAACCCTAAAGGAGAGCTCCTCAGCTCATCTCTCCTCCCTTCTTCTCTTTTCTTCTTAGGCTACTCAAAGATGGGTAGAAGACAAAAAGAAAGTTGGCTTTCAAAATGTAGCTTGGGGAAGAAAACGAATTCTTCCTATATCTGACAGGAAGTGGGTTAAGAAGTCACCAGCTCTGTATCAGATCAAATAGAATGCAGGCACAGAACTGCCAAAGCACAAGCAAGATGAAAAGAAACAGCAAGGCAACTTTGCAAACATGTGACAGTCAAAAGGGTGGGAATAATAAAAAGAGCAGAATTTCAAAAAGACAAAGAACCAAGCCTAGAAGGGAAAATTACTCAATGAACAGAGGGAAATTCCTCTACAAATTGTGTTATGCTGTAAAACAACTTAATTATTTAATGGACAAGTAAGATGATAAAAGGATAGAATGAGATGAAAGGGGTTTTGCATAGATAGGGCAAGAAATTGCTCCTCAAATCAACATCATTTCTGAGCTAAAAAAAAAAAATAGAGTAGAACTCACAAGGAACTGAATAGACATTTCTAAAGAGCAATTTACTGGCATGTGGAAAGTTGAGAGTAAAGCAATGAATACAGATGAAAAAGACAAAGACATTCAAACAATTAGAGAGGAAGGAAATGTTATGGAGGACAAAGATGATCCATTCCAAGAATTAGTGCCCCAGAGGTAGAAAATACAACAGATTGACCTGAAAAATATGTCATAAGTTATAGCACAAGAAAAAATAAATGCTGACGTTCCAAGAAAAAAACTGATGTGTTAGTGTAGAAGAGTGTGTTATGATTGAGTATCCCAAATGTGACAGAGGCTCCTCAACACTGATAGACTATCAGACATCAAGAAAAAAGAATTACACAAGCATCCAGGCAAATCACAAAAATCACCCACAAGAATTAAAAAACATGCTGGCTTTGGATTTATCTACCACAGCAATGAATGCCAGAAGATGATGGAATAATACCTATTATGTTCTAAGGGAAAGAAAATGTTTTCCCAAGAGTATTATCTCCAACTAAGAGATTGTGCACATTTAAACGCATCAGACAGACATTCTTGAACATAAAAGAAATGAGGGAATTTTTAAAAATCCATGAAATCCTTCTTAATGACAGTTAATAGTTGGCCAATTAACAAGTGAATGAAATTTTTTAAAACTTTAGAAGGAAGAAGCCAAGGGAAAAGGAATGGTAGTAAGCTTTTAAATCCATTGTACTATTTTTGCAACTACCCTACATGTTAAAAAATTCTCATACTAAAAATTTGGAGAGAAAAAGACCAGTGAGATACCATATGTGTTAATGTGTATTTGAAGTGTCATGTTTTGCAAAGATCGTTGAACTGAGCCACTGTCAGTGTCACTAAAAAGATGTCCCGGGTGTGTGGCTCAGTCTGTCAAGCAGCTGGCTTTTGATTTTGGTTCAGGTCATGAGTGCAGAGTCCTGGGATAGAGCCCCATGATAGGCTCCCCTCTCAGTGGGAAACCTGCTAGATCATTCTTGGTCTCCCTTTGCCACTCCTCCTCCTACTTGCACTTTCTCTCTCTCTGCCTCTCTAAAATAAACAAATAAATCTTTAAAAAAAAAAAAGTGTCCAAATCCATTTCCTCAGCAGTAGTACTGAGTTCAGGGTGACGACAAGGAGTACCTCTCAATAGCTCCCCACATCCCCATGGTACAAGCATATATTTCTCTGAATTACATTTCTGAGTCATAAAAAGGCAAATTTTGATAAGAAAGAAAGTTGGGAATCTGACAGAATCAGAGCCTTGGCAGATATGGGACCATTAGATGAGGCCATCATGCTACTGGTAATACTAAAAATAATTAGTAAATACATCTTAATAAATTTGTGATGGTCTCCCAGGAAAATTAGAAAACACATGATCTCTGTCCTTTAATATAATATATACTCTTCCATTGTGTGGGGTGATGAAAAATCAATTAACCAAATGCCAGAAAAAACTGGGTTTATAGTTCAATATATGTGGTTATCTATAGATATAATCAGCAATGTATAGATTAAATAGGAAAAAAAATGTGTGTGCAGAGTTAGCTAAGCTTCTCCATGGTATTATGGTTTTGGCATCCACTCTGTTTGACCATGTGGCCTATAGGGCCTTAAACAGATACTGACCCCTCATACAAGGACACGCTCTAAATGAAAGTCCCAGAGTCACAAACAAATGTCAGTTCCCGATAGGGCTTCTGCAATAGCGCTGAGCTTCAACCATCTCCCCTGCCTCCCAGGCCCTTTCCCTTGTGCAACCAGTAGATAAGACCTCCATGGAGCCTACAGAAACTCTCTTTGTGTTTGAGTTGACCAACCTGGCCTTAACCTGGAAAGCCCAAAGCACTCTGCCCATGACCCATCTTGGAGGCATGTGTCCCAGGCCCTATCCCTCTCTCTGCACTCTGCCTTGACCTCCCCATGTGGACCCTGGAGGGATGCAAAATACCACCCCTCAGGCCTGTGAGTCAAAAACTTTTATATGTCATTTTCTCTTGTGGTCTGTTTTTGAATGAGGACTCATCAGTGAACACCCTGGGCTTCACTTAACAAATCTAACAAAGTCATAACAATATGATGACTTCAACAGATGCTCCACATATACTTAATAAAATTCAACATTATATAAAAATATTTTAAAGGAATAAAAGGGTTACACCTTGCTATAATTGTTTCTATTAAATCAAGGGTTGAAATGTATGCGGCATTCTTCTTAACTACAGGAAAATTGTAAGGACACCTGTTATTAACATTGTCTTAGTCCACTTTTGGTTGTGAGAAACAAAAACCCACCAGAAACAAAAAGGAGGATTTGTCATAGCAGCATGTAAAATCTAAAGAGAAAACAGCTCCCCACAAATTGAAAGACACTGAGAAACTTCTGTTTTTCTGTCCCTCGCTCTCTTTCTGAGGTTAGATGTTCTCTTGGATTGTTTTTTGTAGGTGGAGAGTGTGCACGTGTGAATGCCTTGAAGACTGACTTTCTTTTTTTATATTAAAAAATTTTTAATTGTTGTAAAATAACATGGAACATAAAATTGCCATCTTAACCATTTTTTAGTGTGCAGTTCTTTTTTTTTAATTGTTATTTTAGTTTATGTTTTATTATGTTCAGTTAGCCACTGTATAGTACATCATTAGTTTTGGTTTTTTAATTTTATTTTATTTTTTCAGTGTTCCAAGATTCATTCTTTATGTACCATACCCAGTGCTCCATGCAATACATACCCTCCTTAATACTCACCACCAAGCTCACCCATCTCCCCACTCCCCTCCCTTCCAAAACTCTCAGCTTGTTTCTCAGAGTCCACAGTCTCTCATGGTTTGTCTCCCCATCCAATTTTCCCCAATTTGCTTTTCCTTTCCTTCTCCTAATGTCCTCCATGTTATTCCTTATGTTCTACAACTAAGTGGAACCATATGATAACTTTCTCTGCTTGACTTATTTCATTCAGCATAATATCCTCAAGTCCCATCCATGTTGATACAAAAATTGGGTATTCATCTTTTCTGATGGAGGCATAATATTCCATTGTATATATGGACCATATCTTCTTTATCCATTTGTCTGTTGAAGGACATCTTGATTCTTTCTACAGTTTGGCAATTGTGGCCATTGCTGCTATGAACATTGGGGTAGAGATAGACCTTCTTTTCACTACATCAGTATCTTTGGGGTAAATACCCAGTAGTGCAGTTGCTGGGTCACAGGGTAGCTCTATTTTTACTTGCTTAAGGAATCTCCACACTGTTTTCCAAAGTGGCTGCACTGACTTGCATTCCCACCAATAGTGTAAGAGGGTTCCCCTTTCTCCACATCCTCTCCAGCACTTGTTGTTTCTTGTCTTGTTAATTTTGGTCATTTTAACTGGTGTACAGTGATATCTCAATGTGTTTTTGTTTGTTGTTTGTTTTTAAGATTTTATTTATTCATTTGACAGATAGAGATCACAAGTAAGCAGAGAGGCAGGCGGGGACGGAAGGGTGGAAGCAGGCTCCCTGCTGAGCAGAGAGCCCGATGCGGGGCTTGATCCCAGGACCCTGAGATCATGACCTGAGCCGAAGGCAGAGGCTTAACCCACTGAGCCACCCAGGTGCCCCCCGGGGTTTTGATTTGAATTTCCCTGATGGCTATTGATGATGAACATTTTTTTCATGTGTCTTTTAGCCACTTGTATGTCTTCTTTGGAGAAGTGTCTGTTCATGTCTTCTGCCCATTTTTTGATGTGATTATCTGTTTTTTGTGTGTTGAGTTTGAAGTGTTCAATGATTCATTGGTTGCATATAACACCCAGTGCTAATCACAACACCTGCCCTCCTTAATACTCATCAGCCTGTTACCTATAGGGCTGCCAGTTCCTGCTCCTGGGATTTACAGGAAATTTGGAGTTGCCACAGTGACAACTCCATCCCCAACAGCACATAGCTCCCATCCAATACCATCTGATTCCCAGTCCTTGCTGATTACCAGCTGGCCAATGAACTACCTTCCTCTGAGTCATGTGCACATTCTTTAAACCAATCAACCAATTCATGTAGCACTTAACATCGAGGAGAACTAATTCATTCTTCAATTTGAACAGTTCAGAAGGGAGTTTGAATAGAGGAGGAATTAGTGGATGTGTCTTCTACAATTGATTTTAATAGAATTATAATAATAAATATTGTTATTACTTGAATAAGACATAAACATTACCCTGGCAGCTGAAAAATCATTATGCACAATTAGAACAAGTACACAACTAAAAGGGCCAAATGAATCTGCTATTGTAAATGAATTGTCAGTTAGGAATAATAAAATAACATAGTGAAATGGAAAGACAGGACATCTAAAAAGTTCATGGAAATCTTATATCCCATAACAGGTAGCTAAAACATAATAATAAAAGAGATCTATTATTAATAGTAATAAAATTATAAAATATCAATGAAAAAATTTACTGAAAGGCACAGAGAACTTTTACAATGAACAAATGTTAAGTAGGAGATATAAAAGAAAGCTTGAGTAAATGAAGCATTGTCATTTTGACTTTGATAAACAGATTACTATTTCCCCAAAGTTAATTTATAAATATTATAATCCCATTCAAATTCCCAGTAGGAAGTGATGGGAAGATTAAAAAAATTATTGTAAAATTTATTCTGAAAAAACATTTAGAATAATTGATATTAAAGAAATATTTAAAAATGGAATTATCACAGGTTTTTTTAAATATGGGGAAAGCAAAGTGTTACTTTAGGGGAATTTAGTTTTATCAGGTAATAAAATATTATAAAACACCATTTATAAAAGTTTACTTTTGTGTAAAAAATTTTAAAGAAAGGATAGTAGAATAAAATAGATAAATCAGAGACTGCTTCAGCTTGGAACATCTGGGTGGCTCAGTTGGTTAAGCATCTGCCTTTGGCTCAGGTCATGATCTCAGGTCCTGGGATCCAGCCACATATCCCACTCCTTGCTCAGCGGGGAGCCTGCTTCTCCCTGTGCCTGCCACTCCCCCCTGCTTGTGCCCTTTCTCTCTCTTTCTGACAAAGAAATAAAATCTTAAAAAAAAAAAAAGAATAGAAACTGCATCAGCTTTATATGGAAACTTAATATTCATAAAACAAACTTGAAATTGTGGCTAAAATAAAGATTCTTAACAAATTATATTGATAAAGGATAACAATTTAAAAAGAAATTAAGTTAGATATTTATTTACCATATATCATTGACTAAAATAAATTCAATCTCCATTAAAGAATCATTTTAAATGAATTCATAAAAAGTAGAATAATTTAAATACCTGTTGTATCCACAGGAGAATGACAACTTTCTCAAGTTAAAGGAAACAAAATTTCCAAAGAAATATTAACAAATGTAAACATGTAAAATTCAAAATTTTATTTAAACAAAATTTTATCAAAAAATTTAATTGAAAAGGGAACTAATAGAAACAATATTTGATACCACACATGCCAAATATTTCTTTCTGTAGCATATAATCTCTCATTAAAATTTGTAAGAATAATAATAATACTCTAAAATTTAAATTGAAAATAGGTAACAATTAGTACAAGAAAAAATACAAATACCTTTTGTAAATGGAAACATGTTCATTCTCACTAAACATCAAAGATACGCGCATTGAAGTGAACTTGAATACTATTTTGCACTTACAAATTAGGAAATACTTTTGGTAACAGCACATACATTTAATGAAGAAGCTATCCCATTAGGACTTTTCGGCCCAATCTGTAACATTGCAAACTGGTACAGCTGATTTGAATGACAATATTACAAAATGAACATCAAGGAGCATAAAATATTTTTCTTTCCATTTTTACCACTTCTAAGAGGTAATCGAATAAACATAAACTTTGAATTCAAATATACATGGGCTTTATTTCTGATATCACAAATCAATCTCACTTTCTTTATTGATTAAAAAGTGATAACTGGCCACAAAGGTTTCTGTGAAGATTAAACTTGATAATGTTGCCTATAAATGCTCAGCACTTCATAGACACAAAAGAGATTTCACAATCTATGTTTTCTCTCCCCTTCCTGCTGTCCCTACAAAACACAGACATGAATATATACACACATGAAAATAAACACACATGCACATATACAAACACACACACACACATATACATGAAAATTTAATCTAAGGAAGTCATGAAATCAAAGCCTAGCACTGTTGGGAACAGAGAGGAAATGATAGCTCTCCCAGTAACCTGGCATCAGCCATTAGAAGGGATTGGGATTTCTGCAGCTACAAACTTGTCAATCTGAACAAGTCAGGATCCAAAGGGACCCCAAAGAAGTTAGAATCCAGGGAGGAGTCAAGGACCATCCCACACTAGCCCTCACCCATGGCTAAGGGCAAACAGCCTCCCTCCATACACGTGAACTTCATGGTAGGTGGAGAAGCTTCTCTTAAAACCCCGAAAACCATTATACAGCAGAGTTGGGGTGTTGCCTAGAAGGATTATATAATTCATCCAATTGCTCTAATTTCCAAACTGGCTTGTACATGTAGGTAATTCCTTCCCCACTGACCAGAAGATAAGCTCTCCAGGGAAAGAATAGATCAGTTTAAAAAAAAAAAATCATTATTTGCTTATGCACATCTCAGCTGTAGAAAGAGTTAAAAATCTGCAGATGCTGCCTATGAACACTTCAAAAGAAAAAAACTAACAGACAAGCTAACTTCAGATATTCTTATTATTAGCATTAGGAAAGCTTACTGCTAATAGGTATTCATGTTATTAATCTTAAATGGCAGCAAAGGGTTATTCATTTCTAAAGTTTCGAACTGATCATCTTTTACAGTATATGAAGTCAGATGGCGAAAAATCACATGGGTCCATACATTCTGGAGGGCCTTTTCTCTTCACTGACACAAGCTGTTGGAGAACGTGGACAGCTTCCAGCTTTGAACCAATGCTGATGTTTCTCCAGCTCCTATTGTTGCCCTCAGTTTGTTCCTCTCTTTCCTAATTGCTCACTTGTTCTTCACCCTATTTATAGCTCTATTTTCCCCCTACTGTTGGAATGATTTCCAGCTGCAACATTCACTCTCTCAAATATTGGTGGGAGACAAAAAAACTCATCTTCGACAAAAATAACCAACCTCAAAGTGATTCATTTTATTGTCCAGGTCTTTTTATGATTAAAAGACCTTTTCATATTATTCATGAGTCTAAACTGATTCATCCATATAATTTAGATTTTAAGCTTTTAGGTGAAAGACTACAATTTCCTAATGACATTTTCAGTGTTAGGTAGAGAGTCTGCACTGAAATTGATGTTCTTTCTTCAAAAAGAAATGTTAGCACTTACCCCACCTTTTAACTTAGGCTGCAGAACTAAAGAAATAGGTTTATATTCTTTAAGGTGGGAAGAATTCTTAGTAACGGCCTGAAGTGACAAACGGTAATAGGAAGTGGATTTTGGCACTAATGGATTTCTGCTCAATGAAATGGTGCATTTATGTAAATCAATACAGGGAAACCATTATGTGTGGGTGTACTACTTTTTAAAACTTTGTTTTGTCTATTCTAAAAGTAATATCTGCTCATTATGGAAAATAAAAGAAAAAAAGGGAGAGAAAAAAAATCAACCATATTCCCATTATATAAAACAATATCAATGTTAACATTTGGTAAATTGATATTCCTTTTTTGCTTATCTAAATGGAATTTGGAGTTTTGTTTATCCTTTTTTACCTTTTGGTTTTATGTAATTGTGTTCACTCAGGATATGAAGGTTCATGAATATATAAATTGTACATACAAGTATAGGTATATATATGTAAATATATGTGAAGTACTTTGCTTTCCTTACTACGGCATGACATTTCTCCTATTATAAATTTTTTAAAAAGCATCTTAAAATAATGACATAGTAGTGCATCAAGTGGTAATAATTGACCCTATTAAACTATTTTATTTTGTGGCACGTCAAAATGGTTTCCAGTTTTAACGATTACACATAGCAGAAAAGAACATCTCTAAACTGAAAACTTTTTCATTATTTGGGCTTAGTTCCTTAGGATTGATTCCCAGGATTGGAATTATTAATTCAAAGAGAAGAAATATTTGAAGGTATATGTTACCAAATTTTTTTCCCCAAAGATTTTTAGCAATTTGTATTCCCTCCTACAGTAGATAGGCATACCCATTCTATTATACCTTATATTACTAGCAGAAGTATTCTCATTAAAAACAAATTGTGTTTCTTAATTTGCTGGGAAGAAATGACATTTTATTGTCATTTTAATTTGCAAGTCTTTGATTACTATACTGTTGAAATCGTTTCCATATGCTCATTTATTAGCTGTGCTCAGCTTTTATGATTTTCTGATAATGAGTTTTGCACGTTTATCTATTGTGGTTTTAAAGTTTCTATTATTGACTTTTGTGGAGTTTTTTGTAATAAATAAAATGAACCTGATTCATAGGAGAGTCAAAAAATCCACAAAGTATTTGCTTCTTAATTCTGATATTTTTAATGGGCGGTTTTTATTTTTGTAGTGTTAAAGTCTCTCTTTGCTTTATGGTTTTGTGCTGGTATTTTTAAGTTTTACTAAGTTTTCCCTCATCCAGAGACTTGATACTTTCCTTCTAAATTTTTAAAATTACATGACTTTGCACTAATTTATTTATCTGGGTAGAATTTATGTTTAGTGTAAGGTATGAGATAAAAATCTAAAGATATTTGTTGTGAACACATAATGGATTTGCCCCAACACCACTGACTGACTACTACATCCTTTGACCATTTGTTTGCACTGCTTCCTTTAGCATGAGTCAAAATGTGCACATCACAGAATTCATCCAAGCCATCTGGTTCTTGTGATCAGCCTATGTCAGACTTACAGGGCTTAAACTATTCTGGCTTTATAACACCCACCTACCTTCCTTCCTTCCTTTCTTCCTTCTTCCCTCCTTCTTTCCTACCTTCCTCCCTCCCTCCCTTTCTTTATTTTTTTTTTTCATTCCTTTAGAGAGTAGGGGAAGAGGTAGAGGGAGAAGGAGAGAGAGACCCTTAAGCAGGTCACACACCCAGAGCAGAGCCCATCATAGGGCTCAATCACACAAGCCTGAGATCACAATCTGAGCTGAAACCAAGATTCAGAGACTTAACTGACTGAACCACCCAGGCACCCTCCCTTTCATAACACTTCTTAATGTACACTACCTCATCATGCATTAATATTTTTTTTTACTTTTTTAAAAGTTGATATTGCTGGAGTGCCTGGGTCACTCAATCCTTTAAGCATTTCTCTGCAGCTCAGGTCATGTCCTGGGGTCCTGGGATTGAGCCCCCACCATGGGCTCCCTGCTCAATGAAGAGCCTGTTTCTCCCTTCTCCCTCCCACCCCTACTTGTGCTTGCTTTCTCTTGTTCTGCTCTCTCTCTCAAATAAATAAAATCTTAAAAAAAAAAAAAAAAACTGATACTGCTTTTTACAGAGTTCCTCCCAAAGTGATCCTCTCAAGACTTTGAGTAATTATATTAAAATAGGAAATTAGTTTGGGACAAGTTAACCATTTTATGATATTTAACCTTACCAACCAATAAAAGAGTATGTCTTTCATTTGTTAAAATCTTATTTTAGGTCAATTGTTAATCTTGCCATTGTTTTTGCTTTTTTTTTTTCCTTAATGTGGGTCCTGCTCATTTATTATTCAGATTATTTCTAGTAATTTTATTTTTTTAAGATTATTTCTAATAATTTTAGATCTGTATTTTTTTAGGTTCATGGATTCCATTTCATTATTCTGTGTAATCTAAGTAGTTACAAAGTTACCAAGAAGAACTGATAAAATATTTTTATTTTTACCTTATATTCCAACTCATTATTTGCCCTTTTATAAAATTTAATAGTTCTTTTTATTTGAGTTTATTTAGGGCTGCTAATTATACATTATAATATAAACCACATAGGAGAAAGGGGAACCCTCTTACACTGTTGGTGGGAATGCAAGTTGGTGCAGCCACTTTGGAGAACAGTGTGGAGATTCCTCAAGAAATTAAAAATAGAGCTTCCCTATGACCCTGCAATTGCAATACTGGGTATTTACCCCAAAGATACAGATGGAGTGAAAAGAAGGGCCATCTGTACCCCAATGTTTATAGCAGCAATGGCCACGGTCGCCAAAGTGTGGAAAGAACAAAGATGCCCTTCAACGGACGAATGGATAAGGAAGATGTGGTCCATATACACTATGGAGTATTATGCCTCCATCAGAAAGGATGAATACCCAACTTTTGTAGCAACATGGACGGGACTGGAAGAGATTGTGCTGAGTGAAATAAGTCAAGCAGAGAGAGTCAATTAGCATATGGTTTCACTTATTTGTGGAGCATAACATATAGCATGGAGGACAAGGGGAGTTAGAGAGGAGAAGGGAGCTGAGGGAAATTGGAAGGGGAAGTGAACCATGAGAGACTATGGACTCTGAAAAACAATCTGAGGGTTTTGAAGGGGCGGGGGTGGGAGGTTGGGGGAACCAGGTGGTGAGTATTAGAGAGGGTATGGAGGGTATGGAGCACTGGGTGTGGTGCAAAAACAATGAATACTGTTATGCTGGGGAAAAAGAAAAGAAAATACAATTTTCAGTAAATATTCATAAAAAAATTAATATAAACCACATAAAATTATAAACATATCATATAAATACATTAACATAATCCCAAAATATTTAAAGTTTCTAATACTATCACTTGCTTCATCCTTCCAGATATATATATAACCCTTTATATATCTTTAATATTTCATGTTATTAACCAGATTTTCCAGATTTCCAAATTTAAATTTTTGAGGTTACAAGTTAACTAAATAGGAATTAGTTAATGTTCTCAAAAATCACATTATTTCAAATAAAATCAATGATAAGTCTCTATTAAGATGTGAGGTATCCTGGTGTACAGTAAAAGATTCTTTCATGATGCATAAGTTCCATATATAAAGAGTGTTTAAAAGGAGCTTTGTGATACTGCATGTAAAATGCCATTTAATGGAAACATAAATGAATTCTTGAAGTCAAAAGTTGAGTTTCAAAGCATTTCTTGGGCATTTCAATTGCTTCTAACTGGTTGGCATCCTTACCATGTGTTAGATTATGAAAACCTGCAGTGGTGAGAGCTTGTGAAAAATACTCCTGCTTTAATTTATTGTGAATTATAACACATACCATGTACAGAGCAATAACATAGTATGTCAAAATTGGTTTTAATCTTCTTGATATCTAATTAATATGAAGATCTAATTTCTTTTTTTTTTAAGATTTTATTTATTTATTTGACAGACAGAGATCAAGTAGGCAGAGTAGCAGGCAGAGAGAGAGGAGGAAGCAGGCTCCCCACTGAGCAGAGAGCCCGATGCGGGGCTTGATCCCAGGACCCTGAGATCATGATCTGAGCCGAAGGCAGTGGCTTAACCTGCTGAGCCACCCAGGCGCCCCTGAAGATCTAATTTCTAAGAAGAAGAAAATACTCTGACAGCCCAGGGAATGGGTCAAAATATTTTTTGTAAAAGGACACATTTTTAGGTAAACCAGAAAACAGGTATGTTTGTTAAATGTTTGAAGTGTTACTGACGCTGTCTAGAAAATAATTGTCAAGACACAAAAAGTCACAAAAGGGAATTAGTCTAGCCAGCTAGAAAAGCATGGGAAATACAGACTTAATCAAGAGAACACAAGGAAGCTGGTGTAGCCCAGGTATTAAAATGCAATCCTCCTATCTTATATTTTCACCTGAGACCCCAAATGGAAAACATTCCCTGCCAAGTATACTCATACTTTTAAAGTGACATCTGCAAAGGAGTGGCTAAAACCCATTCTGACAGCTTCTGCCAGTCACCCCTTGCCAGAGTATATAAGAGAAAGCAACAGGGATATCAAAAAGACATCTCTGAGCAGAAAGGTTTTTCTTTGTTTGACCTTAGTTCCTTAGGGTAGAGTTGAATTATTCATTGAAAAGGAAGAACTGTTGGAAAGATGAATCTCATGAGGAGACTGAAGAGATCAGAGACAGAGGAATGCTCCACCCCACCTGTTCTGGGCTGTGGCACTTACTTTCCCCACACATAGAGGAGAGACCAGGACCTCCGTAAGCCAAGTGGAGAGAAGAAAGAGGGCTTACGAGAACCATTCAGAGAACATGTGTCCCTTCAACTCATAGAAAACCTGAAAGTGAGAGATTGGCCGTAGTGCCAGCTGGGAAACAGAACCAACTGGCAGGGTCTGATTGGTAGTAACTTGTATGTCTAGAGTTAAATAGGACAAAAGTGAATAAGGAAGCAATATATGAACAACGAGAATCTAGGTTCTGAGGGAGAACATAAAACGGCCAGCCTGAAGAGGTATCTCCTTGCCAGAAGACTGGAATTAGGCAGTCCTCTGGGGGAACTTCCAAGGAAGCCATAAAAGTGTCCCACAAGACAGAGTCAGCTGTGGCATCTGCTATCCCAACACCACCAACTGTACCAGCAAAATAAAACCTGCTCTCACACTTACCAACACCCTCCACCACCACAGTCATCAACCTGCAGAAACCAGAAGCAGCCTGGTGCACAAAGGGCAGGGGTGAAAGAGCCCTCCTGTATGGAAACAGGAGTGAAACCGACCACAAGCTCTTCTCTGCAACAGGGTTGCAGACTGCACAAGTCCAACCTGGAACAGGGAAGAAGTTGTTTTGTTTTTTGTTTTTTGTTTTTTAATTTTATTTTTTTATAAACATATAATATATTTTTTCCCCAGGGGTACAGGTCTGTGAATCGCCAGGTTTACACACTTCACAGCACTCACCATAGCACATACCCTTCCCAATGTCCATAATAACCCCACCCCCCAACCCCCCTCCCCACAGCAACCCTCAGTTTGTTTTGTGAGATTAAGAGTCACTTATGGTTTATCTCCCTCCCAATCCCATCTTGCTTCATTTACTCTTCTCCTACCCCCTTAACCCCCATGTTGCATCTCCTCTCCCTCATATCAGGGAGAGCATATGATAGTTGTCTTTCTCCCATTGACTTATTTCGCTAAGCATGATACCCTCTAATTCCATCCACGTCGTTGCAAATGGCAAGATTTCATTTCTTTTGATGGCTGCATAGTATTCCATGTGTATATATACCACATCTTCTTTATCCATTCGTCTGTTGATGGACATCTAGGTTCTTTCCATAGTTTGGCTATTGTAGACATTGCTGCTATAAACATTCAGGTGCACGTGCCCCTTCGGATCACTACGTTTGTATCTTTAGGGTAAATACCCAGCAGTGCAATTGCTGGGTCATAGGGTAGTTCTATTTTCAACATTTTGAGGAACCTCCATGCTGTTTTCCAGAGTGGTTGCACCAGCTTGCATTCCCACTGACAGTGTAGGAGGGTTCCCCTTTCTCCGCATCCTCGCCAGCATCTGTCATTTCCTGACTTGTTAATTTTAGCCATTCTGACTGGTGTGAGGTGGTATCTCATTGTGGTTTTGATTTGTATTTCCCTGATGCTGAGTGATATGGAGCACTTTTTCATGTGTCTGTTGGCCATCTGGATGTCTTCTTTGCAGAAATGTCTGTTCATGTCTTCTGCCCATTTCTTGATTGGATTATTTGTTCTTTGGGTGTTGAGTTTGCTAAGTTCTTTATAGATTCTGGACACTAGCCCTTTATCTGATATGTCATTTGCAAATATCTTCTCCCATTCTGTGAGTTGTCTTTTGGTTTTGTTAACTGTTTCCTTTGCTGTGCAAAAGCTTTTGATCTTGATAAAATCCCAATAGTTCATTTTTGCCCTTGCTTCCCTTGCCTTGGCGATGTTCCTAGGAAGATGTTGCTGCGGCTGAGGTCGAAGAAGTTGCTGCCTGTGTTCTCCTCAAGGATGTTGATGGATTCCTTTCTCACATTGAGGTCCTTCATCCATTTTGAGTCTATTTTCGTGTGTGGTGTAAGGAAATGATCCAATTTCATTTTTCTGCATGTGGCTATCCAATTTTCCCAACACCACTTATTGAAGAGGCTGTCTTTTTTCCATTGGACATTCTTTCCTGCTTTGTCGAAGATTAGTTGACCATAGAGTTGAGGGTGTATTTCTGGGCTCTCTATTCTGTTCCATTGATCTATGTGTCTGTTTTTGTGCCAGTACCATGCTGTCCTGATGATGACAGCTTTGTAATAGAGCTTGAAGTCCGGAATTGTGATGCCACCAACTTTGGCTTTCTCTTTCAATATTCCTTTGGCTATTTGTGGTCTTTTCTGGTTCCATATAAATTTTAGGATTATTTGTTCCATTTCTTTGAAAAAAATGGATGGTACTTTGATAGGAATTGCATTAAATGTGTAGATTGCTTTAGGTAGCATAGACATTTTCACAATATTTATTCTTCCAATCCAGGAGCATGGAACATTTTTCCATTTCTTTGTGTCTTCCTCAATTTCTTTCATGAGTACTTTATAGTTTTCTGTGTATAGATTCTTAGTCTCTTTGGTTAGGCTTATTCCTAGGTATCTTATAGTTTTGGGTGCAATTGTAAATGGGATTGACTCCTTAATTTCTCTTTCTTCTGTCTTATTGTTGGTGTAGAGAAATGCAACTGATTTCTGTGCATTGATTTTATATCCTGACACTTTACTGAATTCCTGTACAAGTTCTAGCAGTTTTGGAGTGGAGTCTTTTGGGTTTTCCACATATAGTATCATATCATCTGCGAAGAGTGATAGTTTGACTTCTTCTTTGCTGATTTGGATGCCTTTAATTTCTTTTTGTTGTCTGATTGCTGAGGCTAGGACTTCTAGTACTATGTTGAATAGCAGTGGTGATAACGGACATCCCTGCCGTGTTCCTGACCTTAGCGGAAAAGCTTTCAGTTTTTCTCCATTGAGAATGATATTTGCGATGGGTTTTTCATAGATGGCTTTGATAATATTGAGGTATGTGCCCTCTATCCCTACACTTTGAAGAGTTTTGATCAGGAAGGGATGCTGTACTTTGTCAAATGCTTTTTCAGCATCTATGGAGAGTATCATATGGTTCCTGTTTTTTCTTTTATTAATGTGTTTTATCACATTGATTGATTTGCGGATGTTGAACCAACCTTGCAGCCCTGGAATAAATCCCACTTGGTCATGGTGAATAATCCTTTTAATGTACTGTTGAATCCTATTGGCTAGTATTTTGGTGAGAATTTTTGCATCTGTGTTCATCAAGGATATTGGTCTGTAGTTCTCTTTTTTGATGGGATCCTTGTCTGGTTTTGGGATCAAGGTGATGTTGGCCTCATAAAATGAGTTTGGAAGTTTTCCTTCCATTTCTATTTTTTGGAACAGTCTCAGGAGAATAGGAATTAGTTCTTCCTTAAATGTTTGGTAGAATTCCCCCGGGAAGCCGTCTGGCCCTGGGCTTTTGTTTGTTTGGAGATTTTTGATGACTGTTTCAATCTCCTTACTGGTTATGGGTCTGTTCAGGCTTTCTATTTCTTCCTGGTTCAGTTGTGGTAGTTTATATGTCTCTAGGAATGCATCCATTTCTTCCAGATTGTCAAATTTGTTGGCATAGAGTTGCTCATAATATGTTCTTATAATTGTCTGTATTTCTTTGGTGTTAGTTGTGATCTCTCCTCTTTCATTCATGATTTTATTTATTTGGGTCCTTTCTCTTTTCTTTTTGATAAGTCTGGCCAGGGCTTTATCAATCTTATTAATTCTTTCAAAGAACCAGCTCCTAGTTTCGTTGATTTGTTGTATTGTTTTTTTGGTCTCTATTTCATTGATTTCTGCTTTGATCTTTATGATTTCTCTTCTCCTGCTGGGTTTAGGGTTTCTTTCTTGTTCTTTCTCCAGCTCCTTTAGGTGTAGGGTTAGGTTGTGTACCTGAGACCTTTCTTGTTTCTTGAGAAAGGCTTGTACCGCTATATATTTTCCTCTCAGGACTGCCTTTGTTGTGTCCCACAGATTTTGAACCATTCTATTTTCATTATCATTTGTTTCCATGAATTTTTTCAATTCTTCTTTAATTTCCTGGTTGACCCATTCATTCTTTAGAAGGATGCTGTTTAGTCTCCATGTATTTGGGTTCTTTCCAAATTTCCTCTTGTGATTGAGTTCTAGCTTCAGAGCATTGTGGTCTGAAAATATGCAGGGAATGATCCCAATCTTTTGATACCGGTTGAGACCTGATTTAGGACCGAGGATGTGATCTATTCTGGAGAATGTTCCATGTGCACTAGAGAAGAATGTGTATTCTGTTGCTTTGGGATGAAATGTTCTGAATATATCTGTGATATCCATCTGGTCCAGTGTGTCATTTAAGGCCTTTATTTCCTTGTTGATCTTTTGCTTGGATGATCTGTCCATTTCAGTGAGGGGAGTGTTAAAGTCCCCTACTATTATTATATTATTGTTGATGTGTTTCTTTGATTTTGCTATTAATTGGTTTATATAGTTGGCTGCTCCCACGTTAGGGGCATAGATATTTACAATTGTTAGATCTTCTTGTTGGACAGATCCTTTGAGTATGATATAGTGTCCTTCCTCATCTCTTATTATAGTCTTTGGTTTAAAATCTAATTGATCTGATATAAGGATTGCCACTCCTGCTTTCTTCTGATGTCCATTAGCATGGTAAATTCTTTTCCACCCCCTCACTTTAAATCTGAAGGTGTCTTCGGGTTTAAAATGAGTTTCTTGTAGGCAACATATAGATGGGTTTTGTTTTTTTATCCATTCTGATACCCTGTGTCTTTTGATTGGGGCATTTAGCCCATTCACATTCAGGGTAACTATTGAGAGATGTGAATTTAGTGTCATTGTATTGCCTGTAAGGTGACTGTTATTGTATATTGTTTCTGTTCCTTTCTGATCTAGTACTTTTAGGCTCTCTCTTTGCTTAGAGGACCCCTTTCAATATTTCCTGTAGAGCTGGTTTGGTGTTTGCAAATTCTTTCAGTTTTTGTTTGTCCTAGAAGCTTTTTATCTCTCCTTCTATTTTCAATGATAGCCTAGCTGGATATAGTATTCTTGGCTGCATGTTTTTATCGTTTAGTACTCTGAATATATCATGCCAGCTCTTTCTGGCCTGCCAGGTCTCTGTGGATAAGTCTGCTGCCAATCTAATATTTTTACCATTGTATGTTACAGACTTCTTCTCCCGGGCTGCTTTCAGGATTTTTTCTTTGTCACTAAGACTTGTAAATTTTACTATTAGGTGACGGGGTGTGGACCTATTCTTATTGATTTTGAGGGGGGTTCTCTGAACCTCCTGGATTTTGATGCTTGTTCCCTTTGCCATATTGGGGAAATTCTCTCCAATAATTCTCTCCAATATACCTTCTGCTCCCCTCTCTCTTTCTTCTTCTTCTGGAATCCCAATTATTCTAATGTTGTTTCGTCTTATGGTGTCACTTATCTCTCGAATTCTGCCCTCGTGGTCCAGTAGCTGTTTGTCCCTCTTTTGCTCAGCTTCTTTATTCTCTGTCATTTGGTCTTCTATATCGCTAATTCTTTCTTCTGCCTCATTTATCCTAGCAGTGAGAGCCTCCATTTTTTATTGCACCTCATTAATAGCTTTTTTTTTATTTCAACTTGATTAGATTTAGTTCTTTTATTTCTCCAGAAAGGGCTTTTATATCTCCCGAGAGGGTTTCTCTAATATCTTCCATGCCTTTTTTGAGCCCGGCTAGAACCTTGAGAATCATCATTCTGAACTCTAGATCTGACATATTACCAATGTCTGTATTGATTAGGTCCCTAGCCTTTGGTACTGCCTCTTGTTCTTTTTTTTGTGGTGAATTTTTCCCCCTTGTCATTTTGTCCTGATAAGAGTATATGAAGGAACAAGTAAAATACTAAAAGGGTGGCAACAACCCCAGGAAAATATGCTTTAGCCAAATCAGAAGAGATCCTAAATCATGAGGGGTGGGGAAGGGGATAAAAAGAAGTTCAGAAAGAAAAAAAAAAAAAAAAA
>NW_022631023.1:15511364-15688812 GCF_010015895.1 Lontra canadensis
TTGGTCCAGAGCTATGGTGCTTGTGATGAGAATCTAGTCCTAATGGGAGACTGGGGCTTTCCTGCTATGGAAGGTTTTAGTTAGAGGGATTTTGTTTGTTTAGAGGGTCACCATGCTTCATTGGCAGGGGGTATTACACGTTACATGTCTTATAGAAAGTAATTACCAACTAAAGAAGAGATTCTCAGGCAATAGCAGCATTAACTTCAGGAATAGATGCATTTTTTAAATTATAAAGAAAATGTTTATAATAAACTTCTCTTGCATACTCAGAGGAGGCCAGGAGCTAAGTCTCATATGGGTGTTTGGAGTAAAATTCTTCCACCTTATAAAAAAATAGACATCTTGGAATTGTCTCTTGACACTTGAGGTATTGAGAAATGGAGGAAGAGGGATGATGGGAGAAAGTGTAAGAGGAAGTGCTTGAGAAACATGGCAGGAGCCCATGGCCCAAGGAGACACAGGACCCACGAGAAATACTTGTGGAGTGGCTAAGAGTTGTCAGGAATAGAGTGTCTGATAATCCAATTTGAAGTCCTTATTTTACTTCCTGGTATGTTGTGTCCCTTACCAAAGCACAATTTTCAAAAAGCTGAAGTCCTTAGGCCATTACAAAAGTTTTATTTCATTCACAGCTTAAATTGACCTGTTCAAAGGGTAATTTGAAGAACACACACACACACACACACACACACACACTTAGATAATTGAGAATGTTGAAATAAATGCAAAATTGAGTAATATCCTGTGGGCAATGAAGCATAATGTTTGAGAACATAATTTTTATAGGGTGGAAGTCAATTGTGTTTCTCCTGGATAAAATTCATTTATGTCATTCTCAGTTTCTACAACTTACTCCTACAGAATTGTAAGATAGCTGGTCAGTGGAAGACAAGTCAAGGTGCACACCCCCTTGAGGTTCTGGTAGACAGTGCCAGCACTGCAGGGGAAGGGCACCCAGGAATTACTTTGCAATTACTGCATCCTTTTCTGAGTCTTTGATAATTGGTCCTGACATTCTCTGGAAACCTTCAACTGTCCATAAAACTCTGTTATAGCAGCCACATTTTAAAGGTGCTTTGTAAAAACGATAGTGGAATGAGTGTGGACAAATGTCGGGAAAAGTAGGACCAAAGAAAACAGCACACAAAGAATGCCAGATTATAAACTAATGCCAAGACGTAAGCTGAGAATGGGGTTAGAGCAGAAATCCTCAGGCATCTCAAGGAACAATATGGCCTTTGTGACATTTGGAATGGGGGATTTAAGCAATTTTATGTGGATAGTAAAGTAAAGGACGATCTCAGAAGGCTGACAGGCTTTTGGACATTTGGGTTGATAGGTTCTTTGAATGGTAGAATTTGTGAGAGAAGAGAGACTTTAAGTGAATTCTGATGTTTTCCTCCCCATTAATGCCCATTTTTAGGTTTCAGGAAAGACGACACATAATAATTAAAAAAAGTTTTTATAGATAATGTGTATCAGTAAAAGTAAATCAATAAAATGCAAACAATAAAATCAATAGAAATCAATAGAAATGTTAAAAAAATTGATTATGTATTTATTGAGAAATCTCATTCACACTTGTGTTCCAGTACATTCTATTACCATAACTTTTTATTCCACTTTTACATATACTTCTGTTGTTTTTAAGGAGACATGTAGGTTATTTTTTCTTTCTGTTTAACAGTAAGTTAGCAAACTTTATGCTGTTTTGCTTCTTACCTTTAACATATCTTGAAAATCTTTCCATGTCAATACCCACAGGTCTTCCTCATTTTTGACCGCTGCACAGTATACCATTGTGCAAATGTACTATGGCTTATTTTATTTTAAAAATGGATACTTGGGGTTGTTTTCAGCCTTCTTACAGTAAGTATGATGCTACAGTAAGTAACCTTGAACCACAACATTTCCCATGAATTCAGGTGTAACTGTGAGATGAATTTCCAGAAGTGGTATTGCTGGGACCGAGGCTAGGTGTACTACAGTTAGTTGTATTTTGATAATTAACCTCTTATAGGGGTTGTGCAAGTTTGTACTTTCTTCAGTAATAATGAGAAGAGGACATGATTCCCCATAGCCTTGCTGTGCTGACTAGTTACTCCTGATCCATCCTTCAGCGTTCTCCATACTGATCTAGAACATGGGAGGCTGATCTTAACATTCAGCCTTAAGAGACTACCTTGTCCTACGGCTTCTTGAGTGGAAGACAAGGAGGCTGGAGAGAGAGGAGAGAGAGAGATCATGGTGCTTGTTTTCATTCCCTTTCATAACAGCTTTCTGTGGGTTGACCGACTCCCTTTACCAAAGACCTCAGCTCTGCCTCCTACTTTTGTTTTCTCTCTTGGTTCCGGTAATCACTAACTGTCCTTGCTCCTTCAGGCCTAGGGTGGTAGTAACTTTCAGCTTTTGTTAATTTCTGTGCCTGTTGGGTTCCCTTAACCTGCAACTTTAAGTATTCTTTCTGTACACAGTCATCCCATTTAAGTGTGCCCTCTCTTTCTTTAAATGACCTTGACAGAGTATGTGGCTAAATTTAACTGACGAGCTGATATGTGAGACTGGTTTTTCAGTGAAGTTTAACTTGGTTTTATTGTACTTTGAGAAGATGAACATCTTTTCATATGTTTAGGTGCCACTAGTAATTTTTTAATTCTATGAACTGCCCATGTCCTTTGTACATTTTATTTGCTTATATATTCATTTATGGCCATAAATTCACTTATGTATTATTCTGGACCATTTTTATTTTGCTTCTTCATAGATATTCATTTTTTATTCATTTGGAGTTTTTTTTTTTTTTCTGGTTACAGTGTGAGGTCTGAATTTGACTTTATATTTTCATTTCCCCTGGAGAAGTGGTAACACAGGGATGAAAAAGACCATCTTTCAAAGAGTTCTTAGACTTGACCACAAAGCATGATGCATAAAAGGAAAAGTTGATAAATTGGATTTCATCAAAATTAAACATTTTTGCTTTGTGAAAACCCATGTGAAAAGGATGAAAAGATACACTATAGACTGGGAGAAAACATTTGGGAACCACATTCCAACAAAAGCTTATATCTAGAATATGTAAAAAATTCTCAAAACTCAAGTAAATTCAAGAAAAAAAAATCCAAGTGGAAAATGGCAAAAGGCACGAACAGATACTTTAGTGAAGAGGACATACAGATAACAAGGAGGCACATGAAAAGGTATTTGACATTATTCATCAGGAAATTAAATTATTATTGTTATTACTATTTTTATTCTTTTTAGAGAAGGAAGTGGGGAAGGAGGGACAGAAGGAGAGTCTTAAACAGGCTCCACACTGAAGAGCTTGATGCAGGGCTTCAATCAGGTCTCACAATCCTGAGATGAAGACTTGAGCCAAAGTCAAGAGTTGGAGATTCAACTGACTGAGCCACTCAGGCGCCCAAGGAAACACAAATTAAAACCATGATGAGATACTGATCAGAATGGGTAAAATAGAGTGAAACAGCAAATACTGACAAGGATACAGAGAAACTGAACTACTCATATGTTGCTGGTGGGAATGTAAAATTACACAGCCACATTGGAGAAGCTTGGCAGTTTCTTATAAAATAAAATGGCAGTTATCACATGACCTAGTAGTTATACTTCTGGACTTTTATTACAGAGAGATGAAACCTTGTATTCATCTTAAAACCTATACACAGTGTTTGTAACAGTTTTATTTTAATAATCTAAAACTAGAATCATCTGTCTGTCCTTCAAAAGCTGAATGGTTCAGCAAAGTGTGGTACATACATATCCTGGAATACTACTCAGCAATAAAAAGAACAGACTATTGATACACACAAAAACTTGGACAAATCTCCAAGAGATTATGCTGAATGAAAAAAAAAAAAGCCAGTCCTAAAAAGCATTACATACTGTATGACTCATATAATATTTTGAAGTGACAAAATTTTAGAAATGGGGGATATGAGTTGGGGGTGGAGGGGAAGGAGGTGAGTGTGGCTACATGAAGACAACATGAGAGATCCTTGTGATAATCGTAACTGTTCAGTATGTTGACTGTGGTAGCAGACAAGCCTCCATAGGTGAAAAAGTCATACAGAACTACACATACACAGACACACACACACACACACACACACAAGTACAAGTAAAACTGGCGAAATCTGAATAATTAGATTGTGTCATTGTCAGTGATGTTTTATTATAATTTTGCAGAATATTGTCATTGAGGAGAAGCTGGCAAAGAATACAAAGGATCCCTCTGCATTACTTTTTATAACTACACGTGACTATAACTATCTCAATAAAAATTTTGATTAAAAAAGCTTATCTTTATTCCCATAGATTTGAGATTCTGACTTTTTCATATACTAAATTCCCTGTGTATTAATGCCTATTCCTAAATATTCTATTTTATTCTAATTGGTCTCATGTCTAGATAACATAAAGATTTTGAACTTGTTGTTTCTAAAAGATGGCAGTTTATAAAGAGAAATTTACTATATCACCACCTATGGTAACTTATTTCCCAAAAATGCCTCCAACAATCTGTCTTACATGCCCTTTTTCCACTCCCTCAAGACATGGAGTGTGCTTCCTCTTCTCTTTGCTTCAGGGCCAGCCTTATGGCATGTACTGGCCAATAGAAAGGCACAAATCATGATGTGTGATTTCTAGTTCAAGGACTTAGGAGGCCTTGCAGCTTCCATTTTTGCTGTCTGAGAAGCAAGTCTCACGTGGGGCACCTGGGTAAGCGTCTGCCTTCAGCTCAGGTCACGATCTCAAAGTCCTGGAATCAAGCCCCTTGTCAGGCTCTCGGCTCACTGGGAAATCTGCCCCTCTCTCCCTCCCCTCTTTGCCTTGCTTGTGCTCTCTCTTGCTCTCTCTCTGAAATAAATAAGTGAAATCTTAAAAATAAATAAGTAAAAAAAGAAAAAAAGAAAAGAAACAAGTCACATGTAAAGAGGCTCAAGATAGACTAAATTACGAGAGACCAGATGGAGAGAAGGTGGTTCCAGCCTTCCATCTTTGCCTAAGCCTAAGACAGGGGGGTGTGAGACCATCTTGTACCTTATAGCCCAGCTCAGTCACCAACTGAAATCGGCCTCATGTGGGTCCAAGTGAGATAAGCAGAACTGCCCAGCCAATATATGGAATCATGGGAAATAAATCATTGTTATTTTAAGCCAATAAGATTTGGGGTGGTTGGTTATGCAACTATAGGTAATTTATATATGTAAATACAATGGGCATAATTAATAGGTAAAGATGAAAATACTTTTCAATTAAATTAATTTTTTAAAGATTTTATTTATTTGACAGACAGAGATCAATTAAATTAATTTTTATTGACTATCTACTACATGACTAGCCATAACACAAGCAATTTATGGGACACATTCGATGAGGTCCTATAGGTAAAAAGTTTTTTTTTAGGTTTTTTTAAAAAGGTTTTTTAAAAGGTTTTTTTCTTAGGTAGTAAAGGACTTTCTATATTGAAGATCATTTGCATTACTTGCCATAAAAGGACCAGTTAAGAGTTAAGGGAAAATGGGGATGGAAAAGGAATGGAAAGGGATAAAAAGGGAAAAGACAGAGAAGGGGAAATGGGATAAAGTCAGAAAAGAGGGAAAATAATTATGAGAAGCGGTGAGGTGAGGGGAAAGGAGAGACAAGTGCAGAAATGGACGAGAGAAAGCACGGAGGACAAGGGGGCGCAGCTGCAGGCAAAAGACGGGAAGGTAATGAAACAAGCTTGGCAGAAGAGACAACCATGCTTATCACATCTTGGATTTGTCTTGTGGATTTTAGGAAAAGTTTGTTCTGCCTCTTGAAAATATGATACCCGAGAAAATTATGTGAAACCGAGAAATTTAGGACAATTCTTTTGTACTGCTGAGAACATTTCAAGCTTTAAAATTTATTTATTTATTTATAAATAAAAGTTCTCATGGGAGATTTGAGGTCTTGCCCTCAAGGAAAGATGTTATTTAGAATTGGGAAATTTACTTTGGAATTTTAATGGTATCTCATATATACAAAAATCCTCATTAACTTTGCTGAATAAATAAATGAATTCACTAGCTAGGCTTTTGGAAACCTCTTTGAAATCAAGCACTATTTGGCAACTTTATCTTTCATCTTTGGAAGGTCAAGGCTGGTTTCTACTCTGATAACAAAGGTCCTTCATTTGTGACCAGTCACCTTCCCCTGCCAAATATGCTTTTTTTTCCTTCCAAAGATTTTACTTATTTATTTGCCAGAGAGAGACACAGCAAGAGAGGAAACACAAGCAGCGAGAGTGGGAGTGGGAGAAGCAGGTCTCCCACTGAGCAGGGAGCCTGATGTGGGGCTCGATCCCAGGACCCTGGGACCATGACCTGAGCCAAAGGCAGACGCTTAATGCCTGAGCCACCTAAGCACATGCCAAATGTGCTTTTTAAGTCTGTTGTGGCCATTGTTTGCCTACCCTAAGCCATCCCGTCTCCCTTTCCCTGAGAGTAGAGGCTTGATTTTGTCCTGACTTCACCTTCTCATAAGTGCTGGGGAGATGACAACCTCTGTGAACTCAGGGAGTGAACTATAATTTGTCTAAGGCAGTCATGGTGGACTCATTCCTTTTGCAGATATTGATTGAAGGATGGTCACGTGACTAATTCTAGCCAATAGGACCTGAGGGGAAGTCACCTAGGGTGCTTCTGAAAATTCCTTGCTAAAAATAATTGGAACAGGAAGAATCTCCCCTTCTCCTTACTGGATATTGTGGTGTCTAGACCTGTCAGCTGATGCCCTGAAGCCATATTTAACCTGTAAAGGGAGTCATGTGACATGCTGAGGAAGACATAACTGAGATCTGGAAGACTTCATGGTCTTAATCCAAATTTGGATCAACTTAAAGATGAGTGGAAGAGATATTCTTGTTGAAGTTAAAAAAATATTGGAAGGATGCACATTTTATCATTTCTACATGTCACTCAGCAATACATGATTTAGGAACAAAGGAAATAATTCTTATGTCTTAAAAAATAGACTTGAAGGAGGAAAATATTTCTACTCTTAATTATCTTGATAATGTCCATATGAGATCATCATATTACAGAGAAGGAATAAATAACTTACAAAATTTCAAGGGATGTCTGAAGGTTTATGTGTATGGACATTTCTTAATATTGGCAACAATTTTGGGGACATAAACTTGATCTACAGATGTCTTGATAGAATGCTCCAGGAGGGACCTGAGACCACCTGAACTTCAAAGCCAGTTCCATCATAGTAGTTAGAGATAAACTTGTTGACCTCTTTTATTTAGAAGATAAGAAAAGCAGGTCTGTGAAGTTGTGATTTACCCACACTTACATAACTTGCCGAAATGCGGCCAGCACTAGGACCCAGGCCTCTGGGTTTCTAACCAGAATCATAAATTTAAGAATGCAAGCGAGGAGGAACACTTGAGAATCTACTCTTCAATTGTGCTGGATTTCCTTCTCTACAAAGATAATTTCACAGCATCTGAAAGATTTGTACCATCCTTGGTATTTGTAAGCAGAATCCCGGCCACAAATTGCAGCCTGGAAGTCCTTTTCCTGCTATGGGACATTAGGTTTCAGGTCATAGGAAAACAAAATCAAACCAGACTGTCAGGGCTTTGGCTTTTGGGAGACGATGGAGACTGGTGGAGAGACTAGTAGAGAGACTGGTGGAGAGGGATCAGAACAGCATTAGAGCTGGGGTTGTCCCCGAGATGGTCCCTGGCTCTGGATTTGTCTTTGGAATCCCTGTTGCCATGCAAAGCTAGTGACTTTGTTCTGTGTTATTTATGTGATTTCAGTGGCACATTGTATATATCTAAAATGCACTTATTAGGATAATACCTGTGTCCTGGAAACCAAACTCCCTTGCTCATCCAGGGCACTTTCTGGGTAAATATTTTCTGTTAAAAGAGTTTTTTTAGATTTTTTTTTTTTGATATTAAAAGAGAGATGCTATTATTTTATTTCTCCATAGGGGGTCAGCTCTATGTCCTTACTGAGCTCCGTATTTCTAGTTGCTGAAGATGTCTACTCCCTATGAGGTGTTCAAACATCCTTTGTTGATAATAAATGAGGTGGTTACTAAGTGAGGGAAGAAGTGGGGCAGTTTGAAACAAAACATTTATAGGAGAGCCCTATCCTAATTAATTGTTAGCTAGCTTGCCTGAAAGCACCTAAAACCAGGCCAAATATCCAGTGCATTATTCACCAACTTGGACTGTGGTATCTGGTGTAGTCCTAATCCAAGACAACATATGTATCAGAAAATGTTTTGCTTATCTCCTGGCACTTAGTGGAACTCAAAATTAAGTCCAAAGGAGGGAAGGAACTGAAACTATTTGTCTTAACTGATTGAGGTTTGGGTCTCATAATCATTCAAGTGAGCACACTGCTTCAAACAAATGAAGAGAACAAGCTGAAAAACAATTTCTGTTTGATCAGACCTGTACAATTTTATGTAATTTATTTTTATTGATTTATTTTTTTAAAAAATATTTTATTTGTTTATTTGACAGAGAGATAGCACAAGTAGGCAGAGTGGCAGGCAGAGGGAGAAGGAGAAGCAGGCTCTCCACTGAGCAGGGGAGCCTGATGTGGGGCTTGATCCCAGGACCCTGGGATCATGACCTGAGCCAAAGGCAGAGGCTTAACCCACTGAGCTACCCAGGCTCCCCAGTTTTACGTAATTTAATCAATCATTATTGGATGTTTACTAATTCCAGGCTCCCTGTCAGTTTCCTGGGATGCAAAATAAATAAGATATTCTCTGTTAGCTGAAGGTATTTTAACTCAGGAAGACAGATGCAGAGGTTACATAAGTAATTATATACATTACATAAAGTAATGATCATTCAAATACTTAATGAAGATAGAAGAAACATAGTTGGGAGCAAAGAGGTACCTTTGGTTTTATGCTGATGGGGATCTAGGGGTGTTTTCATGGGGGAAGTAGTATCTGATTTAGGCCTTGAATGATAAGGAGAATTTTGGAGGCATGGAAGGGGATAGCAAGACACCCCAGGCTCAAAGAATTATATGAGGATAATTTGCCAAAACATTTTAATTTAAAGATATTAAGTGAGGTAATACTTACAACTTTTTCCAGATTTTTTTTCTTTTGCCATGAAGGAATTAAGAACATTCTAAGGTATAAATAACCTCTACCCAGAATTGGATAAAATCTGGAATGCCTTTCGAGAAACTGACATAATGATTAATAATTCTTATGGCATTAAGACGATCTAATGAGCTGTCATAACCAAAGACCAGTCAGGCAACATTTTAAACAAGTCGAATTTGCTCCATAAGAGTATTTTAAAGGCCAATTAAAATACTTTCTTCAGTCCATAGTGTGCTTTCAAAGTTTACATGTAAGTACTGTAATGTAAACAAAAGTGTTGCCCCTAAAGTTGCCTTATCGTCTATCATTTCTGGACTTTTAGGGCTTTCTTAATATAGGCATGATTGGGACATGTGTTTTGTTACTGAAGCCTCTTGAATTTATCTTCTGACTAATTGGGCTTTGATTTCAGAACCACGGAACAATGCATTTTCTCCAGATTGTCTCTCCCATTCCTGCAAACCTCGGAGAACATGCCATGTGATGGAAATTATTTCACTTTCTCTTGATTTATGGTTAGTGGAGAGTATTTAAGACTGGGGTCAGGTTACAGGTTTTTTCTTTTTTTCTTTTTTTAATTAAACATTTTGTTCCCCCTAAGAAGATTTCTCATTGCAACAGCATGTTCCAAGGCAACCACTCTCCTCACCCCCCAAAACATTTTCCTGGGACAAGATTCCAGGAAGCACCAGTCCTGACAGTGAAGGGTGTGGAAATGACAGAGAGACTGCGGGGTAATTGTTCCCAAAATAGTGTCCTCAGAGCATTTTGTTCCAAGTGAAGTGCCGTCCCCTCAGGAGAGTCTTCAAAAGTCAGTGGGTTTGTCCTTGTTCACACTCTTCCCTGCTTCCTAAAAGGACTTGGGGTTTCTCCCCGTACAGGATGAACGTGAGACTAGTAAAATGGACATAAAGAATAAAAATCCACAACAAAGAATGGGTGGGGAGTGGGAAGTATGCCAACTAGATTAAAGCCCTAGTGTTGATGTCTGGCCCTCAGCAACAGTTGACATCCTAGGCTGGGTGATTCTTTGCTGTGGGGTCTGTCCTGTGCACAGAGCAATGTTTAGCAACATTCCTCTGGGCTCAACTCACAAGGTACCAGTAGATGCTCCCAGTTTTGACAGCCTAAAGTGTCTCCAGACACTGCTAGATGTCTCTGGGGGCACAAATCACCTGCAACTGAGAACACCTGCCCTAGACTCACAAGAAAATATCTGACTTTATACTTCAGTTCATCTCTCCCTGAATCGTACGTCTGGCATACCTTCCAGTAGGATCCAGTACATTCCAGCACATTCCAGCACTTGGCTGTCATGCCTTCTGTTCAGTGAGCACAGCGGTGACCACAGACAGGGATTCACATAATTGTATAGTCGTTGTATCTCAACATCCTTATCTACAAAATGGGAAGGACTGCATTATTTGTGAGGATGAATTGCTATTACGTTTCTAAAGCATCACAGCATCTGGCATGTCCTAGTTGCTCTATGAATTCCAGCGAGTAGAGTGAGGGTCTTTTTTTTTTTTTTTTTTTAAGAAAACTTCTTTCTCCATTTTATGTCATGGCTGGGATGAGAGACAAGGAGTAGCACTGATACTGAGCTGAGGTGGAGGAAGAGGCAGACATAGCATAAGAGTTCTCAGGAGGTGTCCTAAGAAGAGCGCTTAGAAGGATCTCAGTATCTTGTAGATATTTGACGCATCATTGGAAAGCCTCCCTTCTCTTCATCTGGAGACCAGTGGAACTGATAGATGAGGAAAACTCCAGAAGAGCCCAAAGGGAAGAAAGTAGGAGCTGAAGGAGACTGGGGGACCATGGGATGTAGAGTAGAGTAGAGGGGAATCCTACAACTGTGAGCCTGGTAGTCCAAGAATGAGTCAGCAGGTTGGGGAAGGTTTGTGGAATGCACAAGAGTGGAAGAGCTGCCCCAAACTTGACCTTTTTGTGAAATCTTCCTTGACCTGGATAAGCCTTCAACAACAAATGCCTTGTTGCAGGGACGGCAAATAAAAACCACTCATTTACATTGCACTCTAAAGATAAATTCAGCACTCAGACAGTAGTTACCTTTGCCTTACAAATGTTGCCCTGTGGTACACTGAGCGCTGGCTGATGACTTTGATGTGTCCAGATTTAATTATTATGCAACCCATTAGCCCAAAGGCAGAGGATATTTAGTAAAAATGTCACCCTTGTATACAATTCATTCTGTGAAATCCATTGCTCAGAAAGGAATCCTATTTAGAAATGATTCAGAATAGGAAACCTTTATAGTTATGGAGCTCTGAATTTTTGTCCTTGGAACTGGACAGCTAAAAGCTGGGCAGAATATTTTTGGTATGTGTAAGCTTTTTCCACATAGGACAAGAAAGCCTTTACTTCATGGCTTTTGTGGAGAAAATGTTCAGTTCACTGCTCTCCTGTTTGAATCATTATGACCAAGTGGGAGAGAATGAGGATCTGTTCCAGTGGGAAATATTTAAATTAGGAGGGATTAAAAAATATCTACAATTATTTTGTATCATCTCCAAGGGAACCCACAGCCTCCTACAAAGGCTTTAATAATATCTTAGGAAATTTCCATCTGGAATAGAAAAGACAATGGAATCCAAATATGGGTGGCCCAGTGCACACATACGGTGCTGTTAGGAGCCAAACTTCTAACTTTTTTCTGCTTTGTGAAAGTTCTAGTAGATCTTGACATTCATTTTTTTGGGAGACAATCCTGGGACCTTCAATATGTTACTGAGCTGAAATGTAGGTCCAATGTTATGTCAGCTCACAATTCAGAATAAAACTTGCAACTTTTAAATTTTTCCTAAATATTTACACATTACCCAGGGAGCAGTGCCAGAAGCTGCAGGTCAGAGATTGGGTCTTGTTTTGGAACCTGGGGGTCCCAGGTGGGCCTAAACTTCTGGAGGCATCTCATATCTGCTAGTGATCCAGTTGGGATCCTTGTCAGTGTGTAGAATGTACCTGGATCCTAGAGCAATGATGCTCAGTCCATCAAGAAATTGGTGGAGAAGGAACCTGGCCCACCAGCTTTGGTACCTGGGAGACATTCCAATGTATATTGGTGGTGCTCTGGGTAGAACTGAAGAGAGGCTGCATCTTTCCTTATCCATCTGGGAATGGTCCATCTAGGAGAAGGGTCCTTCTTGGATGAAAGTTGGGAAAGCAGAGAGCAAGGCCCAAGTACCTGTAATCTAGGAGGTGGAGTGTTTGATGGTTGGGTTCTGAAGTGGAGAAGTAGTATTTTCATACAGGCAACCCTCAGGAATCCTCCATGCTTTTGGCTGACACATGAAATAAGGTGGATTTGAACAAAGTGGACCCTGTCCATGTGGCCAGATGCTGCCTGCTGCCTGCCTATGCATACTTTTCTCAGTTTTCTGTGGCTGTGGTGGAGAACTAGGGACACTCATCTTTTGAGCAGGCTCAAAGAGTTGGTTTAGGTAGAGTGTGTGGTTGGAGGCCTTTTGCTTTCTCCAGATTCCAAAGCTCCCTCTCTTCCCATGAAAGCTTGGTACACGGATAATGGAATACAGCCCTGGTTAAGAGAAGTGCATACTGTTTCAGCAGAGGATACCACATGGGAAATAGCATCTAGGAGGAGATCACCTCTAGGTGTGAAAGGACTGGGTCTCTTGGAGATACAAGGACAGATAGATTCTCTTCTCTCCCTTCCCCATGTTTTCCTGACAACCCTGATTGTTTATTCTTTACCGGTAAAGGAAGCATGTGGGACAGAACAACTAATACCGCATTGCAGCCTGAGGTGAATGTAAGGGACACTGGGGAGGGTGCTGAGGACTGAGGGACTGAGGGACTAAAGGGACTGAGGGACTCTGGAAGGGGAGATCTATCCCTATGTAAGACAGGTGGCCACAAGGGGACGTCTCGTGAGCCAATGTCAAAGCAACCATGTATGTCAACAAGTTCAGAAGAATAAATCCAAGAAAGGGAAGAAGGTACCCTGAGCCCATTGACCTACCTCCCATTTGCATATTCCCCAGTCATTTATGCTTTGGAAGAGATGACCTGCGTATGTAACAAAGGCTCTATGTGTGGTCCCCACAGAGTACAATTCCTTTCTTTCATTATGAAAAGCATTATACCAATGAGCACTATACTGTTGGTTTTGTCAAGTCCTTGACAAGCACTCTTAGCCTCAAATTTACCCTCAACCAGACAGATTTTATAGGGAGGCTGAAGTTCTGAGTTCTTCTAGGTTCTGGTCACTGCATGGGAAGCTCACCAATTGTTCAGGAACATGATTTCTTTTTCCTTTCCTTTTCTTTTTTTTTAATCTCATGCCTTATTTTCCCTTCAAATCCTGGCTCTTGCTCTTACCTCACTTTTGGCCTCACTTTTAAGTTTTTGTATTTAAAGCTAACTCACTCTAAGCTCTTTTCTACATAGTAAACATGCATATACCACATCTTGCAAAAAGAGCTTCTGACTCACATATTTTGATTTCTCTAATTTTTTCTGAAGCTCAAGGGTGAGGAAAAGGGATCCCAGAGCACTGAATATTTCTTCCTGCTTGGAGGTGGACTCTGACCCCCAGCAGGCACAGCGGGACTTCTCCAGTTCTCTCTCGGCTCTGGCCACTGTCAGAGTTCCTCTTACCACAAATTCAAGGAATTGTGTGTTGTTGGAAATCCTTCTGGCCAGTTTGGTCATCCTCATATTCACCATCACAGGGTTTTGAAAGGCAATGACAAAATGAATAGCTTTCAAATCACATGGTTTAATGGTTAGAACTTTATTTAAGATAAAGAGCACAGTTCTTAGGACTAGAAGCCAATGGTGAGTCAATACAAGATTATAGTTAGCACATTAGTGACATACTGCCGTGCAGTAATATGACCACAAACTTAATACTCAAAACAATAAATATACACATTATTTCATAATTTCTGTGTCAGGCGTCTGGCATGGCTCAGCCAGGTCCTATGGCCCTCTGCTTATAAGTCTGATAAAAATGTTAGCTGGGACTGCAGAATGTGAGAATTGATTGGGTCAGGATTCAGTTTCAGGTGCATGGGGATGTACTAGAACTCAGTTCATTGTGACATACTGGATTGAGGGCTTCAGTTTCTTGCTGGCTATTGGCAGAGGCTCCCTTGAGTTCCTTGCCACACAGACCTCTCTAACACAGGCACTTGATTTTTGAAAAGAAACAAGGAAAAGAATTTCCTTGCAAGATAGGAGCACTGGGTGTGGTGCAAAAATAATGAATACTGTTACGCTGAAAAAATAAAAAATTAAAAAAAAAAGATAGACATTACAATCTTGTGTAATGTAATCATACACATGCCACCATCTTTATCACATTACATTGGTTAGAAGCAAATCAGAGTTTCCACCCAGATGCAAGAGGAGGAGATCATACGAGGCGTTGGATACCAGGAGGACGGTGTGATTATCAAGTACATCATGGAGACCAAGCTAGAGTCTGTCTGCTACTTAACAACACCTACAGACAAATAATACTCATGGCCAGAATTAGAAGTAAATGTAGTGATCCTTGCACACTTATGCTTTGCTAAAGCAGTGGGGGAAAAAGGTGGAATGGTCGTATCACCTGATCCCCATCCAGTCAGGAATGGCCAACCTCCAATCCTGTGACTGTCTCCCTCTTTCCTCTGACAGTTACAGTCTTAAGTTGCACAAGAGATGGTATCTTCTGGGATCTGCAGGTACTTCTAGGATGGGCAACACTGACTATAGAATCATCTGACTTTTCCATTCTTTTTTTTTTTTTGATATTCAAATAACTCAATTTTAATAAGATCCTCTACACACACACTTCCTACTGAAAACTGAAAGAGCACAACAAAAAAAATTTTATTACAATGTCAGAAAACCAGAAAATCTAGTGTATGTACCCACCCTAATTTTGCTCTAACCAAACCACCCAGAGTTTTCTTGTATTCCTTCTGCACAAGTTACTTGGCTTCCAATTTTTAATATTAGATCTTATCTTAGTGACTTCAGGTCTCTCAAACACACAGGCAACTTTCAAAACCTATTAGTGCTTCCTTAGGTCAAATCAAAAGGTGCAAGTATACTGAAGTCATCCAAATGCAAACTACAGGATTCCTCACAAATTACTGGCATCACAGTAAAAAAAAAAAAAAAAATTAAAATAACCCCTTATAATATCACAGATTATCAAAATATTAGTTTGCCCTAACATAGAGCAGCCTTCCAAGCTCCTGCAAAATGATCCTAAAATCACTGGCAGAAAGAAATAGTTCAAGAATAAAAGTCTGTTTACATTGGCTCCACGTCATAATTATTCTCCATGCTGGTTTCCTCAGCAAGATCTTTGTGATACAGGCAATAATGACAGCGACATCTGAATCTTTCCACTCTTGTTTCACCCTCCTCCGTTTCCTTCTGCTGTAGATCTTTTTGAAGCTGAGACCCCAGGTTTAGGTAGCGCTGGTACAGAATCATTGGAATCATCCTTGCCATCCTTTCCTTCCGGGCTGTTAACAAGGTCCTCACTCCAGTCCTCCTCCCACTGCTGCTGAGGATACGCTCCACCAGCCCCTGTGGTTTCCTCTCTCTGCCTGGCTGCTGAGACGGATACTCTGGCAGAGGGGAAGGGAGGCTGATACTAGAGTCTAGGGTCAATTTACCAAGGTTCTTGGTTAATACTTCGGAGATCATTTGAGAGGCACCTGAGCTTTCCTGGGAATCCTCTTCATTGGGTGTCTGAGATGATCCCAGAGCCCAGGTTGGGTAAAGCTGCTCTGGCGAATCCATTGGAAGCCTAGTGAGAGACCGAGGCTCCTCCTAGATATTTGGGGTCCGGTGGGAGGTGATGCTCAGGACCCAACTTGCTACAAAGTTGCCTGGCAAGAACTTAACAGCTCAGAAACAGGGAGAAAATCCCAAACTTCACCAAATGGCTGAGCTGCAAGAGAAAAATCAATCCTGACTTTTCCATTCTTTCCTGGCCGGTAGATGCAGAGTCCAGTTGGTAGCTTGTCAAAGGCATACACTTCTTATCTTTAAAGGACTAGCATGCTATATGTGCATGTCCTGATAGAATATAGGTATGTTAGAGGTGGATGGGTTTCTTTGAAGTTTCCCTCTCTGTCCTGTACATTCCTTATTTATTACAAGGGGCTCTCCTATTGTCATCTGTTTTCTTTTGCTGCCTGGTGAGCCTCTGCAGAAGTATTTCCTGCTCAAGTTCTCTCTTGGCCTCACTTTAAAATTTTTGTATTTAAAGCTAACTTACTCTAAGCTCTTTTCTACACAGTAAACATGCATACACCACATCTTGCAAATACAGTTTGTCCTTCTGACGCAAATCCCAGGATTGCATTTTGGACTACATGCCGGATGTCTCTGCTTGGCTATTTTGGGTTGGATTTCTCCAGTGGCAGATTCTAAGACAAGGATTTGAGCATAACTAGTTTATTTGGGAGGTGATTCCAGGAAACCACCACAGGGAGTGGGGAGGGGAGATAGGAAAGGAAAGGAAGGTATTAAAGAGCACTCTGTCGCAGGTTACTGCTGTGTGTGGCTGGGGTTTAGCTCCGTTGGGTGATATGGTAGAACTGGCTTCCAGAGTTGTTGCCCTCAGTCCCACTACCAGGGTGAAGGAACTGGGATTTTTCAGTCACTGGTTGAGGACTGCCTCTGGGGTGCATTAAGTCTTTGGCATTTTGGGCCTGCTGCCTTGTGGTCCAAATGGGCTATAATGTGCAGAGATTACCTCTGGGAGAGAGTGGCTGCTGCTTGACGTTGAAAGCCATTGGCTGGGGAACGCCTATCACAACTGCTTAACTGATCTCAATGTGGTCATCCTCATTACCTCATTTCTTTTTGTGTTGACATAATTCCTCCTCTTATTACCTCTGTCTGTCAGACATCACCACTCCGCAGCCACTTAGACTTGAATTTACTGCGTTATCCCCATCATTCCAGTGAGGAAGCTGAGGCCTGGAATGTTCTCATGATTTGCCCATTGTCACATGGCTGCTTAGTGACAGACCTTTCCACCACTGTCCATAGCAGGGTGTCCCAGGGATGAAAAGAGGCCGAGGCTACGTGGCTTGCACAAAGTCACTGACCTGATCTAAGGCAATAGGGGTCACATTCCAGTAGATTTCTCTCTGGGCTTTTTGTTTCTAAACTTCCTGTTTAGTTACACCAGCTAGTTGTAGTACTAGTTTGCTGTAGTGACGTAGATGGTTTAATTATTCTCCTGCCACCAATTCTAATTAGTTCTAAAACTTATACAAAGTACATACACTCTCTACAGCTTATTTTTCTCATTCAGTGAATTTGGGGGGAATCCCTTGAACCCTAATAGTGTGAGACAAGAGATTTGATTTTTTTTTTTTTTTGTAAAGATTTGTTCTTTGGGCCAGGTATGAAGGAAAAACTCCACCTTATTTATGTTTAATATAGAGCATGGTTTGGGTAGCCTTTGTATGTCAAGCAGAAAATATGGTAGACCCTCTCAAAATATCCACAGGCATGTCCTTTGTCTTCTTGTGTGAAGACTTTAAAGTGTCACGGGAATAGCTACTGATGTGGCTAACTAGGGCCAAGAGCGGTAAAGACTGTGAAACATAATGTACTGGAGATAGCATCTCTGGGAGGAACACACAACTGCATTCTTCTGTTCTTGCGTGAGTCCCTGCAGGTTGTCAGCAATCTGAGGGCAACATCTTTTCTTAGGGCAAGCTAAGATATTCACTGTTTCCCCAGAGTGGGTATCAAATTATCTGGAGTGTAAGGAATACACAATGGCAGAGATTTTATTTCTAATGAGCAGAGACTGGAAACACATTTGGAAGTCTACCATGATGTTTCTTTTCCTACCTCAATCTAGTGATCTCATTGGGTTGAATTCTCTGTGGTTTGGCACTAAAGTCTTTTCATTCCCATCTTCATCTTTCCAATTTGCTGCCCCATTTTATGGTCTACATCTCTCCTTCTAAGTTCTTGCTCCTTTTCATCATCTTGATTTCTCATCTTGTATTCAACCTGTTGCAAGCCCCCTCCAGTCTTTTTCTCCACTTAGTTTTATAAAACTGAGTAGTACGTGTGGCAGCTAGGGGTTTGGAATGAAGAGAGACTGACAAACCTCTCCAAGCCACACTAAGTGGTTTTCCTTTAAGGCTTCTATGCTTTCCTAAATATCTGATAATAAATGGAAGAAAATCTTTGTAGAGCAGTTAGGGAAACTGAGGCGCCAATGATACAATGGACTCAGTTGGGGGTTTATGACATTGGTGACCAAAAGAACAAACTTCAAGTCATTTGATTTTTATTGTCATCTTTGATCCTCTAAGGTGACTCTTCCCTCTAGAGCAGAGGTCAGCAGGTTACAACACATGGGCCAATTTCTGCTCACCACTCGTTTTTGCGATTAAAGTTTTATCAGCATACAGATACACCCATTGGTTTACATATCAACTATGCCGGCATTCCTGTTAGAGCAGCCATGGTCACTGCAACAGAGATCTTCTGAGCTGCAAAGCCTAAAATATTTACTTTTTGGTCCTTTGTAGAAAAGGTTGGCTGACACCAGAAGGTGACAATAGCTTTGAATTTTTTGGGCTTGATATTTCTCATAATTGACTCAAGAAATATGGTCCAAAGTCTAACTGAAGCTTCAGAGACCTTAAAAAAATTCATCTATTGGCAACTGTTTTCCATTATTGTATCAGTCAGGGTTCTCCAGAGGAACAGAAGCCATAGATGTAGCATCTTCTTCTTAGTCCAGACAGGAGCAGTAAGATAACTTGGACCATTGCAGGATTGGGAGATCTTCTAGACTCTGTGATGGTTTGTGTTCCAAGGAACCAAGTCCAGAAGCAAGGCTGTCATTGTGATCCCAGAAGTGATGACACATCAGTCCTCACCTAGTCTGAGTGAAGGACGTAGATCCCAGGCAGGGTCAGCTCCATAATTCATAAACCTCATGTAGATGAACCTGCTGGCCATTGTTTAAACAACAAACAAAAAACACACACAAAAAACAACAAACCTGTGAAGAATTTCAAGATGGCAAAAACAGAGTTAAAACAAGCGCAGGGCCCATGACACAGGGCCCAGGGCAAATGCCCAGGCTGCATGCCCAGGAGGCCAGCCCTGAGCCTCGGACTTTGGAGCTCAAAGAGACATCAGAGGCCACCTATTCATAGTTTATGACAGTTGCATGTTGAAAACTGGCCACGCCACACTTCTCTGCTGATGACCTGGAGTGGGAGTACAGCCCACTTTGGCAGCTGAGGAGAGGGGCCCCACCAGGAGCGCATGCTTCTCAGTCTTGGCCTGAGTTGCTGGATTGTGCACTTTTTGGATCTGAAGAGCATATCTGGTTCCACAGCTGCATGGCTCCAACCTCCTCACCAGCTCTCCCAGTACCTGGCTGTTATTTTTAGGTGACCGATGGTGGAGAGGTTTGACTTGTAATTTTCATGCCTGAGGCTTGAGTTTCACAGGAAATGTTTCAGAAAATTTAATACAATGCAACACATACACGTTAACAAGGGCAGATTGGTTGTGTTCTTGTTGCCTGACCATTAGGAATTTCTATTCTTAGTCTTTTTCTCTTTTCACTGCTCCTTCCTGACTCCCTTCCTCTACCTCCAGAGTTCCTCATTGTGCCAGTTCCTGAGCTCTTCACTGTCACACAGATTTCCTTTCCCTCCCCTGCTGCCAACTCCACTGGTTCTCCACAATGAATGGAGTCGTGTGGTTGCCAACTTCCTCCCAATCTTTTCCGGACTCCTTTCTCTTTTATTCTTTGCTCTGATCAGATTCTCCTCTTACTTTCCAGACCTTGAATCTAAGGACTGACTTCCTCCCTCTGTCCCCTTGAACTGATTACACCATGCAGCTCAGACTTAACCTTGGCTCCTGCCTTCCCTGCCTTGGTGGTTTTCCCAACCTTCTGTTCAGTCTTCCATCTTCATTAGATCTGCTCAAGTGCCAGGAAATAAGGGACTGGCCAGTCTGAATGCCTTAGCTCCTTCATTTTTGTCTGAGTGGTATTCACCCTCCAATCCTTTAGGATCTCATTTAGTTTGTATGTCAAACCCTTCCATACTTCTTGAGGGGAGACTCATCTGCTCTACACCCCCTGCCTCAGGTTAAAAAGAGAAACTGAGCTCATGGTATTTGCACGATCTGTCTGCATTGGGAGGTCCAGTGAGGAAGAATGGAAGTTAAACCATGTAGTGGTGTAGACACAATGTGGTACTATTATTGAGGTCAACTTGGTCATGGTATTAGGTGGCTTCAGGGTGGGCAGATGCACAACTCATAGAGAATGCACCATTGAACAAGCTGTCCTTTGCTCAGAACAACAATGTATATTTATAGTCATTGACAATGCATCAAATGCCTGAATTTGTTTCGCATCCTCTTGAGTTATGAACACTCGTGAGAACTGTGCCGGTGATCAGAAGCCACTTGACCATAGTTGCTACAATTCAGCTCTCAGAAATGTGGGAATTGGGCTTAAACATTTAGTTTGATATTTGGTTCTATATACCTTTTGTGCTAGACTATATCCTTTATTTTCTTTCTATCCTTTTCTCTCTCTCTCATCCAATTCATTAATAGACAGACCAATTATTTCTTCATAAAGAAAGAATATGTTCTTTTTTCAGGCTTATTAACTATCTTCCAGCCATGATTTTCATCACCTCCTAGGTATATGGACAGTGGGTAGTGAGTAACTGATTATTGAATGACTATGTAATAGCCACCTGACTGGCCCTATCTAGTAGTGTCAGAACTTGGCAAGCCATTTTCTTCATAAGTACTAGATAATTCTTCATTAATTTACAGGTAATATTAAAGGTAGTTCCTGAGCAAGTCCTCAAAATCTCTGACCACCCGAGATACTACGCCTCTTGGATATACTCCTCCAAACTCTATGGAAACATGGTTGAGACCATGAGTTGCAGCTTTTTTTGTAAATCTGTTATCATGGGTGAGAGATACCTAAATTAAAATTCAGGACCGAGAGGATTTGGCTTGCTGATACGGAAAGAAGGATGAAGTGAAGTGCTGAGCGTGAAATGTGTCACACATATGCCTTGGTGCATGTATGGGATATGATGGCCAAAGAAGGACAGCTTTTTAACATGTCACGAAATAGTACTAAGTCTTGTTTGCCGCTGGTAATAAATCATCACTCTTTGGCCATTTTGCACAAATAGTATTTCCCCTCTTGTTTAGCTCCTCTGTAGCACACTTTTATTGCAAAAATTGTGGGAACTCTTATCCTGATGCTTGAGCTCTTATCCTGATGCCATTAGCCTTCTTATTTTGGAAAAACCTATCACTAGTGATAATGAAGAAACTGGTTTTATCTCTGTATACTCTTGTAGCTACTTCTGACTGTAGCATTTCCCCATCTCTGCCAGACTAACTCATCCTGCCAAAAGGCCCCATTCAAAATGGCACCCTCCTCAAGAAGTCTGTACCAATCCTTGCCAGCCAGATTAATCTCTTCCTTGTCTCTCCCTTAGATTTTGGCTTATGCCTCTTCTAAACGTGGATTGTGGTTTGCCTGGCTCAAGAGCAACTCATTCCCAGAAGAGTTCTCAACTTTTCCTGCATTGTGGGCAGATTCAAAGTAAGGACAATTACTTATTTGACCTTATATTCCCCATGGGGCCCAACAAAGTGCCTTGTGTATAATAGGTTCTCAATAACTATTTGTTGAATTAAATTAGATTACATTTTATAAATGTTTATAAATGAGAGAACATTGCCTTACATGGTTTACAAAAAAATAAAAATAAAAAAAATCTGTTGGGATAAAAACAGACTAACAAGAACTTAAGTTGAAGGGTTACATCTTACACAATGAGGTTGTGTCTTTTTGAATTTTTGGAAAGCCTCTCAGAATTTATGCTTCCTAAGTATCCTGCTGCTCTAGCATTTTGCTCAAATGCTAAAAGGCACCAGAATGGATTTTGATAAAATGGAATATTTTTAGGCATTCTAATCAGCTCAGCTCTGCCAAATTCTTGGCCTTTGGTATGTGCTACCGAGTAATGTCAGGGGCTCACACATACACACGTTGTCATTTACAAGGCATGAGGAGGGCTCAGCCAAGTTCAGAAATGAAGCCCCCCTTTTGATTGGTTCCCCAGAACTTCCTCAGAAGTTCTTGTTTCCTACTGGAGGAATGACAGGCTGCTGTACCAAATGAATTTCCATTCATTTCTTCACTTCAGGAAATAAGATCTGTATACAAGGGTCAGGTTTTCTGTGAAGTTGTGGATTCATGAGGTTGTATTTTCGACTGTGTGAAGGGGACCTCGGGCCACTCTGGCGTTGGCATTAACAGAAGTTGCACATAGGGCTGGGCTGTTTTTGAACTCCCTGGTGTGGGATTTGCAGAAATTAAAATGAACAGGGCTCCATTCCAAACATGTATTTGATGATTTTAGAAAATTCCAGATAAGAATCCAAGAGGCCTACTCTCTTCTTTCTGAAAAATACTATCTTTTAGCTAAAAAAAAAAAAAAAAAAGCAGCACTCTTTTACTTTTGTGCTCCATAAAAACATCAGGATGTATTTAATAACTTCTGGAATTCCACTGCCTTTTTAGATGGAGGAGCATCCCAAAATGGAGAGACCAGGACTCTGTGTGTGTGTCTCTGTGTGTGTGTATGCGCACACACACACACACACACACACACACACACAAACACACATGTCTAAATCCCTGTCCAGACAAAAATAGAGGTTGGGTAAGTTATAGGAAAGAATTCTATAAGACTAAGCAGAAACTGATTTCTGTTTCTAAAATAGTGCTGTTTATGGAAGGTACTTTTTTCACACTATGTAGTTAACTCAGAGTTGTGAGTAGCTACCCCTGGAGATGAAGTACTGCTGAGAATTGACAGTTGCCTCTTTTAGAGCTTTTAAGCTCCCTGATGAGCTCCTTGATGCTGTTTTCCTATTAAGGCTCAGGTTACATCCAGTTGCATTCTTTCTCCAGGGATGCTGAGAATGTTAACCCTTCTGCTCCCAACAGGGCCATGTGGAAAGGGGAGTTCCCTGGGAGGTGCCAGATGGTCTATCCTGGCCATAGGCAGGAAAGCATGCTTTTATGTTGAGGCCAATAGGAATTCTGGAAACATTGTAGCCATGTCTTAGCACTTTTACCTCTTAACTCTGAAGAATCAATATTATTAAGCTCTGAAGTCATTCTGTGGAAATGAGGTTATGGCGATGCCCATTCAGAGGCTAGCCACCAGGTGGAGAAGGATGGGCTGATTTTGCACATGGGGACATCTGGTAATACCTGCCCAAACTTCCTGGCCTCCACCATGGCTCACAGCACCATGGCAACTGGATGGCCCCCGCTGCAAAGGGCATGGTAACATCACCGCCACCAGGCAGTTTATAGTACCTTCTACTATTCAAGTTCATTTCACAGTCACTGCCTTTAAAATAACTCTTGGAAGCACGCACAGCTGGCGTTATTTCTTCCCTCTCTCTTTAACCCGTCGGAGAAGGACATGGGACTTGCCTAAGGACATACAGCTGGTACAAGACCACGTTGAGAGCCGAACCCTGTTCCCCTGAGGTTAATCCAGGCTCTACCCACTGTGATCCCGAGCACTCAGTCTCACAGCCACGAAGCTTCTGTCTCTAGATGGGAATAGAGGCAAGCGGGATGCTGTACGTGAGTGTCTCATTGAAACACTTACCTTTATTATGATAGAAGGAGGACACATGTCTCAATATTGAAAGAATCCTAATTTCCAAGATGTGTCTCTGGAAGAAGCTTCAAGATAATTGTAGGGCATCTCTGTGTCTGAGTTCTGATTGGAACTCCGACTCACACGCTTAAGTTAAAAATGCATTGTAGGGACTTTATGACTGCAGGGACAAGTCACAGCCTGGGGAGGTGTCATTCACCGAAATGGCAGCTGTTTATTTGGCCTTTTTTAACTATCATAAGGGCCGGTTGATTCACTCTCTGGTTGTTAGGATGACCCAGAAAACCAGACTGATGATGCTATTTCCAGGTTTTTTTCCAGGTATTTCACTTTTGCTTTTGGTTCAGCTCTGTAAGAACAGATTTTTTTTTTTTTTCTTGCTTTGGGGCCAACTAGCCTATTTACTGGCAAATAGGAACTGAGAAAATGTAGATTAGAAATTGGTTTCAGGACATAAATGCATCAACTTAATTTTAGAACTTCGAAAAAAATTGTGTGGGAGCTGACCAGTCATTTTACAGTCAAGATAGGTGATTAATTTGTTTTTAGACCTAAAGAATTTTATGTTCTGTACTATTTGTTATTTTCTTATATCCTTTCTGTGAACTGAAAGTCCTTTTTTTAAACAAAACTTTTGCTCGTATTGTTTCTAAAGAACATAGATGTTAAAAATTGGCTTTAAATTTTTTTTTTCTGCCCAAATCTTCATTTGTAATATCTCTCTGTCCTTAACCAACTGCTGGTTTTTATGTGCATATTACCAAAAGAAAAGGAAAAGAAAAATAGTTTAAATCTACTCCTAGAATAATCCATGGTGTAGTTTTTAACATTATAGCATATATTTTACATTAAGCTTGCTTTCTTCAAACATTCTAAGCTCAACAAAGTCACTTTGAACAGTGGGGATGCTTACAAGCATCATCCAAAATGATAGCTTGTTCTTTTCAATATCATTTACAAGTTCAAAAATCTGATAGGAAGCCGGACAGCCCTTAGAAGTCTCAGGTAACAATTGCCTCAGGGTTTCCCTGAGGAGTGAAACAATGTATTTAGCATTCTTTGAAGTCTTTGAGATTATGGTGAGTTTGGAAGAGCTGTCTGAAAAGTTGTGTAACTAGTGTCTAAGGTCCAGCTCTATTTCACTTGCCAAAATTCGTTCTTTCATTTATTCTGTAAAAGAGGCTAAACCAGGTTCTAGTCCTGGGTCTGATACCCATGAGCTTCGTGAACCTGGAAAGACACTTAACTTCTGTGAGACTTTGTTTCTAATCTAAGAATAGGTTTGGCCCAGTAGACGTTAATCATTATTTCCAGTTATTAAATTTGTTTACTAAACATTTATGTGCAGGTTTGTGAGTGGACGTACATCTTTAACTCCTTTGGATCTATACCAAAGAACATGATTGCCGGATCATATGGTGAGAGTGCATTTAAAAGTTTTATGAGAAACAGCTAAACTCTCTTCCAAAATGGCTGTGCCATTTTGCATTCCCACCAGCAAGGAGTGAGAATTTCTGCTCCTTCATCTCCTCATCAGTATTTGGAGTTGTCAGTGTTTTGGCCATTCTAAGCTCTTGAACTTTTTAAAAGGTGACTTGGCTGTTCGGAATTTTGTGTGGCGTTTTTGGCTATGAGTCCTTTGGGCCAAGTAATGGGTTTGCACTCTCAGGTATCTTCAAATGGACTCTGTAGGTAGGGACCTTGGATTTTCTGACTTTGAGGAAGTTATTTCAACTTCCTGTGTCTCGGTTTCCTCCTCTGGGAAAACTGGGACAGTAATAGTTTCTACCTTATATGTTCTTGTGGGAATCTGTGCATAGAACAGTGCTTAGCACATACAAAACACTATGTAAGTATGCACTATTATGATTATAAAGATATTGATCATTATCCTTTCTATCAAGAAGCAAGCTATGTTCTTGTTTCTGATGAAGGTATAGATTCATAGGGTTTTAGGGTTCCAAGGTCTCTTAAAGGGTGGCTAGCGCAGTCTCTTGGCCAGTGCCCAAATCCCCCACAATAACAATGTTAGGAAGCAGAGCTCAGTAAAGGTGGACTAATTAACCTTGCACCAGAATCTGAAGTCCTAGGTCTCCTGTATCTTAAAAGTAGATCACAACGTGTATGGTGTTTTTTGTACAATAAGATTTATCAAAAATCTAGAGCATTTGCTAAAATGTAGATGATTCAGTGCTTTTGGTAACATGAATAACTCAACTACCTTTCAAATATTTGGAGAAAGCAAATCAGAAAATGGAAATTCTATAAAAATTCCAAGGAACAGGGCAAGAATAGTCCCACCCCACCCTTATAGTCTCTGACAGTGGAAAGAGGGACCAAACTTTAAATTCAGTTTAGCTCCATATAATTGATAATTTTGCCTGTTTTCCCAGAAGATGGAATATTTCTTTCCACTTCTCTATTTCCAGTTCACATATGCTGTGTCCAGAACCCTTTTGGTTCTCTGGGATTTTCTTTAAGAAACCCAGATATTCCAGCAATAATTCCCAAACCTCACAGAATCATCTAAAAATAACCCAAGGAAAAGAATTGAGTCCAGGTGGTCTATTACTTGATGGAAACTGGTGCAGAGAACAATGACATTGTCAAATAAAAAAGAATTTACTTCAGTCTACAACATTCATTAAAAGCATACCTAAATCCACAAGCAGATACTTCTGTTGTCTAGAGGAATTTTACCTTCACGATTTCAGAATTATGTAACATGAAAGTCGATTTTATACCAGTAATGTGGTAGGAGTATTTTTTTTTTTAAAGATTTTACTTATTTATTTGACAGACAGAGATCACAAGTAGGCAGAGAGGCAGGCAGAGAGAGAGAGAGGAGGAAGCAGGCTCCCCACTAAGCAGAGAGCCCGATGTGGGTCTCAGTCCCAGGACCCTGGGATCATGACCTGAGCCGAAGGCAGAGGCTTTTACCACTGAGCCACCCAGGCGCCCCATGGTAGGAGTATTTTGACTCCAGAATGTAACTTCATCTTGATTTCTGGACATTTATTTTGAGGATTGAATCCCACTGTACATTGTTTGGTTGGTGATTCATTCATTCATTCATCCATTCATTCATTCACTTTGTCACATAGGGTCATCCAAAGGAAACTAATGTGTATTCCATCATTACCCATAGGTTTGGAAAGTGTTTTGTTTTTGTTTTTTAAATAGATAAAAATTTTATCTATTTATTCAACAGAGAGAGATAGTGAGAGAGAGCGTACAAGCATGGGGGAGCTGGAGAGGGAGAAGCAGGCCCCCTGCCAAGCAGGGAGCCCTATGTGGGGCTCCATCCCAGGACTCTGGGATCAAGACCCCAGCTGAAGGCAGACGCTCAATGACTGACCACCGAGGTGTTCCAACTTTAGAAGGTTTTAAAGCCGTTCTTTGCCAACTGCAGTACATCCCACATAGATAAGTTATCCAGAAAAGATTTGCTCCAGCATTTTTATAGATGAGGATACTGAGGCCCAGTGAGGTTTAATAGCTTGACTACAGTCATACAGTCTGGCAGACAGAATGAGGGGCGCCTGGGTGGCTCAGTCAGTTAAGCATCTGCTTTCAACTCAGGTCATGATCCCAGAGTCCTGGGATCGAGTCCCTCATCAGGCTCCCTGCTCAGCTGGGAGTTTGCTTCTCCCTCTCCCTCTGTCTCACCCCTACTCATGTGCGCGCACACACACACACACACACACACTCTCTCTCTCTCTCTCTCTCTCTCAAATAAATAAAATCCATAAATAAGTTCTTAAGAAAGAAAAGATAGAATGAGCTTCCCAATTTGGGTCTTGAAGTACATCTCCAGATTTGTTCTCCCTTCATCCTTCAACTTTCTCCTCCCCAGGCCATAGCAACCCCCATATCTGAGCATTATTTTCAATTTGTCTTTCTCCACTCCCCTTCCACACTGAAAGCATGCGACCTGTAGACTCCACCGTCACAGCATACAAACACAGCCTACGGATCCCTCCAGATCTGTTCATCCCCATTACTGCTGGTGAGGGGCAACCTGATGCTCTCTTGCAAGTGATTCCCACCTGGGATATCTGCTTCCATTTTCTGCTCCTTCAAGCCCTTCCTACATAGAGCAGCCTGAGTGATCTTTTTAAGAGGCTTAAAACCTTCCAAAACCTTCTCTTTCTACCTGCGATGAAATCCCATACAGGGCCCTGGCTTGTCCAGCCCTCCGCAGGGCTGCCATGCCCAGCTCTCAGACCTCTCCTTCACCCTCTCCCTCTCTTCCTCACTCCCACGACAGGCCTTATTTGTGCTCTTTAAGCATGTACAGATGCTTCCCTTTCTTGAGGTTACTACATCAGTTCTTCTTAAGTATTTCTGGAATTTTCTCTATCCCCAAAGAACTTCATATGGGTAGATTAAAAAAAAATTTTTTTAGAGTGGCTCTTGTTCAGTAACTATCACCTCCCTTCAGACCAGCCAACAAAAAACAGCCTCTTGGTCACTTTCTCTCACATCACCTTATTTGATTCTCGATATATCTTATAAGCGACATGTATGACACATAGCTTTCTTGTTAAAATACAAACAGCTCTTTTTTTGTTGTCCTCCTTCCCATTAACATGCAGGGTAGCGAGCGAGACCCTTGCCTGCCTCATTCACCCCTGCATCCTCAGCGCCCAGCAACACTTGTGAGGTCATGCCAGGCAATGCTACACCTCATTTTCTTTCTTTCACAGCATCACCCCTTCCTGTCATTGTCCAGCTTCCCGACATGACAGGGGTTCATCCAATGGTGAGGAGCACTGACTTTGAACGCAGAGACGTAGGGCTCAAATCCCAAGCCCAGCTATCACTTACTGCAGAACCGCAGACAAGTTAATTTCTTGGAACCTCAGTTTCCTTGTCTGTGAAATAGATAAGGCCAGTAACAGTATCCACCTCGTGGCGTTGTTGAGACAATGAAATGCGTAAACATGGTGACGATGAAAAAGCATACAGCACCCTACATTCCCCACCCAGGTGTGTGTCAGCAGCTCTGGCTCTACCGTGTATCATGTATATCATGTGGTTTCTTTATATGTACGAAATATGATAGTTACACTCTTTTTTTTTCCTTAAAGATTTTATTTATTTATTTGACAGACAGAGACCACAAGTAGGCAGAGAGGCAGGCAGAGAGAGAGGAGGAAGCAGGCTCCCAGCCGAGCAGAGAGCCCGATGCAGGGCTCGATCCCAGGACCCTGAGATCATGACCCGAGCCGAAGGCAGAGCCTTTAACCCACTGAGCCACCCAGGGGCCCCTTAGCTATTTTTATTATTCTATTATTTGATAGAACAAATAAAATGTGTAACAAGATTTGTAAAATACCATAGACTAAATGCCAGTCACTCCTTTCTTAGCTCGTTCTACTACAAGAGTCAGCCAGCTTCCTCCTCTGGTAGCCTGCCTGCTGGCCTGTCTTCCCGCCTTCCTCCCTCTCTCTCAAATAGCTTTTATTTATTTACTGTAAAAACACAATATATTTTATTTATTTACTGTAAAAACACAATATAAAATCTACCCTCTTAAGTTTTAAGTGTGCAATGCAGTGTTGTTAACTATGGGTAGGATGTTACAAAGCAGATGGCTAGAACTTACTCATCTCGTCTGACAGAAACTTCCTGTAACCTCTTGCAAGAGGGCAATCGCGCGGTAGAACATGCTGTTATGACAAGTGTCCTGCAGGTGGCAGCAGAGGTCTAAGGTTTGGAAAATGTGGATTTCCGTAGACACAGTATATGATTTGTACGGGAGGGAAAAGTCATCCCATGGTCCTGTTTTTTGTATCTTAAATTACCCTTTGTTATTATTACTCTTGCCGGGAAAGGATGTGCCGGGTTATTTCGGTAAGCCGCTCTAATGCAAATCGTATCTGGGAAGTGGGAGGCTGTTTTTGTTCATTAAAACCCCGGGCAAATGAGAGCATTAGCGCATTCATAGGATGCAGGAAGTGAAATTGGTGGGGAAGGTGAGTGGAGGGCTTGTAGCAGGAAGCAAAGGGCTCCCCGGGGTGTGGGTGGGCACATCCTTTGGCCCCAGGACTCTGGTCTGTAGGCAGAGGCACAGCCGAGGAAAGTCAGCTGAGCTCTCTAAATCGCAGGGCCAGAGCAGAGTCCCCTCTTGCCTGGGTGGAAGGCTTGAGCCCCTGGAATCACCTCATTCAAGCTTTAAATAATATATAGAGTCTACAGTGTCTATGAGTACAAATCAGATTCTCTGTATCTAATAGAGATCAGGGGAGTAATAAAATGGATAAAAGTAGGCCCGGGACACTGCCTAAGTTCGGTTCTTCGATGCAACTTAATAGGCAATACTTCATAGAGACCACCAGATGGCAGTATTGCACCACAAAATACTCCCACCCACAGGTTGCCCCTCGGAAGCGAAGTGGAGCTCTATAATCACACCTGTTTCCCATTAGTAGCAGTGATTGGAATTATGCTTATAAGGAGCAATTATTTGCACTTTTTCCATAAATAAAACATACACTTTTTTGGTTAATAGTGGCTGCTTTAGGTATACTTCAGTTACTGTTTTGGGAAGAAGGGAATCTAAAGGTCGTATTGTCTCTATTATGATTCAAAATTATCTGTGGGGTGGGGGGCACTAAGCAGCATGTGAATTGAGGTATAATATCCCCACAGCAAGAATATATCAGCTGCTGTGAAACTGCAAGACAAAAACAACAAAAAAACGGTCCGGTTCATAATGTACCCTGATTTGCCTCCTATGGCTTGTCTCTAAAAGCATAAAACACAATGGTTACAAAATACGGCTTGTATTGTTTACATGTTTTATAACCACTTATGTACCAAATAGGTCTCTGTAAAATATGTCTATGTGATTGAAGAGATGGAAAAGGTGATTCTCAAATCAGGGCTTGTATGTCAAGTACCTGGCACAAGCCACACACATAGCAGGGATCTTAATAAATGGACGCTGTTGTTCCATTTATTAAGAAGCAATAGATTTGGGAGTGAGTGCAGCCATCCTTCATGCAGTACGAGAGCGGCCACGCAGTGAAATATCGGGCTGTTGCTTTAGTGGAAACACCCCAGGCTGGGCTGTCTGCCGCACGCCCCGGAGAACTAAGTCAGCGCAGGAAAGGAAGGGGCTCTAACCTTTCAACAGACACGACAGACCACAGCGCTCAGCAAGGGATCCTTAATACCTTTTGAGAAGATCAAATCCATTTTTTCCCCCTACTTTGTTCCATTTGGATTAAATCTCTAGGGTAAAGACACTCCTGGGTGATACAGAGCAAAAATGAATGGCCGTAGTAGCTGGGATCATCCAACTTTCCACATGGACTCTTGCCTTGACACATCCATGAGCTCCTGGTAGGCACAGCTGGGGTGAATTCCTTAACTGAGCTAGGTCTCCTGTTTGGGCTGTTTTAGACTCCAGCCATTCATGAAGCTTTTCTTTCCTTCTTCCCCTACCACCTTCCTTCCTTTCCTCCCTCACCCTTCCTGTCTTCCCTTCCTCCCTCCCTTTTTTCTTTCTTGGCATGCCAATGCTTTATTCCTTACTATATGCCATTCATTTTAGTTCCAAACATTAGAAGTAAGCAGTTTATTTGACTTAATTCCATTATAGGCTGAATTCTGCGCTCCCTGCCCCCGTCCTGTATTGAAGTCCTAATCCGTTAGTGTCTCAGCATGAACTGTATTTAGAGATAAGGTCTCTAACCCAGGAATTAAAGTTAAATAAGGTGATGGGGGGGCTTTAATCTAATGACTGGAGTCCTTAATAGAAGAAATTAGGGCACAGGCAGGTGGGGAGGAAAGACCGTGTGGGGACACAGTGACAAACCAAGAGAGAGCCCTCAACAGGAAGAGCCCTGCTGGTATCTTGATCTTAGGCTTCTCAGCCTCTAGAGCTTGATGATCTTCTCTCGTTTAAGGCCACCTTCCCACCCCACCCCACCCCCGTTTGTGGTACACTGGTACAGCAGTGCCTAGCTGCTGCCTCCTGATGGCGCTCCGGAGAAGAACGAGGCACAAACAAGTCAGCGGCAAGAGAGCTGCAGGGGGCGACACCCAGCAAACTAATGCAGCCTCTGAGATGATTCTCCTCTTTCTCCTCCTTCTTTAATATGGAACAGTTTAGGAAGTTGTGCTTCCTTGCACAGGGGCCATGCAGAACCCCTCAGGATCATTCCAACTTTAGTATATGAGCTGCTGAACGAGGGCTCCCCTTCGATTCTTTAATCCCCCAGTTTACCAGAGTTTCTTTTCTTTTCTTTTCTTTTTTTTAAATAGGCTCTTCTGGACCTGGTGCCTCACCAGCTGTGGCCCCATGCCACTGTCACAGCACACTCCGCCACTCTGATTGCATTTGTGCGTCCGTGAGCAGACCCAGAGTGGCGGCATTTCCCAACCGCCTGCACACTAATTCATTTTAATCTGTAATATCGCTGGTGTTCCTAAGCGTGATCAGGAAACAGAAGAGACTCAAAAATGCGGTGCTGTATGGGTGGGAAGGAAGGAAGACCATGACCAAAGATAAGAATTTTGGTCTAAAATGTCCTCTTACTGTTGTACAAGCAAAGCTTTTCTCCCTCTCTTCAACAGACACATTGATAACCCTCTTCAAAATCCCCAGGTTTGGGCAAAAACACTGGAAATCTGCAGATGGCAACATGACCTTGAACCTGATTATTTCAGAGCAAAAGCTTTGCATCCTTGTCCTGCTGTTTGCTTTTTTGTTTGTTTCTTTCTTTTTCCTTCCTTCCTTCCTTCCCTTCCTCCCTTCCTCCTTTTTCTTTTCTTTCCTTTTCCTTTCTTTTCTCCTCTTTTCCTTTCCTTTCTTTTCTTTTTTTATAGTGGGCAAGCTAGCAGAACTTTTAAAAAATGCTTATTTAAGGTGTAAACTTGGAAAAGCAATTATGCCTGTTTTTCAAGTTCACTCCTGTGGCTGCTGCTACAAAGTGCCATTCAGCAACAACTCCTGAAAGGCCTCTAGGCAAATACACGGTTATTCAGCTACCCACTTGGAGAACCCCAACTTGGATTTAAACATGTTTTGATATTACATTTCAGAGTTGTTCCCAGCCGTCTGATGAGTTCCTGAAGATACGTTTTTCCAAATGTTAAAGTGATGATGATTCTCAGAACTTCTAGCAGCACAGTGACAAGACCAGGAGCTGCCTTGGAGACTGTAGCACACACGCTACTCTGTAGTGGACGGAGGGGTAGACACCCTACAGATTTTCCCCATTTATTTTCTAAGTAGTTGCTTCAGGGAACTCCAATAAGGACCATCGTCAGCAAAATCTAAAACCCTAAACTAGGGGTCAGCAAACTTTTTCTCTACAGGCCCAGGTATGTAAAAATTTTCAGCTTCTTGGGCCCCATGGTCTTTATCACAACTGCTGTTGTATCCCCAAAGCAACCACAGATAATACAGACACGAGTGGGCAAAGCTGTGTTCCAATAAAACTTTATTTACAAAAGCACGCAGGGAGATTGGGCTTTGCTTGTCAACATCTGCTTTAAATCCGGGCCTGCTATCCCTCTGAGGAAGACTCTGTATGGAGTTTGAACTCATGTATACACTTTACTTTTCTTCATTTTTTCCCACCCTTAAACACTGGAATGTTTCACACATATTTCATTTATGGTCTTGTGTCATCTTTTTTTTTGAAGGTAAAATGTTGGCTTGGGTGGAGTAGGGAACTGACTCTCGAGCTGGATGTTATAGATCAGTCTGATCATGATGTTGGCCTCGGCATATCTCATTTTTTTTCTTCCCATGGGACTCATCTGGGTTTGGGCACAGTCTTAGGGATCAGGGTTTAGATTTGGGATTGTGCTCAGAAATGGTCTAGTGAGTATGAAGGCAATGGAGAGAATGCTCTTAAGGCATCTTGTGGTAAAGCGTGCGCCTGTTAGCTAAACAACCAGTTTACAGAGTAAATTACATTAGTAATTATATTAGAGATCATCTACATATACATTTATGAACAGTGGCCTGTAGGTAACAATATGCATTAAACATAGGCATTAAATTCTCAAGAAGTTGTGTATTTATGTATTTATTTACTTATTGGATGTACTTATTAATATATATTAATCAGGCCCCATGGGTGCTAATTCCACATTCAGTCCACTTGAGGCCATTAGCCAATGTCTAGTCTCTACTGGAAGATGGTTTAGATAGAGATGATGACAATGAGTGGAAATCAGCAGACATGAGGTCCTCAAGGTTATCTCCAGGTAGACCCGGAGTCCTGAGTGACCCCAGACCATTTTGCTTCTTGAAGAGATTCTCTTGAGGGAATCGACCTGCTAGGTTATTTCCCAGCTCTCCAGACTGGAGCAGATCCCAGAGGAATAAAGCAAGTAATTTCCAGGAATTCACCGTGGTGAACTTATTTCGCAGCAGGTCGAGATGGAAGGATGCTTTGGGTAGCTTCTGGCCTCCCCTTAATTCTACCCCAAAATCTAAGCATCTAAGATCATTACTGGAGTGAAGCTCTTGATATGAAACTGACGCTGTTTAAGGATACTACTTCTTTCACACAAAAGCCCCTCAAGGTATACTTTGTATAGAGTGTATGGGTTAATTTATGAATAAACTGTCATCTGTATGTGTAGTATGATACCATTGATTAAAAAGTAGGCAGAAAAAGAAAAAAGTAGGCAGAAACCTATGTTTGGCCTTCAAATATTGAGCCGGGGTCATTTGAATTCCTTCTTTATGTCAGCTCTCATAGGCAAGCAAAGGCATGCCAGAGCCTTACCTGTACAAAAAGAGACTTTGTCTATTTTCACCTTTCTTGACAGTTTGGAAATCTTATTGCGTGGCCTGGGTTACAGAAATAGGCAAAACTAAATAGAGAAATCTGCTTTGTGGGAACAGACTTGGAAAATGTGGTTTCTAAGATAGTGATAGGCTTTATGTAGGGGGACTTTCTGTTATAATTATACTTAAATAACCAGAAAAGTGAATTCAGATGAAAAACATGCATTGGGTACTTGGAAAGTGTACCTTCTGTAGATAGGTTATGTAAAACCCTATCAAGGGAGTTCTCCAGAGGAAGACTTGAGAATTTGCTCAAGGTGTTGGGATGAAAAGTACTGCTAAGTTGTTTTAATGACTGGCTGTAATTTGATGGAAATAGGAAAAAAAAAATCCTCCAGATGATACAAAGTAGACTTACTTCCTCATGCTCCATGGATAATTTTTGGGAAACATTTTCATTTTCCACCCTTACTTGACAAGCTTTGAATATGTATTTTCACTGCGCATCTGAACATCTTTCCTAGGTTCCTGAACATCTTTCCTAGGTTCCTGAACTGTGCTGTCCAATAATATGGCAGCCACCAGCCCTGTATTGCTACTAAGTACTTAAAATGTGACTACTGTGTCTGAGGAAATGAATTGTTAATTTTACTGAATTTCAGTTAATTTAAATTTAAACACCCACTGTGGTTATTGGCCATTTTATTGAGGGGTGGCAGGACAGATATAGAACATTTCCATCATCATGGAAAGTTCTATGTAGCGCTCTGTTCTAGAGTGTGAGAGATCCAATTTTTATTCACAGAGTTGTTTTTAATATTGAAAACTTGGTTTTCTCCCAGCTGACAAAGTGTAAAAAAGAAGGCTGTGAAGGGGATGACTTTGCTCCCATTTTATTCAGACAACATCAATACTTGTTCAAAACTTTTCCCCCTTACCCTGAGTTATTCCATTTCTTTTTATCTGCAACATTTTGTATTTCTTTTTTTCTCATGTAATTAAATACAAATATAGTAATTTCAGGAAACTCTTTACTTAGTTGTGCTTGACATATCCCCACCAATCCTTAGAATCCTGAGTGGCCAATCCCATATTCTCAGTAGAGAAGACAGAAAAGAGAAAGACTTGTTTTCTTTGTGCCAAACAGGAAAATGCTGTGGTTTATCAATAGAAAATTCAGAGGGAGGAAGCTTTTTGGGTCTTGAAAATGCACTCAGAGATGTGCATGTGAATGTACCTTCCTGCTCTCTTTAGTTTCCCAGGAACGTATCTGTAAGTATCCCATTTAGCCTTTTTTTGTTTTTGTTTCTCGTCTCACGTTAAGTACACACTAGCTTCAGGAAAAAGAAGACTAAGCCTTTATTTTTATTTTTTACTTAGAACTGAAAAAAATTAAAATGTGTTCAGCTTCCATCATCCCTCCCCCCCTTATACAAACAGAACATTCAGATTTTAGATATACTTTTACATATTTGTATCCCCATTTGAATAATGGAAAAAGAAGTTGAACAATAGTTCACACGTTGATGTCTGAAGGATACATAAAAAAACCTGAAATATTTTGACAGAAAAATTTTTCAGAAGCACTTCTGAGTGGACAGTATTCCCCCCCCCCCAAAGGTTGGTTTTGCAGACTAAGAGACCATGGACTTGGAATTCACGATGTATTGAAGAGACCTTTATTTTTTGGTCATGGTTTACAACCCTGTAAATGTATTTTAGGATGTACGTAATGGATCTTGAAATGGTCGTATACCATCAAAATGGTCAAAATGATAATTTTCTGATAATTCCATCAGAAAAAAAACAAATTGAAACTGAAACACATTGAAATTATGAGGGAGCAATCTGCCTGAGGGCACCCATCCTGTCTGTTTTGTCCCCAAGCTAAACCCAAGCACCCTGGAGCATCTGTGCTATACTTGGTTTCTATAGAATGAAAGTATTTAAATGTACCAGTCAGTCCTTCTATTGTTATGGAGTAAGAAATATAACCATAGGAATGTAGGGAGTCAGGGCCACCTCTGGATGGTTTTTGAGGATGGAGATCCTACTGTTCAGAGAGGCAGGCATGACTTGGGATAAGCAGCCTCATGGACAAGGCTTAGTCTCCTGGTCTCTCCACAGGACTGTTTCCTGTGCTGCCGAAAAGTTTCTGGAGAGGCAGACCCAATCTCAGAAACAGACAGGGTTAACTGTCCCTGCTGGCATTTACACTTTAAGGAGCTTCTGGGCTTTCTGGTTGATGTAAAGTAGAAGGATAGGAGTGGAAGAGAGTCATTCCCTAGGTCCGCATCGACACCCAGCTTCTCATCCCTTCCCCTTTATCTTGTCTCATCTGTAGATTGTCAGAAAAATGAATCAGCAACATTGCACCCCACTCAAAAGATTGCCAGCACCTTCTCCAAATAATAGCGATCAACATATTTAATAGACTTCAGCTGTCTTTTTGGGCGATCTGGCAGAAAACTTAACTGAAAAAAAGAGTTAGATTCTTAAAGAGAAGCACTGCTTTATTGCTTAAATGTGGAAATAATAGAGACCACCAGCTAAGCTAATAGTTTTGTGAAAAAGAAAGTTAAATAGGTCGTTTGCTACGTCAATAGCATATACGTAAATGGAAGGTGACAAAGTGGAGTAATACATGAAAAGGGGCTCAAGTTTACCCCCAACTCATTACTCTTCTGAGCTCTCCACCCTCAAGAGTGATCTACATATCATCTGAAGGAGCAAGAAACAATCTGTGAACCCTCCAACCAGACTGTCTCCAAATAAATAAAACACAGTGCAATTCACGTTTCAACGTCTCCCTCCCTCCCTCAAACCCTCTCTTGCCTGTGTTTCTCCCTGAAAGGGATTCTTGACTTTGTGCTTCCCTCTTGCCCTTGGATGCTGGCTGGACTCCAAGCAGCAATGGAAACTTGTGAGTTTGGCAGACCTGACCTGTGAAATTATGCAGTTTGGTACATTTAGCCAATTTAGCCGAGAGGTGAGAGCTGTGACATGATGGATGCACAGAGAGGCACGATTCTTGACAGCTGTTGAGAGTCCTTCAAAGAAATATATGTCCCCTAATAGCTTTATTCTGAGGTTGGGGCACACCTCCAAGGTGGCCCAGAAATCACTGAAGCTCATCTTGTCTCTTTTTTTCTCCCTCCTACCCTCCCTCTCTCTCTGTCTCCCTCCCTTCCTCTCTCTCTGTCTCCCTCCCTCCCTTCCTCTCTCTCTCGGTCTCCCTCCTTCCCTCCCTCCCGCTCTCCCTTCTTTCCTTCCTTCTTCTCTCTTTCTCTCTCTTCTTCCTCTCCTCCTTGCCCTCTTTCTCCTTCTCCTCCTCCTCTCCCTCCTTCTTTACATTCTATGAACTAATTAAGCTCTGAAAACCATTTAAACACGAGTGAGCCATGATATCAACTCTTCCAAAAAAATAGAAATTAAAAAAAAAAAAGGCTGATATTTGAAATCTTGTTTTTTCTGGCCCTGCCCCCAGACCCTCAAAAACATTAATAATAAATAGATAGAACTCCACCAAGGACAGAAAATCCCCCCACCCCCAACAAGTTTCGTACTAGTTGGGGCTCTTGTCTCTTTCTATGTCTGAGTTTGGAGCTAACCTGTTTTAGACTTCCCCTTCTCTTCTGTTCTCTCTGCAGAAGAGAGATGAGAGCTCCTGGGACTTACTATAAAGATGGGATTTAAAACTCCATGAATCTTGAAACATGAATAACTAAAGGAAACCTGAGCGCCAGTTTTGACTTTCCCATTGGACTGGTCCTGGCTTTTATTTCCTCTGCACCTGCCTCTCTCGTCCTTTTCTTCGGGAACAAACACAGTCAGCAGGGTATCTAGAAAGGATATTAACATATTCAGTTTCCGGTTTGGGAACAGTGAGTCTCCAGTTCCCCCAGCCCCCCTGAAGTGAGGTGTGGAAGCATCCTGATGATTTATTGTCCTGATGAAAGAGCAGGAGGCAAAGATAGATTAGGTTTTGTGGAATGGGACAGCCAGGAGATAAAGGTGGATGGGTCTCCTTCTAGAAATGTTGGGCACCTGACATTTACTTCATTTACTTCCTGCCTGTCCATATTCTCATCCTTGCAGTGAGAAATGGGCTTGCTGTCCTAGTCCCCTTATTGCAGCAAGAGCTACTATGAGTGTTGCTGCTGGACTTTGTAAGAAAGTCTCACGCATGCTGTCTGTGGCAGATTGCAAAATGTGGTCTCAACCTTTCACACCCCACCCCCCGCCCTTATATCCATGCCTCCCTTCAATGTGACTTTGCAGCTTCTTTGAGGTAACATCTGTTTTCCACTGCACGTGGGCAGACCTGCTATGGTCTTTAGAACGTAGTAGAAGTGATGATGAGCCAGCGGTTGATGGGTCTCTGTTGTGGACAGAATTCCAAGAAGACCCACAGTGACCCTGTAATCTCCTCGCCTTGAGTTGCTCAGACCTGTGAGTATGATGACTTACCAGTCTTCTGATTACATGGTAGCAGGAGGGATTTTTAGAAAATATTATAACTCTACAAATCCGTTGACCTTAAGACAAAGAAAGTGTCCTGGTGGGCCTGACCTAATCCTACGGGCCCTTGAATCGAGTCTGGAGCTCAGAAACTGAAGAAGTCAGAGATCTGAGGCCTGAGAACTATTGGAAGCACCTTTTCTGGTTGTAGAGGCTCCTGTGATAAGAAGTGTGGGAAGCCTCTGTTTTGCTGAGAGTGACCTCTGACTGACAGCCAGCAAGGAAACAAGGACCTCGGTCCTACAACCACAAGGAATCGAATTCTGACAACACCCAAAATAAGATGGGAAGCAGATTTTTCCCCCTAGAATCTCCAGACATGAACTCAGCCCAGCTTGTTTCCAGCTTGTGATGCCCAGAGCAGAGAAGCCAGTCATGTTCTGCTGAACTTCTGATTTAGAGAACTGTGACCTAATAAATGACTGTTGTGTTAAGTTCATGGTAATTGTTATACTGGAGTAAAAAATTTAGACAGTCTCGAAAGACCTGTGCATTTCTGTCCTCTCCTGGAGCCTTGCCAAGGTCATGAGACCATGGCCAGACTATTCTGCAGGGAATGAAGCACAGTTGAAGTGTCCTGCTGAAGGCTGGGCTCTTCTAGAACCAGAGCCATGTTGTCCCCCAAGATGCCCAAGGGAGGTCAGCCAGAGTAGAACCACTCAGCTTATCCCAGTCTAGATTGCTAACCTGCAGAAGCATGAGTGCTGTGGTCTGAATGTTTGGTGCCCTTGGATTCATATGTTGAATCCTAACCCCTGTGTGAGTAGGGCATGAAGACAGAACTCTCACAAATGGGATTGGTGGTCATATAGGAGAAGTTCCAGAGAGATCCCTCACCCCTTCTGCCGTATGAGGTTATAGCAAAAGGTGAACCACAGATCAGGCTCTCACCAGACACCAAATCTGCCAGCACCAAGATCTTGGACTTCCCAGCATCCTAACCCCTGAGAAATAAATGCTGTTGTTGATAAGCCATGCAGTCTGTGGAGTTTTGTGGTAGTAGTCTGGACAGACTGAGACAACGGGCTGCAATGACTGTTGCTTGGTCTGTTATGTTTTGTGGTGGTGTGTACCAGCACTATCTCACTGGCACACCATCTATCCTCGTGAGCAGGCCCCACCGTTTGGATGTCTTTGCTTCGTGGGGACATGTACATTATCACATTCGGAAGGGGTGGGTTGATTTTGCTGTCTAGTGTTAAGACCTCATTTCCGTGAGGTATTGGGCAGTAGACGACCTTTGAGCTGATGAAACTGTGGCATGGTTTTGAACAGGATTATCATACAGGTTGTGTCAAAATTCTTCATTGCCATTCCAATTCTTGGTGGAAACATGATCAATTTATAAACATTCTTTGTGACCAGGAGCTCAGGATCAATGATTTTAACAACCCAACTTTTCACAACTGGAAATTGGAAATGATTATAAATTGCAAGAATGTAAAAAAATGAAAGTCATCTTGCCATATTTCTGATGATGGCTGAAAGCAGACAGGCGGTAGCAGGCAAGAAATGTAAAACATGGAGATGAAAGCATTTCAACGGTGGGCTCATGTTGTCAGACTTCAAAGTTGTACAGACAAATGTGCATCCAAATGAGTCTGAACTGTCCTTAGTAAATGCAGGGAGCTGTTTCACCTACTTGGGACTCTTCTTCAGCCTGTTTTATGTTTTCTAGATAGACAGGCAGTTCTGTGAAACAAATATGGGGGAGGCTTCATTTTATTTTCAACTCCTGGTCTGGATATTAGGGATCTCAGATTTAGAAATTTCAATTTCTACAGCATTTCAGTAACAGGAAGACCATTGTAGCCTCCAGTGTTACTGTCTCTGTCAAGGTGCCATGATGAAGGTCCATCCCCATCCCCAAAAGAACCAAGGAATGAGGGGACAGACATCAGTGAATGGAGGTTGCTCTAAGACTAATGTGAAAGACTAGTGTGAAGACTCGATCAGCAGTGGGGCTGCCCTTGTGGGCAGGTTGGGTGGGGCTGTGGCAGGCAAAGAATCATCATCAGTGGTTTGCAGAACAAATAGAAGAACAACAGGCAGGTTTTTAGAAGGTCAGACTGGGAAGGGGTGGGGGATGTCTCCATATAAAATCTGGAGGTAAGGAGCTTAATTCGGCATTTGTAATCCATAAATAAGAGGAGAACAAAGTGTAGGGTGAGGACAGGAGGATATGAGTATTCAAACCATCCTTGGAGAGGCCTGAGGGTCATCACCGGTTTCTCTGATATGGAGACCTGCAGGTATGTCCTAGGAGGAGAACTGACTTCTGGATGCTTGATGTGTTTGCCAAGATCCTCGGCTGGAAATTATTATGGATGCTGACATGAGAAAGAGTCAGTGCACTCTAGGAGGAATTCTGCTCTGTGCACATAAATGAAGACTGGGCAATTTGTCCAAATGCTATCCCTGCTCCCTTGTGCTGTCAGGCGGAGGTGATGAAGAGAGGGCAAACTGACCCCCAGTAAAGCCTCAGTCTGGCACGGTCCTATTCTAGAAGAATCTGGGTCTTACCAATAAGCAAAATTTGATCTGGAAGGAGAGATAGGCTTCCATGGGACATTTGGAAGAGGAGAATAATGGTTAGGACTGAGACTTAGCAAAAGCCCAGTTTTTTTCTTGTTCAGATGGAATCTTTTCCTCTGGGGGGTAGGGATATGCCTCTCTCTCTGGGAAACATTATTCATACAGTTTTCTTTATCCTGACATGTGGACCCCCATCTAGTCTCTTTCCACATTCCACCCCTCTTGCCACAGCCTTCTTTCATTCTAGACAAGGGAAGAGCATCTTAGTGCAGGAGTACCAGAGGGAGACGTGCATAAGTATGTCCCTGACCCAGAGTCTCTTGTCTTTATGCATTCCCTTCACCTGTGCATACCTTCTTTGCAGACCTGGAACATTCCTCTGCTATAGCATCCATTGTATTGTCTTTGGGTATCCACTTGTTTCCTCCACGCTACACCCTGTGCTCCTGATGTATGAATCCTTTATTTCATTCATGTCTGATGGTAGGCACACATCACAGTGCCTGACACACATGGGCACTCAAATATCCACTGAATAAATGTGACTATATATGAGGGTACTACTCATATGATCATTTTTTTGTTAAAATAATTTTTTGGGCTGTTTCTGTTTAAAAAAATGATGTGAAATCATAAAGAGACAAAGGTCCCTAGGCATGATATCTCTTGAGATACGTAGGACTAGAAATAGCTGTTGTACGGAGCTGGTACTTCAAAGGGTGCCGGGCACTAAGTGTTGCCATCTTTGATCTCTGGTCTATATCAGAGAACTAAAGGGCAGGAGAGGCTGGGGAGTTGAAGAAAGCAAATATCTTGTTTTAAGTTCAAAGCAGTGCTTTTGTGACCTGTTACATTATCAGGAGTGACACATCCCACCCCTGCCCTCTGGGGTGTCACCACCTCTGTCTGGGCTATGAGCTATGGGCATGTCTCTCGGCTGTAAGCATGGGGGTTCCAGTCCTGAGGTGCTCTGTCTGTGGCTTTCCCGGGAGGCCAGTTATTGACTTCACTGCCTGCCTGCTTTTAAGCCAGGTGTGTGTTTTATTTTCTGGCAGAGCTATTGTTTCATTACTGTCCTAAACCATCAGATTTAGGGGATATTTAAGGACACAGAGGGAACAGTTGAGTCTCATTCCTGAAATGAGATGTTTTCACTGGCAAGTAGAAATGTCTTCATCAAATAGAGGCTTCCAAGCAGATTCTGAGTATGGGGAAGTATAACTACAATACAGAGTATGGCACTTTTTCAGGGATTGGGTATTTATGGATTCTGGTTTCATCACATAGTATCTGCATGACTGTGGGTTACTCAATCTCTATAAGCTTCAATTTCTTTATATGCAAAATAGACATCATAATATAAACAGGGAATTGTGAGTGCTGGGAGGAGGCTACTCATTCCTTACTCCTGATGTTTCTTTCCATTTGGAAGGACCGCCTTCTTCCCTTTCTCCCCTCTCCATTATCAGACTAAGGCTAATAGCCTCTCTCTACTTCTGCCTCACTCATTCAGAAATCGTTTAGTCAGTTGGCAGGTATGAAAGAGCACATGCAGTGTGCCCCTATCCTCTATCATTTCTCTTGGGGACAGACTGCTTACAGGGAGTCAGAATTTTTTCTGCAGGGATGGGACAAGGACAAAGAGAGGTCTACTGCCCTCCCCCAGCACCACCTGACTTGTCTGTCATGGTGGGCTCTGCGCTGTGATCCCTGTCTCCTGGTAATCATGTCCCATGTGTAATTTCCCCTCCTCTTAAAGGGTGGGCATGACCTGGTGACTTGCTTCTAATATACAATATGGCAAAGTGATGGGATATTGCTTCTGAGATTAGGTTACAGAAAGATTGTGATTTCTGTCTTTCTGGACCCCTCTCTGTATCATAAAGCCCTTGAGCCCAGCAAGGTGCTCTGTTAGAAATGCCCCTAAGGAGAGGTCCACACAGCAAGGGTCTCATGTCCCTGGCAATGGCCAGAAAGGAACTGAGGTCCGCAGTCCAGTGGCCTGAGGAAATAATCCTGACCATAGTCGGTGACACTGGAAGCCAGTCTTCTCTCTCGTGAGCTTTCGATGACCACAGCCCCACCAACACCTTGATCATAGCCTCAGGAGAGTCCCTGAACCAGACCCCAAATCAGCTGTGCTGCACGCAGATCCCTGATCCGCATAAACTGTGAGATAAGAAATGTTTGTTGTTTAAAGCTACTACATTTTGGGGTTATTTGTTACACAGCAGCTGGTTATACCTGGGTAATTCTTGCATTCAGTTTTGGGAAGCCCTTTGTCCCTCAGATGTAAGTGTATTCTCCAGCTGTACCCAGACTGGTCATGAAGATGATTGTTTGCGCCCCGCCTGCATTTTACTTTTTATCTCATTTCCTAACTGTCCATTAATTCAGAACCTGGACAAGGGAGACATGTGTTATTTATCACCCACCAGGACTCTGCTAGAATCCTCCACGTGAAGGGCTTTCATGGGAGTTCCTTGTCTTTAAGAAATGCCGTAGGGATTGGTGCAAGTGAAGTCAGTAACTCTGCCCGAGACAGGATTTTTCCTGTTTCTCTGCTATCACTAAAAATGCTCATGTTCTTTCTAGTCCCGTTGCAGGCTTATGCCAGAGGCTTATGCACTTTGAAGTCTCTCCATCTCCAAACCCAATTCACAAACTTTTCCAAGGCCACTGTCTTGGCCTCGCCATTGGCTCCTCCCATCAAAACCTCTGCATCTGAGGCCCAGATCCTAGTAGTAGTAGAAATCTCAAGTTCATGTGAAGTCAGCATGGGAGGAATGTGGGGGCTTAAGCAGCCACTGAATGTCGGGGTCATTTCAAGAGGAGGACGGGCTTCCTGCCCGAGCGTCAAGGCCTGCGCGTGTTACTTCGGGAAGAAACAGAGAGAGATCCAGACTATTATTAAATAGTTAAAGGCTTCTTGGGAAGTGTTAACGAGGCTGCAAGCATTCGGGCACCCTTTGGTTTTTCTCACTTGCTCGTTTCCAGTTTGGGGAATTTAAATGTGTGCACTTAATTCCGAGGCTTTGGTCACTCCTGGACATCTCTCAAACATGCTCCAGGATTGCCCCCTGGTTGAACAGTGTCTCACTGGGGCTGATAGCTCCTGTTGGGCAGGGAGTGGGCACAGTTTGACCCCCTCTGGAGGGAAAGAGGGTGGAGACGTGGGGCTTGGCAGCTCAAGAAAGTTAAAATGGGCTGTCTCCATTTCTTCCCTTGCATCCTATTTCACTTTTTTTTTTTTGTAAAGGATTTAAAAACAGAAAAACAGCATTTGGATTTTATAAAATACAACAGATCAATTCCTACTTGTGGTTTTACCCTGGGGCATAGAGAACAGTTCTAACAGATATTTTTCAAAAATCATTAGGCTCACCAGAATTTAAGCTGGCCCATGACATTTGGAGTGGATCCATTTTTTTTTTTTTTAAACCTAATACTTTTCCATCCCCCAGTGGTCTCTGGCCTTTAATTCTGCTCTCTACAACATGAATTTGGGGGAAAAAAAAAACATGTATTTGCCCACTGAAGATATACTTTCATATTCTTTCACATTCACGGGTTTCTGAGCAAATGTAACTATTTGCATAGGAACAAAAGCACAGCTGATGAATTTCCCACTGTTTAGCTAGCCTCCACGATTTTTCATAAACCTTAATTTCTGATACCAATCTCTCAATTTCCTCTGGGGCTACCCTGGTGATATGGTTATTTTTGTATCTGCATTAGATTATATAGGGTAATCAAAAATCATTGGTGATAGTTGTTAAAAATGGATTTTATTTTAGGAGACATTATACAATTTTAATATAAAGTTCATATGGAATAGATCTGCATAGTTAATTTGTGAAAGTACCTGTCGTTTAACTAGGGCACTGGATTAGTTTCCTATTGCTACTGTAATAAATTACCAAAAACTGAGCATTTAAAACAACACTCTTCTCAAAAATCTGACAGGTCTGGAGGTCAGAAGTTCTGAAATGGGTCTCATGGGGCTAGATGTCAGCAGGGCTGGTTCCTTCTGGGGGCTTGGGGTGGGAGGGGATCTGTTTTCTTGCCTTTCCGATATCCAGAGGCTGCCTGCATTCCTTCCTTCATGGCCCTGCCGGGCTCCAGTCTCTTTCTTTCGTTTATCTCCTGTGACTCTGACACTCATGCCTCCTTCTTTCACTTACAAAGATTCTTCTGATTCTAGTGGGCCCACTCAGGTAATTCAGGGGAAAAAAAAAAAAATCTCTCTATCTCACGCTCTCTAAGTTAGTCCCATCTACAAAGTCTCTTTTTGCCATGGAAGCCATGGAAGGTAATGCATGCATGTTGTAGAAAAATCTGACACAACTGAGGGAAATCAAGTGGCCCACGGAAACCAGGGAGAACTTAGCTTTATTATCACCTGCGGGCTCAGCGGGTTCGTTTCCCGAGACTGAGCACCTGACAGGCTTAGGGGTGAGTTTTTATGGTTATGGGTGATGGGGGATGGTAATGGGACGTTTTCGCATTGGCCCCTTCTAGTGGAAATATAATCTATAAGAGGCATCTCAGGAGAGAGCTAAATCATCCCGGGGGTGGGGGGGGGGACTTGTTTTCTTCTTTTCTTAACCAAACCAGAGGGCCATCTGGTCTTTTCTTCTGCCTCAGCAGGAGCAATGGAGAGCTGCAGACAGGAAGGAGCTGGGGTCTGGCGGTCTCTATCTGCCTCATATCCCCCCTCTTGATGATGGGCAGGGGTGCCCTAGAGATCATCTTTATCTAGATTTAAGGGACTCTATCCGTGGAGGGTGAGGATACAGGCTGTCGTGTGTTGAGAGACGGTATTTCTCATGAATTGGATGAAGCTGTTGAGGAGACCAGGACTGAGGGTAACTAGGGAGAGTAGGGACAATAAAGGGCCTGCTAGGGGTAATAGCCAGGATGTCCATGATTGTGGGTTGAAACCCCAAGATGTCAGTTCTCCACGACGCTGGATGCATTCCTGGAGCTCGCGAACCTTGGAAGTGACGATCCCGGACTGGTTGACGTGGTAGCAGCAGTCCTCCTGTAGGAAGAGACAGTTTCCTCCCTTCTCAGCAGTGAGGAGATCCAGGGCTCTCCGATTCTGGAGAGTTATTGCCGCCAGACATGAGAGTTGTGTCTGGAGGGATGTTAATGAATCTACGATACATTCCATGTCATCGTTGAGTTCCTGTGAAAGCTTGAAGTAAAAGTTAAGGGAAGTCCTGAGGCCCGATGCACCAGTAGCTATGCTGGCGAAGATTCTGGCCCCCAGGAGGAATGGTAAGACTGTTGCCTGTTGACTTCGGTGGTGAAGAGAGACCCGGGACTGGAACTGGAAGTCTAAGTATAGTGAGGCAGAGGGAGACAAAAACACAAGTATGCAACCAGAAGGGGCGTTACTTTCGTTGCAGCACCTAAAGAGAAGGTTGTTTTTGCAGGAGAGGAAGATGTGGAGTTGGGGGCGGGAGTTCAGTAAGGTAGAGGAGCTGGGAAGTTCTGGCAGCCCGGGCCTGGGGCCTCGGTGCAGCCCGGGTTAAGAAAGCAGGTAAGATTGTCTGTCAGCTGGAAGCAGCAGGACTGAGTTTTGTATGGGGCCAAAACTCACAGGGCTTGTATTATTGGGCAATGGCCAATTAGGATGGATGGGGATACCCAAGAAAGCCGATTGAGCCCAGGGAAGACAGACCCAGCAGGCGCAACCAGTAGGGGAATGGGTCGAGTTGAGCCATAAGTGGTAGGAGGTGTTTAAGAGCTGGTGAGTATAGTTTTCAATGGTCGGCCCTGGGAGTGGGGTTTATGGAAGAGAACCTGGGCCATGGAGGGGGTCTGTCCCGGTGGAGAGTGAATGTTGTTCTGGGGTCCCTCCCGGAAACATACAAATGCATTCCCCAGCATCGTGGCTGGTCCCAGTAGGAGCCTGCAAGGTTCTGTGGGGTAATTGTGAGTGTTTGATTGGCCTGGGACATGTAAACCAGGGAGGCCCAAAGGTTGCCCGACGTCACGCATGGGGCTATGGTCTTACAACCTCATTGGTCACAAAAGTTTTCCCCACATTCTTACAGCCCCTAGTCTGTGCAAAGCTATATCTGGGGTCCTTGTTCTTTACATAGCCTCCCTTCAAGCATTTGTTCCTTGTATGGAGCCAGAAGTTGACATAGGGATATCTGGAAGGTGGGACACTTGCCAGTGGTCTGGTTATGAAGGACTTTGTCCTGGCCTTCCAAACTCTGGGTTAATTTCCAGTCATTGTTGTTGGGTTAATGGGCGTCCCTGGAGGGAGGAGGCAGAGGAAACTTAGTAGCCATAACATGAGGCTCCAGCTGGGTTGAGAAAGGAGAGGATGTATTTTAGAGCTTAAGGGCCTTCTTTAGAGTGATCTTCAGAGGGTTTGATGGTGATGGATGTGGGATCCAGGTAGCTTGGTCCAGGTTTGCCTTTTTCACTTGCGAATGGTGGATCCATGGTATGATGTTGGTAAACTTGAGGGCAGTGGGAGTTATGAGAATTACTGTATGTGGGCCAGTCCAGACTGGGCGAAAGGGTTCATGTTTCTAATCTTTTACCCAGACCTCATCTCCAGGGCGGAAGGAATGGACAAGGGTTCCTAAGCATATAGGGGCCCTCTCTAATATGTGGGCATGTAATTCTGTGAGGATTTTCTAGAAGTAGCCCTTGATATTGAGTGAGCCTGGCTTTTGATATCCATTTCTGACCCTGACTGTTCAGAAGAGTGATCACTGAGGGGGAACATTTACTGTGAGCTCTTGTCCTAGAGTGAGCTTGTCAGCCTCCTTGATGAGAAGTGCGGCGGCTGCCAAGGTCCATAGGCAAGGGGGCCATCCAGAGGCGATAGGGTCTAATTTCTTTGACAGAATTGTAGTGGGCTTTTCCCAAGGGCCTATTGGTTGAGTTAGTCCAAAGGCTATATATATATTTTTTTCCTGAACATACAGGCAGAAGGGTTTCCCAGTATAGGGTAGACCTAAGGCTGGGGCCCTTCCAAGTAAGTCCTTGAGTTCCTTGAAAGCCTTCTCTTGTCTGTCTTCCTGTTGTAGAGGCTGATTATCTGATCCTGTTAGTGAATCATACAGGGGCCTGGCTATGACTGAGAACCCTGATATCCAGATTCTACAGAATCCTGTAGCCCCCAGGAACTCATGCAAAGCTCATTTGATGGTGGGCCATGGGAGGTTAGTTATCACAGCCTTTTGTTCAGTGCTGAGGGCCCGTCTTCCTTGAGTTATCATGAATCCTAAGTATTTGACCTCGTGTCTACATAACTGAGCCTTTTCCCAGGATGCTCTATATCCTCTTTCTGATAAGTGATGTAGGAGGTTGAGTGTTGCTCGGCAGAAGGTTTCCTTAGTTGGGCTGGTGACGAGAAAGTCGTCAATATACTGGAGTACTGTGCAGCCAGGTCCTTCCCTGGGGAAATCAGCCGAGTCAGAGGCCAGGGCTTCACTAAATACTGTTGGTGAGTTTTTAAATCCCTGTGGAACTCTGGTCCAGGTGAGTTGCATTTGGCATCCTGAGCTGACATCAGTCCATTCAAAGGCAAAAAGAGGTTAATTTATGGGGTCTAGGCGAATACGGAAAAAGGTATCCTTTAGATGGAGGCAGGTAAACCAGTCAGTGTCTGGTGGGATCTGACTTAAGAGAGTATAGGGGTTTGGCACCACTGGGTATAGAGTCTGAGAAACCTGGTTTATGGTACACAAGTCCTGGACAGATTGGTAGTAACCGTCAGGCTTTTTGACTGGAAGCAGTGGAGTATTCCAGAGAGATTGGCATTTGACTAGAATGACTGCTTCTTTTAGTCACTCTAGGTGGGCTGGTATGCCTATTTGGGCTTCCTGTGAGATCAGATGCTGCCTTTGCCATGGCGGCTGTGTTCCAGCCTTCAGTTCTATAATGACTGGAGCTTGCCAGATGGCAAGTCCAGGAGGGTTATCTTCTGCCTTTACATCAGGGACTGCATTCCGGTAGGCCTCAGGGTTTGTCTCAGGGTGTTCCTGTTTGAACAGTCTCCATTCTTCATCCTGGGGTGTGTTGAGGGACAAGATGAGTTGAGGTCAGGCAGGGTTTAGACTCATGGTGGCCTGTCCAGAAGATTCGAAGAAGATTCGTACTCCTAATTTTGAAAGCACATCTCTTCCCAGTAAAGGGAGTGAGCAGTCTGGAACATATAGAAATTCATGGGACACAATGTGTCTGCCTAGCTTACAAGTTTGGGATTGGCAAAAGGGTTGGCTTGTGGCTCGATCCCCTGTGACACCCATGACGGTTACGGTTCGTCCTGTAAGGGGTGTCACTGGTATAGTTACTACCGAGTGTTCAGCCCCGGTGTCCACCATGAAAGTGACCTTCTGGCCCCCCCCCCATTTACATCAACCATGGGCTCCCAGGGACCTAACATTAATGAGCCTGGTCCCTGTCAGTCCCCCAAGTCTATGTTGGCTAGTCCAATGAATTCTGGATCCCGGTCTGCCTGGGTTTCAGGTCAGGTGGAGGATTTGAATTGTTTTGGTGTTTGATTTGGGCATTCTTCCAGTGCCCCATTTCCTTGCGGAATGTGCATTGGTCCTTTTTGAGGGTTCTGCATTGTTGAGGATCTTCTCTTAACTGTTCTGACAGTCCTCATAGTTGAGAGTTTTGTTGAAGGGCTGCGGCCAGCAGGGTGACCTTTTGCTTCATCTTCTTTTCAGCCTCACATTTTACTAAGGTCTCTCAGTTTCGATAGACGTTATTGGCTATTTCTAGTAGCTGGGTGATGTTCATCCCGGCATAACCCTCAAGTTTCTGGAGCTTGAGAAGGATATCAGGGGCTGACTGTGCCATGAAGGCTGCATTCACCATCTGTTGATTCTCGGGTGCTTCTGGATCAGATGGAGTGTATATGCGGAAAGCCTCACAAAGCTGTTCATAGTAATTACCAGGAGTTTCTTCCCCATCCTGGGTTACATCAGCTGTCTATGACATGTTGGTAAGTTTCTTGGCACCTTGTTGGAGACCTCGCAGGATGGCTTCCTCGTAGGCCTTCTTCCATGTTGAAGTCCTAGTCAGGCCAATTGTCCAGTGCAGACTCCGGAGCTCATCCCTTGGTATTCATAACACCTGCTGGAGCCACCTCCTTGAGTCACTTACGTGCCTCCTGAAGGATTCTTCTCCTCTCCTCGGTGTTGAACAGGGTGCAAAGGAGCTGTTGACAATCTTCCCACGTTGGTCGGTGGGTTTGGAAGATGGATTCTATGAGGTCTATCATTGCCTGTGGTTTCTCTGAGTAAGCAGGAGTATGATGTTTCCAGTTTAGGAGGTTGGTAGTGGTGAAAGGCTGATAACAGATGATGGGCTGACCTGGTTGGGGGCTGCCATCTGTACCAATCCTATTGGGACCTCGAGTCTCACAGAGGAGCATTTGGTAAGTCTGGATCTCTTGTGTTCGGAGATGGTGTGTGGTATTTCGGGGTTCGGGTTCTGGGGAGGAGTCCCCATCATGAGTAGTTGGGGGCAGTGCAGAGGCTGGGAGTGAGACCACTGATGGTTGGGGAACCAGAGAACCAGAGACGGTGGGGAGACTGTAGCTGTTGGCACAATCAGAGGGCACCTCTTAGGCATGGAGAGGCTACAGTTGGTGCTGGAACAGAAGGAGGCAGGGATGGAGCCGGAGGCGGTGGAGAGACTGAGGGTGGTGGGTGCCAGGTCCCACTTCAGGAGAAGTCGGCGGCGGGGGGGGCGGTGAAGGAACATACGGGCATGGGAGCTCTTCCTCTGGGTCCCCCTGATGTAGGGCTTTATTCCGACTACTTCTGGTTGGTTGGGTGATGAGGATCCTGCACTGTAAACGCAGAACCGTACCCATAGGGGAAGGGTTCTAGCTATTTCTAACCAGGAGTCAATACATGGAAACTGATCTGGGTGCCCTGGGTTCTCCATGACCATATGATAAACATGTTGGATGGTGGGCAAATCTAAACTTCCTTCTCAGTGCTATCCAACATCAAAACTAGGCCATTCTAGCTTGCATAGGGTCCTGAGTTTTCCCGGGGTCATAAGAAGTCCATTTTAAAGTTTTTAAGCCTGCAGTCTAAGACAGTGGGTTTACTGGGTTTCCCTCCCATTGTGAATGATGTCGCAGACAAAGGGAGGGGATTCTTTCAGATGCTGTCCTGCTTGTGTCCCTCGCAGGAATGTAGTTGCGTCTTGGCTAAGGTCTGTCTGTATAAGCCCCAGACCAGGCTACTCCGTGGAGTAGATGACCATTATTCCCTATGTTGTTCTGTGAGGTACAGCCCACTCGGGCTCCGTAACCGAAGCAATGGAGCCATACAGACAGATTCACACGGTCAGGCACCCTTCACATTCAGTCAGGTTGAACAACCCTCCCCCCATCCCTGAATAATGGGAGGTGATCAGGCTCCCCTTTCCTCAGTAGAAGGGTCTGACTCAGACAGTGGCCCCAGGGCTTACCGGGTCTGATGGGTGGATCTTGCCAGTTGTCCCCGGTTTCCTATTGTTGGTCCAGCAGGGCAGAGGCAAGCCGTGGCTGTCTGGGAGAACCCAGCTTTGGGTCCGCTGAAATCACCGGGGCATGCCTAAACCCTAGGGTAGGTACCCCGTTGCCCTCCATGGCCCGCCTCCGGTCCCACACTGGTGGCACAATGGACTAGCGCGGATGGGTTTCCTGATCAGGGAACCAAATGTTGCGGAAAAATCTGACGCAATCGAGGAAGCTCAAGTGGCACACGGAAACCAGGGAGATCTTAGCTTCATTATCGCCAGTGGGCTCATCGGGATCCTTTCCCAAAGGCTGAGCACCCGACAGGGTTGGGGTGAGTTTTTATGGTTATGGGTGATGGTAATGGGACGTTTTCGTTGTCTCTCAGGGCCAACTGGCCCCATTCATGGGGACGTATAATCTATAAGGAGGCATCTCAGGAGAGTGTTAAATCATCCCAGGGGACTTGTTATTTTTTTCTTTTCTTAACCAAACAGGACAGCCATCTGGTCTTTTCTTCTGGCTCAGCAGGAGCAATGGAGAGCAGTGGACAGGAAGGGGCTGGGGCTGGGAGATCTCCATCTGCCTCATGCACAAGTCCCAGGGATGCGTATGTGCCCATTTTTCTGGGGACAGAGTCCTTGTTCTATTAGCCATAGGCTTTTTCAGAAGAACACTTTGGTGTCATGATAGTAAAGGGTCTCAGACTGTCTCTGCTTGAGAGTTGGTACCAAGGCCAGGATGAGACAAATGCTACAGTCCTTATCATTATTATTGCTATTTTTTAGAAGAGATACAACAGATTTTATTGCTGGTTTCTTTTGAATTCCCGGGTAACTCTGACACCATTTTGGTGTACCAACTGGCCCTAATATAGAAGAGATCATCTTGAATTCAGTAAATAAACCATTCAGTAAAGAAATCGTTTAGTTTAGGAACCAGATGGCTTAGACCACCTAAAACTACATGTCTTGCTGTAATTCCACAGTAGCAGGCAGTGTCAGATGACTACATGTATGAATACACACACTATGTATAAAATAGGAGCACATGTAACGTCTACAGAATCTACAACCCATCACTGGGAAGTTTCTAAGAAGTCAAGAAGACCTGTCAGGCTATTCTCTAGTGTTTATCTACCTGCGGATTTTAATCTCCTATCGTAGTTAAAGTGGAATAAGATCTTGGTGGTGTGTCCAAGTTTCGTCTGCCATCATGGACATTATAGATCATTAAAGATGGCCATCTCTTGTGCTTCCCGTACATGGACGTCTCCACTGATTCCTCAGGGCCTGCTTTAACCCTTCCTGGGCTTTCTCCTTCTTGTCTGTTTGATGAACATCACCCAAACTGTTCTTTCCACCTTTTTCTGAATATCCCTGGTGATTTCTAGCATCCCTCTCTTTTTTGCCTTATGGTCCTCTGCCTGCATGACGCTTCTCTTCTCCTCTCCACACTAATCTTCGTTCCACTAACTGAAGGTCTGAATCACACTGTTTGGACTTGGTGAATTCTGTGGCACTCATGACGCACAATGCTCACTTGCTATTTTGAGAAGGCTATTTTATCGGTGGCAAGGTGCAACTTTGAAATGTTAACGAATGTATTTTTTTTTTCACCTGGTGATGATTTGTCTCCTGTCTCTTCCCTCCTTTTCAGCCAGCTGCCAGAGCATTAGGGTTTTGTTAACTCTTCCCAAGGGTGCTATTGATGAGGGGACGGAAGGAAAGCTGAGGACAAAGCAGAAGTTGACACCCCACAATCCGCCTCCCCAGATGGGATATGTGTGACATTCCTCAGGCCTCCTGGCTCCCCTAAAGCTAAGGAAAGGAAAAACAAATAGTTAACTTGTAGAGATCACAATCTTTCAAGACAAGAGTCTCCCTCAGTTTACAAATGCCTTAAGCAATCTAGGAGAATGAAGCATTTCTATCAATAACCTAGCTTCCAGAAGGAAATGTCAATACAATTGAATGTCCCTATAATCTACGGCCCATTAACAGATACTTGAAATGGGCAGAGAGTAATGTTCCTCCGGGAAGCTCCCAACTATCTTCATGTTAATGCCTTGCTAGAGGGAAAAACAATATTAACTTGACAATGGCAAACCCTCCAATATCCTGTGAGTCTTCTTTATCATGAAAATCCTTTGGAAATCTCCCTTTTCCTTACCTCCCCCAACCCCATATTATATAATCTGCCACCCCCTCCCAACACCAGTGCAGCAGCTCTTTCTGCCCACGAGTCCTGGTCCCCTGCTTTAATAAACCACCATTTTGCACCAAAGATATCTCAAGAAGTCTGTCTTCATCATAGGCTCTGGACTCCACCCCACTGAACCTCACCTATATTCCAAACCCCCATCACTATAACCAAATCAAAGAGTTAATTCTCAGTGTTTGGGTTTTGAAGGCCTGGCCGCTGAATTCCACAGGCAAGTTTCAGAAGGACATGGGGTCATAAAATCTGTTCCAAAGCCAGTGAGCTGTAAACAGGTGTGTGAAATGAAAACAGGTGTGTGTGTGTGTGTGTGTGTGTGTGTGTGTGTGTACACTGGGCTGTACTGAACAAGGCTTCCCCTAGGGGTGCATGAGGACATGGGCACGTCACCAGATCAGCTTCCAGATCATCAGATTCCCTATGTCCTCTTTTCTCAGATGGCTCTGTCTACAGACACAATTTCAATCTGCAGGGTTTCTTCTTGTTTTCACACTTGCCCTTTCCCCATTCCCCCCTTATTCTTGTGATGGTGGAAGAACTCTGAGCACCAGACCAAGGGACCCTGTGAAATAGGGATATTGAGAAAGCAAACTCCTGAGATGACTGGCAGACATGGTCTTTTACAAGTCAGATGGTTCTGTTGGGTCCATGGTCAAAGGAGCGAGACTGATACAAGGCGAAGGTCAAGCAAAGCTCTATTTTGCACCAAGCATCGAGAATCAGACTGGCCGGCCAGGGCCGTCTCTTGCAAAGGGGCGACCCCTCCCTGCCTTCCAGACTAACTTTTATAGAACAAAGGCCACGTGGTTGGGCCTGGCCACACACAGGTGGCCAATGAGATTGCAACACACAGGGAAAGCTGCACAGTCATGCTAGGTCCCATACGGGTGGCCAATTGAATTACAATTCACCCCACAGTAGCTATTTGAACTAGCCTATCACCTTGGTCAGAATTGGTGCCCAAAAGGCGCCCAAAAGGCAGGGACCACACTCCTTGGTAGCTAGGGAGACAGTATGCACACTCTACTGATTGGATGTCTCCACCTGACCCAACCCACCCTTGTATTTGGACTTTATTACCTGGGACTGGTTTCCTGGACTTGCTTTTAAGTAAGTTCCCCTGGGGGCGAGGGCAGGGTCAATTTAAGTTTTACTGCATAAACAACAAAATGGCTGTTCAACCGGGTGGGGCTTCTTTGGCTGAATAGGCCTTACAGTTCCCGATTCTTTCTCTAAACAGAACTGAAGGCCCGGTCAGGATTATTCAAAATGATCTCTGCTGTTAGATCTCTAGGCTGTGTTTAGGATGGAACTCCGAAAAAGTTCAAAGAGTTGAAGGACGTTGCTGTAACAAAGTCGATTCCATTTCCAGCTACTGTTTTAAAACGCTTTTTTCGGTGTTGCTTGTTAAAACAAGGAATAGCATTAATGCTGGCCTTTTTCTCATTCTAGCAACAAGTTATATTTGTTCATGCAGAGATGAGCCAGTTAGGAAAAACATACCAGTCCTGTCCAATTTAATAAGAGATGAATTTCTGGTAGAATTTGAACCTTTTTTTTTTTTTTTTTTAGAATTTGAATTTTTATGTTTATTAACATTTTAAATGTATTTGTATTGTTATGAGATGTATAATGATACGTTGCCAGAAGAAAAATTTAAAAAAGAACACAGTAGAAACTGTATTGCCATAGGAAATTTAAAAAAAATATAAATTTACATTCTTCTTTTTTTTTGTAGTGAATTATGATAGGCTTATTTAGGAAAATTCTTTGAAGTATTATTTATTGTATTAGGATAAAGTTCTGTGGGAAAAATGGAATGGAAACGACTTTGAGGAATGTTATAAAACAAGATCACATGTACAATTATATTTTTAAGTGGACAATGGTGTGTATCAAATTCCTTTGGAATTTAGATTCCACTGGAAACATGTAACAGAGTGGAGTAACAGCCTGATTTTAGACTTGCGATATTTACAGCTCACTGAGAGTCTCATCTAGTAAGTACTTAAACTTACGATGATGCAAACATGGCAACTTAAAATGGGTTTGGTAGGGATACAAAGTCCTTTGAAATTATTTTAGAGCGTGGATGAACAAAAAGTGTTGAACAGCTGATCATACAAATCATCCATAATGATTTAAAAACAAGATTTCAAATGAGGCTAATAGACCTGGGATGGAGTTGTTGGCAGAGAACATTGTTTCCAAGACCAGTGGAGTGTGGACTTGCTTCTGATACTAGGTTTGGCGTGGTGTGAGAGTGGGGGGATGATGGGACAGGCAGAATCCAGTCTGAGAACTTCAGAACCGGAGCCCTCACTCTGGCTGCGATCTCTGGGTGCAGGTGGTATGTGGCTGGGAGAAGGGGAGTAAAGATAGCTTCACGGGGGAAATGCCTGGGATTTTAGAAACTTTTGTTCATGTGGTTCCTCCTAGTGTCCCTTTTGGGTTCGAAGGCCACAGCAAATACCCTTCTTATCAATGCCCCCTATGTAGCTTATTTTCCTTTCCGGTCTCACTTTTCTCACTGCTCCATCTCTGCTTCCTGAGATCATCTCCCAAATAAACTACCTGCCACCAAATTCTATCTCTGGGTCTGCATTTGGGGTTATCCAAACCAAGACATACACCATAAGCTACTTTCTTCAATAGAATACATTTCATTTCAATTCAATTTAGCTTGCGTTTATTGGGTGCATGCTAGGTTGGCTCTTGAGACACCTGATAACTATTTATTGATTAATTAATCAGGATGGAATTGCTGGCAGTATCATCTGATCTTTCTCCTGCATGTTTGGAATGAGATTTGGAAAAAAAAACTGACCTTGAATGAATTAATCTTAAAAAGAGAGGTTATGTGTAGTGGGAAGCAGATCTGTTAAAGGCAAATGCAAATGACATAAGAAAAGTTGGATATTTAGTGGATTCTTTTGGAATAACTGTAATTTTTCAGTGAACATTTTTTCCTTCTTATGAAATTTGCTGCGGCTCCCTCATGGCAAGTGGGGACCATAAAAGAGCTCGAGTGTATTGCCTGGTTTTAAAACAACAGTTAAGGGGTGCCTGGGTGGCTCAGTGGGTTAAAGCCTCTGCCTTCACCTCAGGTCCTAATCTCAGGGTCCTGGGATAGAGCCCCGCATTGGGCTCTCCCTGCCTCCCCCTCTCTCTGCCTGCCTCTCTGCCTACTTGTGATCTCTGTCTGTCAAATAAATAAATACAAATCTTAAAAAAAAAAAGGAAAAAAACAACAGTTAAGCTTTATTTGTAAGGGCAAGTAAGAATCCTGTTCTATTCTGTAGTTAATAGGAAATAAGCAAGAATTTCCCCTTAACTTTCATTATGGCTCATGCAAATGCTGGTAATGCAATTATGTAAATGTGTAGCCTGGGTTTGGAATGCTGCCTTTATTATTTAACTGCAGTTATAAAATGTCTAATTTGCATATTACTTTTTTTTCTGCAGTGGGCTAAAGTTTATAAACAAGGCTCTATTTTTTATTTTTTTAAAATTTTTTAAGAGAAGGATTTAAAACAGAGTCTTCTGGCAGTGAGAATATAGAATCTTACCCAGTATTTGCTTTGAGTTTTGGACAGGGAGGCAAGTTTATAACTACCAGTGAAGAAAACTACAGTTAGAGAGAAATAGTAAGTGCGTTAGTATCTTCTCTAAGTTATTAACATGTAGAACCAGAGGGCTTGATTATTGTAAGCTTGGAACTGAATTATTTAAGCTTGGAACTGAACTTCAACCTGAGCTGGAGCATCTTGGATGGTTCCTCTCCATGTGTGATGTTGAGCAAGTGGTGTCCTCACTTTTGTGTCAGAAAAGATGGAGGTCACTTGAGCCAGAATCATCACTGGTGCACTGGTGTCCCTTGGTTTGCTTTTTGATGCTCAAAATTACTGAATAAGTTCTTCTTTCCCTGTAGTGTTGCTGTATTATAATAAGGAACAGACGTGGATTAAAAAAATAAGACACAGGATGGCAAGACGGTGCCAGCTGCTTATATCCACAGAAGTCTGAGCTGGAGAGAAGCTTAATTACACTCTATTATTTAAAAATTATTTTTGAGGTCTTACTATGTGCTAGGCTCTGTGCTAGACACTTTATAAAGATGACCTCATTCCATCTCATTTGCATATTATTCTTCAAATGGAAAAAAAGCTATCCAAAAAATTTTTAGATGACTTTTAGAAAAAAACAAAAAACAATTAAACAATTTTATACAAGTAGCCTGGGCAGATTTGTTTTACAAACCTTTATTCCATTCACTTTGGAGTTTCCTGTTTTCCAGCATCCTCCATTCCTTTCACTTAGCTTCTTATTTACTTAGAAAGGCTTAGTTCATCTGAAATCGTGGGACTTCGCCGTATACTATCTTTTCAGTTTTAACTAAAACTATCCCTAAACTCCTATCTTTAATTTTTTTAGTACTCTCTTTTGTTATTATTTTTACTATATTCTTTTTACCATTTCTCCTTATTTTTGGCCTCTGTTTTTGTACTAGTTCCAGACTGAAGACAAAACAGTATCTCCAAACTTATGATTCAAATTTTTTCCCTTGAAAAATCTTGTTAAAAAACTTTTGAAAAGTTAGTGATTGTCCTTTCTAGACCTGTTTGTTTAGATCGCCAGAGAATGTCACCAAAGATGTGCAGACCATGTTTTCTTTCTACCAATAAGTATTATTTATTTATTTTAATAAAGATTTTATATATTTATTTGACACACACAGAGAGAGAGAGATCACAAGCAGGCAGAGAGCCAGGCAGAGAGAGAGGAGTTAGCCGGCTCCCTGCTGAGCAGAGAGCCCGATTTGGACCTTGATCCCAGGACCCTGAAATCATGACCTGGGCCAAAGGCAGAGGCTTAACCCACTGAGCCACCCAGACACCCCCCAATAAGTAATTTTTAATTCGAGGGTTTGGTGACCACATCAGGTAGCTATTTCTTTATGTGTGGGTGTGTGCACATGCACATAATCATTAAGACCCTGGCCTAAAACACCTGGGTCAAATCTGGCTCAAACCTAGTGGGACTTTTGGCAAATCATCAAACTTTTCTTTGCCTCAGTCCTCTCATCCATAAAACTGAGGAAAAATGGTAATACCTATCTCAATGTGTTCTTTATATTAATTAAGTAAGTATATGTGAAGTACGTGAACCAGTGCCTGGCTCAGAGTGAGTAGCATGTAAGTGTTAGCGACTATCTCGTTGTGTAAATTCTTGCAACTCTGCTCTTTGTTCTAGATCACTGTCTAATATAAACAATGCAGGCCATATTCACAATTTAAAATTTTCTAGTAACCACATATAAAAAGGTAAAAAATAAACGGCTGAAATTAATTTTAATAATACATTTCATTTAACTCACCTTATAAAATGTTTTCCTTATGTGATCACCATAAGCATTATTCACGAGATATTTTATATTATTTGTATCATACTGTGTCCTTGAAATCGGTGTGCGTGTTACCCTTTACAACACCTCTCAGTTTGGACTAGCCACATTCCAGTGCTCAGTGGCCACATTCGGCTGGTGGCTACTGTACTGGGCAGTGCAGATCTAGATCACCAAACATTAAGATGTAAATTCTGACCTAATACCTCTTTCGCAATGGATAATTTATGTAACTTTGTTACCGGGCTATTTTAGCAATGCTATTGACCTTGGAATAGGGTTGGGCTCATGAAATATTGGGAAGAATTAGAAGTTTATCTCTGAAGCGCTTTTACCTCTGGTTTTGTGCCTTCCTCTAACCTGGGGCAACACTTCCTGGTACGGTCAGGATCTGAGGGTGGAACCCACCCCAAACTCCCTCCAGACCACATTACTGTACATTCTGTGACCTATTCCCCCAGGACCCTAAAGCGATGAAGCTTTAGTTGATTTTTGTTATTCATGGTAGTTATGTTTTATAAAGTCTCTGCGCACACCGAATTAACAATTATGAAGCCTTTTTCCTAGGAGAAATACAGATTTACATTCCTGTGAGCCTCTGATCACAATATTTTCAAAAACTGATTAATACATAATCTTGTTTTATTCGTTTCTGTTTAAAGACATCTTATTTACTGAATACTGTTGATTCATTAACCTTGATGTCATGGAAAACGCAAGCAGTCATGCCTGAAGGAAGCTTCGTCAATATAAAGAAGAGAGCACTTCAGCACAGTGCTTGGGGGGCTCTTTTATTTATTTATTTATTTATTTAAGATTTTATTTATTTATTTGACAGACAGAGATCACAAGTAGGCAGAGCGGCAGGCAGAGAGAGGGGGAAGTAGGCTCCCCGCTGAGCAGAGAGCCTGACATGGGGCTCGATCCCAGGACCCTGAGATCATGACCTGAGCCAAAGGCAGAGGCTTAACCCACTGAGCCACCCAGGCACCCCTGGGGGGCTCTTTTAAACAGTGAAATCACCACCCCATAACCTGAGAGTGAAAAGAAACCATGGCAGTGAGTAGAGTGCTGAAAGGACATGTGTTTTTACTGTATGATAGCTGAAACAGGAAGGCAGAGCATTGCCTCGTCTGACCCCAGCTTGGAATGTGGCGTTGGACAGCTCAAAATTTTTGTCACTGTGTGTGTATCTGTAATTGACAAGGAAAGCTCCATGAGTATTGATTTTGGGGTTACAAATAATTTTAACGAGTAGGCAAATCTGGGAATAATGAGGATTGGCTGTATTCTCTTTTGACAGCATTTTCATTTTCAGAGATGCTTCCAGTGTATGTGGGTGGGCAGTTGGGAAGCTACTGGGTTCCTTCAGACTTAGTCACATGGATGATTGCTCCTACATAGTGAACTGCCTACTCGCATTCCCGGGGAAAGGAGCAGCCAAGTGGGTGCACCCTGGGGGCTTGGTTGGGCAGAGTCAAGTATAAGCGGAAAGAGCCAGAGATTGAGCAAGTTTGCACCTTGGGAAAAGGTACAAGCAAGGGAACTTAAAACAGTGACCGTCAAGTGCAATGCACCAGCAGAGGTGGGCTGTAAGTCAACAGATGGGGAGTCCATAAGAGGAAACATTAGCTGAGACCACACACCAGTCAAGAGCAGGTGGAAAAGGCCAGAACTCTTGGGTGAGCACAGCTGTGGTGTCCAGAGTTGTCTCTTTTTGGGAACTCTCTGTGTGGGGCAGAAGTAGATTTCTCTGGGATAAAGGCTCAGGGTTGTGGGCCAGGACGTTACCTTGGCTCACGCCTGAGCTCACTACACACCATCAGCAACAGATTATGCAAGAATCATTGGTATTTTCATCTCCTTTTCTGTCTTGTCATTAATCAAGTTGACCTGATTTTCCGAATTCATTGCGACCTCTCCCTTTCTCTCTTTCTTCAAACCACTTTTCGTTTGAAACAAATGAAAGTGTATTTATATGCTGTGAATGATTCTAATTTCATGAGGAAAACAACACCATACTTAACATGTAGACTAATTTTGTTCTTCTACAAGTGTATCCATTAAACTGAACTCTCTGGGTAAATCATTCTCAAATATTTTCCTTTTTGAAATAAAGATTGTGTTCAGCCTTCTGTGTGTTACAGTCCCATGTCACAGTGGATAGTCTTTAAGCATGTTTGTTCTCTTAGCTAGGAATATTATCTGGTTCCCTTGTTTCCAAACTGGGACTGATTTTTCCTTTATTCTCATCTTTTTTTTTTTTTTTCCTGCCCTATTCCAAAACACTCTCCACACCCTACCTGTACAGGAAAATGTATTTATATTTTGAACAAAAGTAACAAGTCCTAATGCGTTTTCCCATGTTATTGCAGCTTTGCAAAATTCAGGAAAGAACACAGGCAAAGAAATAGGAAAAATGTGTCTGGAATGACATAATAAGGTACAATGGGAAGCTAAATAACCAAGTTGGAAAAGGATACTAAGGAGTCAATCAATAAATTAGAATTGGGACATGATAAATCTCAGAAAATTTATCCATAATGTAGAAGACCATTTTTACTGGAGAGACATTAAGATGATGATATAACAAAATTTTGGACAATTTTGAGCTCTTAACACTAACACAACTCCACAAATGTCATCTTTTCTTTTGCCCTGGGTGTAGTGTGGTAGTCAGGACGTCAGGTCAGGTCAGACAGACTTGGGTGTAATTCCAGGCCCATCGCTGCTGACTAAACTAGTTATTTTAAGGGTATTTTACCTTTGGTTTTCTTAGCTATACATTGCCCTAAATAGATAATGCATCTCAAGTGATCCACAAGATATGTGGGACAAGTCAACTTAACACTCACATAATTTTGTTTAAAACATCTATCTTTTAAGCTTCTGCTGTGTGCGATTTTTATAGAGCTTATGGTGGGAAGAGGGAGGCAGACAAATTGGCGCACAGGTGGATAATGGCAGATGGAGAAAGAAAAATGCAGAATATTGGGAGAATATCAAGCACAAAGTTTGACCTGATCTGGGGAACCAAGAGAAAGTGATGATCCCTGAGAAAGTGATGTTGGTCTGAGAAGTAGAGGAGAATTGGGTGTTAAGTAGGTAAAGAAGGAGGGGCACCTGGGAAAGGATAGGTATATATATATGATATATATATATATATAATATATTTATTATATATTATTATTTATTATATTACATATAACATATACTATATATTATTATATATTATATTATATACTATTATCTATTATATAATATTTTATATATTTATTTATATAATATATGATATATTATATATATATATTTGGTAATTTAAAGTTTATTCTATCTATAATAAAGGCTAATCTGACTTTAAGGTAGCAAGATATGGCAGTTCTGCATCCATTCCTGAGATATCGTTGTACTTGCCTCTGTCTGTATCACAACACTAGGGCATTGTCTGGGTTTGGATCCCATGGCGGGGAAGAAATGGATAGAAGAACTTCAGAAATAAACAGGCGACTGCTATGATCTTGATCTTGGACTATTGAGACCAGTGCTGCCATTGCTGCTAATGCTTGGATGACACATTCTCATTATCACTGCAACACCTTGGAGTGGTTTGAAGGGACGGTGTGTAGGAAATGAATTGTCAGGAAGAATCCACCACCTTGATATGGGTAATCATCAGGGCCCATAAATTTGGCTGGCCAATGGCACATTGTCATCCCGACTGGACTTGTACATGCAGATCGCCTGCGGTTTTGGGGATCATGGGCTTTTCGGGGGAACTGAAAGTTGTCTGTTGTTGCGGGATCCCTGAGAATGAGTAAAGGGGGTGTGAGGGATAAGCCTGAGTGGGTGAGCCAAGGCCACATCATGCTGGGCCCTTATCCTAAGTGCAGCGGGAGCTGATGCAGGACTTTCCCCAGGGGAAGCACGTGATCTGCTGTGAGCATGGCATGAAGCAGGGCAAGGGGGGGATGTTTTCTCTTGCACTCCTACAGGGAGAGCTGATGGTGGCTGACACTACGTGGTGCCATGAGCAATTAAAAAAGTGAAGAGACTCAGGAGAAATTTAGGAGATCAAATTGACAGGACTTCGATGGGCTGGGTATGACTGGTGAGGAGGAGGGGAAATGGTAAGTGTGAGTCCTGATTTTCCAGATTGGAAACAGAGGATGTGTTGGGCACCATTCATTGCAATAGGCAACACCAGCAAAGTGCCAACTTTGCAGAATATCTTTGTCCTTATTTACATGCAGGTACATTTTATGACTCTGAAATCATAGTGTATACTTTTTGTATTTATTTTTATTCATGGAAGAGGATCAATATTAATACGCATGTATCTATGCAAACACACATACACAAAAATATTAGGTTTGTCACGAATGGTCTGAACTAGTGAAAACCTTTATTTAGCTTTATCATAAACTTAGGAAATTTGAAAATTTTATGCTATTTGTCTTATTTCTAAAAATCTGTCCTCTATGATTTGCTTATAGGTTTCTAAAGAACCACAATGCATCATTTCCCCATAGAATGAAATCTGTGTTCTTAGGATTTAGGGTCATATTCAAGGCCCTGAGTTACTCTCCAGCATGTCCCCTCTCGTCCTGAGGGTACTATGTGTTCTTGGTTTTGATTATGTTGGTCCCTCTGCCTCAGATGTCCTCTAAACACTTCTGCCCCAACTAAGCTTGTTGCCATCCTTCAATGCCTCTTTGAAACATCACGTCCCCTCTGAAGCTTTCCTGGATCCTGTCACCTAGTTTCTAAACTGCCTTGTTCTGGTGTGAGAATCACAGACAGATTGGAATATTTGCCTCCCTTAGACCAATAGTTCCTAAAACTTTTTTGATGATTCTTCCTCCCAACCAGTAAACTCTGTTTGGTATATCCTCTGATTTAAGTTGGGCTCCCCTAGAAGCAGATCCTGAGATAAGGTTGTGAAAGCAAGTAATCCCTTTTGGGAAGGAACCCCAGGAAGTGCCCCTCAAGGAGTGGGGGAACAGAAGGGGAAGGGAAGAAAGCAGGTAAGAGGGGCATTTCTGAGCTGTGAAGTATGGCAGTGACCAGGGCTCATTCCCTCAGGGCCTCTGAGAGGCTACATGTGTACAACAGGCCTCGGGTTGGTGCACTTGAAGGTGAGGACCCTAAAGAGATGGTCCTCTATTGTCAGCCAGTCAGTGGTCAAGGGCTGCTCCAAGGGGCCTTGACTCCCCAGCACTTCTGGGCTGTTCTGACCCAAAACACTCCAGCAGCCAGAGGGCCCCTCATGTGCAAATTTGCAGATATTTGCAGTTGAAACCTCTTCACTCCTGGGTGCTTAAGGCACAGTGATGGCTGAAGGCAGTGATGGTTGTTTGCAGACCCCTGTGAATAACCTGCAGTATTTTCTTATTTCTAAGTCACGCACAACAATGAAAGCTTCACCCTCCTCCTCTGAAACAATTAAGAGGACACAGTATTTGAGAAGGGAAAGAGCACATTACCAGAGGTGAGTGTGGTAGAGACCTGGGTTTTCTTTTTTTCTTTTTCTTTTTTTTTTTGTCGTATTTTATTAAATGTACCTAGAGTTTTTAGTTAATATATTTTAATGGTGACCATATTAAAAAATCAGGGTCTAGAATTTATAGTGGTTGTAGAAGGAAAGTGAAAAATAACAAGCCTTTAGAGTCTGACTGTTTTTACTGTGTAAGTGCCACGAGCAGGAGGAAGGGGTTATAAAATCTTATCGTGGAAGAGGGGAGGCACTAACCACATAGTCATACGGAGGAGAAATTTCTCATGGACAATGTAATGCAAAGCCTGCTTAATGAAGAGCTCTGAATTTGGATGGGGCTTTAGTTTAGGAATGTGTTACTTGAAGTCTTAAAAAATAGCAAATGTATTTCATGGGAAGTATCTGCATAACAGCCGTCTTATTTGATTTTTTGCCACTAGAGAAAAGAGAAATATGGTTCTTTTCATCCCATTTTCCATATGTTTGTAGCACTCACTGTCCTCTGATTCTTTCTGTTGTGTTCTCTGCTTACCCCCACTTCTCATTCCCTCTCCCTAGTACTGGCCGCTTTTGAAGATGCTGTGATTTCTGGATTTGTGGAATACACTAATATTTCAAGAAGTGAGTTGGTCCTGCCTTGCTGTCACATGGCCTGAGTTATAAAGTACTTAGGTGACTTGTTGTCCACACACATATGGAGAAAGTATCTTAAGTTGAGAAAAGTATGTAAGTTCTTAGTCCTCTGCACAGCTCCTATCACAAATACCATCTGAAATCAAAGGGAGGTAGAGTTTTTTTTTTTTAATTTTTGGTGGATTTGTGTTACCTTAAGTAACATTCAAGAACAAATCAGGCCACTCATTGGACGGTTTTTCTCTTTCCGAATCTTATTCCCAGCAGAATGCCAATAGCATCCAGCAGTTTAATTCATTATTATGCAAAGTCCAAGTGAGTGAAATTTTAACCTCTGCTTCTGACCACTTCTGTTGGTTTTATCTGTAATTAACTTAGTGAAAGGTATCTGATGACAGATTCTTCCTTGGGCTCCAATTACCCAGCCGTGAGGTCCTCTGAAGAGTTTAACCACTTTCTACTGAAAAGAGTCATGTGGTAGAGCAGGGATATTAATTAATAATTCTAGGTGTTTAAAAAGAAATCCCGAAGGGCACTAATGGATGAGCCCACGAGGGGAATGTTTGTAAAGCCTTGACTGGTGTGGTTAGGTCTGGGGCATATTGTGGTCCAGAGACCACAGCATTGAAACCAAAATTAGCTTCAGAGTAACTTAAATCCATTACATCTTTGAAAAGCAATGCTTTTTAAAATTCCCTTTCCCACCCCTCTCCCATCCACTGTGCATATTCTCTGCAGGTGTACCTGGACCTTTTTTCTTTAAGTGCCCCTTCATCTGGGAAAATTCCTTTTGCAGTCCCAGCTCTGCAATTTCCTATACTCTTCTCTTCTGCCACCTTCCTGATCCTGCCTGCAAAAGCCCAGAAGGATCAGTCTGGCAAAAATGAGAACTCCTGGGATGGCAGAAAAGAGGAAAACAGACTAGGTAAAGTAGAAACTCTCCCCTCTTTTCTTAAAAATTATTTTTATTAACATATAATGTATCATTTGCCCCTGGGGTACAGGTCTGTGAATCATCAGGCTTACATACTTCACAGCACTCACCATAGCACATATCCTCCCCAATGTCCATAACCCAACCACCCTCTCCTTCCCCCCCACCAACCCCCCAGCAACCCTCAGTTTGTTTGTGAGATTAAGAGTCTTTTATGGTTTGTCTCCTTCCCGATCCCATCTTGTTTCATTTTTTCCTTCCCTACCCTCCAGAACCCCCACTCTGCCTCTCAGATTCCTCATATTAGAGAGATCATATGATAATTGTCTTTCTCTGATTGACTTATTTTGCTCAGCATAATACCCTCTAGTTCCATCTACGTCATTGCAAATGGCAGGATTTCATTTCTTTTGATGGCTACATAGTATTCCGTTGTATGTATCTACCACATCTTCTTTATCCATTCATCTGTGATGGACATCTAGGTTCTTTCCATAGTTTGGCTCTTGTGGACATTGCTGCTATAAACATTCAGTTGCACATGCCCCTTCGGATCACTACATTTGTATCTTTAGGGTAAAGATTCAGTAGTGCAATTGCTGGGTCATAGGGTAGCTCTATTTGCAACTTTTTGAGGAACCTCCATACTGTTTTCCAGAGTGGCTGCACCAGCAGGCATTCCCACCAACAGTGTAGGAGGGTTCCCCTTTCTCTGCCCAGAAATAGACCCTCAACTCTGTGGTTAACTAATCTTCGACAAAGCAGGAAAGAATGTCCAATAAAAAGACCCTTTATATAGGGTAGAAGAATGGAAAAGTCAAGGGATCCTCATAAAATAATATTTGTGGTTGGAGTATACAGATCTGGGTATAGGAAAATTGTTTGACAGCACTAAGAGGCATTTTATTAACAGCAGGCATGATTGTCCTTTGTAACAGCCACCCCAAGATATTAGAGAGATTCATTCCGAAGTTCCATCCTACATTGTGACTCCTCCAGAAACCCTTTCTGAATGCACTTATATTTTAAGATCATGCCGCTCGTGAATTCCACAAGTTGAAGACAGTTTGAGAGCTCTCAGATTTGGTAAATAACTCTCTATGTTATCTATACTTTGCATGATTTCCAGGATCTCATTCATTCTTCCAACCCTCTTTCCTTCTTTTAATCTCTCTTGTTTGGAAAAATGCCTCCGTTCTCTTAAGCATTTTGATTAGCCTCCTTGGATTTCCTCCAGTTCAGCTACGTTTCCTTGGAAATATGGCAGTCAGACTTGCTCACAGTATTCCAGGTTGTGTAAGTTAGTTTAGGATGAGGAAGGACAAATTTGTGAGATTTACTTTTAGCATCCTTTGATGGATTGATTGATTGATTGATTGATTGCTAAAGTCCAGTGTTATATTTGTGGTTATAGCTTTCCAAAGGGTCCATATCTTTACAAAAATACACCATAATGATTCCTACACGGTTTTCCTTGGTAATAACTAATGTTGGGACTATCATAACTATTCTTCTGGAAATGTGGTTTGAACTGATTGTTGTACTTACCTAACCCGTACCCATGCAGAATAGTTCCCCTTCACGTAACTATAATTATCTAAAACGATTATTAAAAATTTTCCTCCCATTTACATTCACCAGTGTGAGGCTGAATTTTCCTTGCATATTTTAACTAAAACAACAGATTTAAGCAGATGAAATGCGGCAGCAGATACAAGTGTAGCCTCTTTCCGTTAAACCATGCATGAAAGAGATTGGCAACAATGTAAGACTATGTTGCTCTTCTCATTATGTTTCTTTTTTGAAAACTATACTTATTTTTCATAAAAATGTCATTTATGTTAACATTGAATAGACTCACTATCGTTACCTAAGAGTGAGTAAATTAATATTAAAAAAATCTGAACTTAAACTTCTAATATAGGAAGTACCAATTGACATAACCCATACAAACAAAGCCCCCTTAGGTTCCTCAGCAATTTTCCAGAATGTAAAGGGAAGTTGAGGCCCCAAGTTTGAGAACTGTTGGACTTTGGAGAATCTAAATGTCATTTCCACATTCTTTGTGCACATGATTTCTTACTTCTTTATGTTTTCTTTTCTTTTTTTTTTTTTTAAGATTTTATTTATTTATTTGACAGAGAGAGAGATCACAAGTAGGCAGAGAGGCAGGCAGAGAGACAGGGGGAGCAGGCTCCCTGCAGGGCTCGATCCCAGCTCCCTGCAGGGCTGAGATCATGACCTAATCTAAAGGCAGAGGCTTAACCCACTGAGCCACCCAGGTGCCCCCACTTCTTTATATTTTCTTTACTCAGTAGGGCATTCATATTTACCTTAAAACATAGAGAGCAGTTCTCTGCCAGCTTGGAGCTCTAATCTAGAACAGAACACATGGCACAATAAGAAAGCACGGTGGTAACAGTACGGTAAAAGACTAAGGTCAACTTCACCATTGTTGTAGTTTAGAGTGAGTATCTAAAATTTTGGTATTTAGCCCCCAAATAATTTTATCAGCTGGGTTTTTATCATGAAAAGCACACATTTTTCTTTTTCTGTTATGGTAATGGTCACGAAGGTAAAAAACAAACAAACAAACTCTAAGGTCTGGAATGTCATCTAATTTTAATTTTAATTTAATTTTTTATTTTTAAAAGATTTTCTTTTCTTTTCTTTATTTATTTGACAGAGAGATCACAAGTAGGCAGAGAGGGAGGCAGGGGGATGGGGTGGGGGAAGCAGATTCCCTGCTGAGCAGAAAGCCGACATAAGGAAGGAGAGCTTATTTAATGAGCTAAGTTTTCGTGCTTCTAGGATGAGTGAAGTTGACCCCAGTGGAGCCTGTCACGGCCATATTTTATGTGTGCCCATCTTCTAGCCGCAAGGGAAATGAGACACAAGTGGCATCTGAAAACTAACGAGGACCGGCAATTTATCAGAAAACCCATTAGATCCTGAAGAGTCTTCAGATGTCTTTCAAATGGAAAAAAAATATTGTGCAACAGATTAAACCCTGTGGTGGTTGCAACTGACTGGTTTCGAATGTTCTAAAATATGCCGAGGATCTTGCACGTGAGAACAGATGGGATGTAGAGACAGATTTGAGAATTCCTATGAGAAGCTAGATTTCCTGCAAAGGAAAACAACTACTAGCTTTGGCTGTAGGGAATAAAGCACTGACAGCTGGCGTGGTGATCCGAGTAAAGGCCTTCTAATCATGTCGGTATCCTAACCCCCAGAACCTGTATTTTATCTTGCGTGGCAAAAAGGACTTTGCAGATGTGATGTCAAAGATGGGAAGATGGGGAAATTATCTTGGATTATCCAGGTGGCTCAGGCTAATCACAAAGGTTTTTTAAAAGCAGAGAATCTTTTCTGGCTCTGGTCAGAGAAAGGGAGATGTGACTGCAGAAGCATAAATGGATAGAGATACAAAGTTGCTGGCTTTGAAGATGGAGGAGAGTAGCCTGTGTCATGGAATGCGGGGCAGGGCTGGCTCTGGAAGCTGGAAAAGGCAGGGAAATGGATTTACTCTCAGAGCCTCTAGAAGGAATGCAGCCCTGAAGACACCTTGATTTTGTCCTGGTGAAGTCCTTATTGGACTTCTAATCTAAGAAATGTGAGATAATAAATTTGTATTCCTTTAAACTTCTAAACTTCCAGCAGTTTGTTATCAGGAAGAATGAAAACAGTGACTTCTTCATTTTCTCCTCAGGTGCACTGATGCCTGGGTTTACGATATGCCATCTAAATAGGTTGACCATATAATAAGGTAAGGGCTCAATGAAGCACATTTGCTTTTCTATTTCTTTCATGAGGGCCCCATTGGAACTCGCTTCTAAGTCTTTGATATCAGAGTGAGTGAGGAAGGCAGGCAGTGTTCTGAGGTAATCATTCTAAAATCTTGCCTTTTCTTTTGGTGAGTAAAAAGGCAAGTAGTCTTAAAAATCACTTAAGCCAACAGGGTAATTTATCGCAGTTATTGATGATTCACAGATATAGAAATTTTAGTTTGTAGAAGAGAATGGGTCCAAAGGAATGTTAAAAATCATATGTTTAAAAAGTTATGTTGATATTTGAAGACTTGGTCTGGTAATACGTCAAGGTGGGATGAGAAAAGAAAAATTTGCTAAGGTGCTTGAAGAAAGGAGGAGTTTTTTTCTTTTCTTTTAAAGATTTATTTATTTATTTGAGAGAGAGAGAGAGATAGACAGAGACAGAGCGCACACAACCAGTGGGGGGAAGGGCCTCGGGAGAGGGAGAGAGAGAGAAACAGACGGCAGACTCTGAGCTGAGCGGGGAGCCTGACCCAAGGCTTGATCCCACCACCCTGAGGTCAGGACCTGAGCCGAAATCAGGAATTGGAGACTTACCTGAGCCACCCAGGTGCCCCCAGTTTCTATTTCTTTACCTTCTTGCAATTTTGTTGACGTGGGGCCAGAGATGCCTTGCGGGGGGGAAGACCAGCGTGTACACATGGTGGCCTCAGGGAAGAGGGAATAAGGCAATTACTCTGGACGCAAGATTAGAAGTGCCAGAGCAGTCTGAAGCCAGCCAGGAAGTCTGCCAAGCTAGGAAAGCCTCAGCACTTGCTGCCTTTACACACTGCAGCCCGTTTGGGGACCAGGACAGTCTCAGTGATATTTATGTTCAGCATTTTAATTTTGAAACCGTGTTTGTCCTTGATTTTTATTTAAAGTAAATCATTTTTGTTAAATGGCTTGTTTTACATTACTTAAGGGTAATTTTGTTACATCTTAGGGCCCACGGTTTTCCTGGGAGGTGGCAGCTGGAAGTCAGGGAGAAAGACTCACCTGAAGGAATTTGACTTTTTAGCTTTTTTTCCCCCACTGTGTCCATTCAAAGCCTACCTGCATTTCATAACTCTAGTGGAAGGGGAATGATTACTTGCCAAAGTCTCCTGGAACGTGCTAAATATGGTAAAAAGAACACAACATCTAGTAAAATTGCTAAGCAGGGAGTTTAGGGCTGCTACCACCCTAATCGCTTGGGTCTCACCCAGATGGTGTCTCAGATATAAATCTCTATCAGGAGACAAGAAAAGCAAACCTTTAACCAGCTGCACATTTTATGTGAAGTCTCAGGACACTTAGAAAATGCCTCATGAGTATAAGGAGATTTCATTGTAAGAGCAATGAATTTGGAGGTCTGAAAGGAACCAGAACGGGCAGGGAATGAGTTTTGCCTGTGGTCTAATTTATATTTCCCAGCTAGGGTGAGCTTGCGGAAAGTCAGCATTTTTAACCAGTCCTGGCTCTCTTCGACTAGTCTAGAAAGACTCCGTTAACTTAGCGAATTTCCAAGGCGCAAGGAAGTTATATGAACTCCATCTCCCAGCTAACGTTTGTATATTGAGGATTCTATTTCTCCTATTTTTTAAGGGTCCAAATAATACCTTGGCCGGTATTTTAACTGAGGTGACCTTGGCAGACACCGTTTCATAGGCACATGATCTCAATTAGCATTAACTATGACCAAATAAACCATGAACATGGGATAAATGCTGGTGTTCTGACCTAGGAGAATAATGTCTAAAATACCAAGAGAAGAATGGAAAAAATGTAACACCTTGTTAAATACGCTGTGATTTTTTTTTTTCTTCTGTAACTAACTCTGAATTAGAGCATCCAATAAATTTTACACAGGATGAATGTGCTTCTATAAAAGCTATGTTCTTCCCTGTGCAGGAGGGTGCTGATGGAACATAGGGATGGGCATGTAAGGGCTGATTGGTGTGCTAGAAGCTGCCACAGGGAAATGCTGCCTCAGTTTGGACCCATGGATAGAGAGCACTGGAGCAGGAATCAGGAGGCCTGGGTTTCAGCTTTTCTTCATCCTTTGCTAAAGGATGAACATGGTACTTAATAATTCCCCAGGTGGGTTTCTTCTTCTCTAACATGGCGTCCGTAATGCTTACCTCAGTGTGATTATTGCAAAGAGTTTATTAGAAAAAGGAAGCAAAACATCCAACATGGTGTTCAACTAGGCTGGCTTTATTCTTCTGTAGCCTTGAGCTAGAAGCAGGGTGGTAATCTTTTTTTTTTTTTAATAATTTTTTAATTTTTTAATAAACATATAATGTATTATTAGCCCCAGGGGTACAGGTCTGTGAATCGCCAGGTTTACACACTTCACAGCACTCACCATAGCACATACCCTGCCCAATGTCCATAACCCCACCACCCTCTCCCTCCCCGCCCCTCCCAGCAACCCTCAGTTTGTTTTGTGAGATTAAGAGTCTCTTATGGTTTGTCTCCCTCCCAACCCCATCTTGTTTCATTTATTCTTTTCCTACCCCCCAAGCCCCCTACATTGCATCTCCACTTCCTCATATCAGGGAGATCATGTGATAGTTGTCTTTCTCCGACTGACTTATTTCATTCAGCATAATAAGCAGGGTGGTAATCCTTACTTAATCCCTTCCTCTAAGCACTTTCAGCCAGAGATTCTTCCGGGATTCAGGGAACCCCCTCCACCACTTTTTCAGAGAAAGCTGAATATAATCAATACTTCAAATACCATTGGCTGTGATGAGGACGGTTATCTTCCCAGAGGTACAGTTGTGAGAACAAATTGAGGGGAGAACTCACTTTGGGGTAGTAGGGGGGTAGGTCAGGGGAAGTTACACAGTAGAGGTGACCCTGGGACTCTGGTGGGTAGAGATGGGAAAGGGGTCAGCACTTGGGAAGGGGAAAAGGAATGCAGATACCCTGGGGACAACCTTCTCCTTGATGTTTTTGCTTGATGCTAAGGCTCTCATGCTTTCGTGGCCAGGGTCTGCTGGCATGAGTTTCTCACCTTAAGAATCAGTGGCTGTTGTTTAGCATTTAGATGTTTTTTTTTTTTTTTTTTTTGAAATATAATTGGTATAAACCTACGAAATTGTATTGGATAAATCTAAGTAATCTGGAGAGCATGGTTAATATTTTAAAGATTTAGCGGTGAAATTCTATGAAATTCTTTTGAGTGAGGATCTTGGCACATGAACTGGGTGTTTACAGTTCTCATTTCACTGGGCATGACAAAGCCTATCTGAACCATCTGTTCCTGCTCAGTGTTAGCAATCTCCAACTTGAAAAGAGGACAGACATGTTTGTGCTTGCAAACTTTTTCCTTAAATACATTCGATGAAGAACTTATATGTTTGCCTTTGATGCTTTGTTCTTTTATTGATCATATCTTCTTGGCAAACAAATTTCTCTTAAATCCGATAAGGTCTGGAGCAGGACCCAAGTTCAGTGTATGCAGTTTTACTTTTACCTTTCTCAAACCTCAAAATGTCAGTGGTACTTAAAAAAAAAACAAAACACTCATGTTTGTCTTTCCTTATTTTTGTTTGGCCCATATTAATATTCCTAAAAAAAAAAATTCGTACTCATCAGGATTATCTACTTAGCTGTAAATTTTGGCTCAGTTTACCACCTTCCGAATCTTCCTTTGGATGATTTCAGTGTATTTAGCTTTTTTCCCAAACAGGACTGTAGGGCCATCCACAGTGTTTACTCAGCCATCATAATTGGTTTTTGTTTTACTGTGTTTTCAGGATTCTCGGTGGTAAACACCCAATGACTTTGATATTCTAAATTTCCTTCAGCTTTGGTAAATAATATTTTTTTAAGATTTTATTTTTATTTATTTGACAGAGATCACAAATAGGCAGAGAGTCAGGCAGAAAGAGAAGAGAGAGAGAGGAAGGGAAGCAGGCTCCCTGCTGAGCAGAGACCCCGATGTGGGGCTTGATCCCAGGACCCTGGGATCATGACCTGAGCTGAAGGCAGAGGCTTTAACCCACTGAGCCACCCAGGCACCCCGGTAAATAATTTTTTTAAAAGAACATTCTAGCACCAGAGCAAGTATACTCCTGATTAGTGCCCTTTCTGGGTTTCCAAGATCTGTCGACTCACCCTTCCATTTAGGTAATGGATGCTTCATTGCAATGACATCACCAATCCTGATAGAGATGGGTGTTTATTTTTACCTCCCACTTTCCACAGCATCCGTTTATCACAATCTCGACAGGCCATCTGCTTTTTGTTACTTGCTTATGCAGGGAGAATATTAATGTATATTCTACCATACAGAGGTAAAATGTTCAGTGTGGATAATGATTGTTCCCTGGGGCTCAGAGAGAGAGGAGGGCCATGAATACTTAATATGAAAGCCATAGTGAAGTTGGTTTGGCTTTCAAGTTATCCATTCACTTTAGCTCCCTTTGACCCCCTCGAAAGTGCTATCTTTATCAAACAGTTTAGATAGTTATGATGCAGTAACAAACAATCCTGTAATCTCAGAGGCTTACAATAACAACGATGTCTTTCTCATTTGTGTAACGTATATGATAGGGCGTGACTAGAGCTCTCTGACCCATGGCTTTGCTCTGAAGAAGTATCTCTAGACCAATGGTAGAACCAAAAAATGGCTCTTAAAAACTTTGTTCAGCAGGGGCCCATATCACTTTTATCCACATTTCATCTGCTACCGCAAATCGCAGGGCTAAGCCTATGTTCCCGGAGTGAGTAGTATCATCTTCTTGCGAGGAAGGGACCAGTCCGGATGGAGCCAGTGGGAAGGACCTGGTATGGAGGAGCAGAAAATAATTTGAAAAAAAAGATTCACTGTGCTCTCTAATCCTTGTTAACACCCCCTTACATGTATATTCAGAGAAACATATACAGTGTGACTGCAAAGTAGTGAGCACGATTTTCCTTAAAATAATCTTATCTGAATTTTTAATCTCTGGATAACAGATGTCTCTTGGACAAGTTTTTCAACTTCCCCAACATTGCTCAAAGGTCTGCGAACAGTATTTGAGTAGTCTCAGTCCTTCGAGGATTTGGGAGTCAGAAATGGCTAGTGCTCATTTGTAATCAGTTTGTGTATTTATATAAAGTACTTAGAGTGCTTGTGGTGGTTAGTTAGGCTTTGACTTTCTGTGTGGTCTATTCAACTGAATAGAATGAATTGTACACTAATTTATTGACGGGTATTAAGGAGGGAGGTGTTGTGATGAGCACTGGGGTTATATGTAACTAATGACTCCTTGCGCACTGCGTAAAAAAATAAATCTGTGTCCAATAAAAGAGGAAAACAAGAACAACCAAATAAAAATTTAGCTTTAACAAAAATTTTAGATTTTCTTGTATTATTCATGAAGTAATACTGAGGGCCATTGCAAAAGATGAGTTCCGACAATATTCTGAACAATGGTTGTACAGATTAAAATATATGGACAGTATCACTGGGATGCTTACATTTCAGTGGGACAATGTGAATTCTGCTAAGTTTTCACTGTGGACTCTCATTCTCCATTCAAGAAGGAAGATTTATTTGGGGTAAGAATTAAATATACAGTGCATTTTTAAGAGAATAATTTGTTTATTTATTTGTTTATTTGCTTATCCTTTTAAAAAAAGGATTTATTTGTTTATTAAGTGAGAGAAAGAGCACGAGTGGGAGGTATAGAGGGAGAAGGAATCTCAAGCAGATTCCATGCTGAATGAGGAGGCTGATCCAAGGCTCAATCTTATGACCTAGAGGCTCAACCTACTGCACCACCCAGGAACTCCTAATTTGTTTATTTCTGATACAATCAAATAAGTGATCATATTTTTGTTCAAATGGTTTCTAGAAGATAGAGTGAAAAAAATGAATTTTCATTAACCTTGCAATAATTCAGTCTTAGCTTTTGTGAGCTTGCAGTTTTTGGATCCTATGGTTTCGTTCATTTCTTGTATTAATGACAATATTTTGTAGCATTCCTCCTTTATCTTTTTTAAAAAGAATTTTAAGTCCCTTGAGAAAGTGAAACCAAGTCTTTATATTCTCAGCATATATACTAATACTACTCATCATAATTACAATATCAATAATAATGAATTATTTATCATGTGCTCAGCTTAAAAGCAGTTTCTCATTTTAACTTGTTTAAAGCTATGAGGTGGTCAGTTTAGATCATTTTCAGTTCATAAGTGAGAAAATTGAGTCAAAGAGCATTAAGAAGCTTGTTCTAACCGCACTGTTAGTAAGTGGTTGAGCTCAGTAGGCTCTAGACCCAGTGTTCCTGCTGAAACTACATATGCTGCCGTATTTCTGTTTGTTAGTTCATCGTTCATTCACTTAGAAAAATATATTAAGCACTAACTATGCATCAGGCAGTATCTTGGGCACAAGAAAGATAAGATCAACGATGATAGTTTAGGCCTTCATACCTGATGGCCTAGTTAGCTAGGAGGATGAAGTTGAACAAAATTTTCCAATGTTGAATCTTGAAAGTGTAGGAATCACTCAGGGAACCAGGAAGAGATAGATGTCTTAGCAGAGAGAAGGGGCCATGAAAGAAGGTAGAGAAGCAAGATTTAAACATTTGGTAAATCCAAGTACAGCTATATTCTGGAGTGTCAAAGTGGTGAGGCAGGGAGAATAGGAAAGCTAGGCAAAGGCCAGATAATGTCTGGTTTTGTACCATGCTAAGGATTTAAGAATTTAATCAGAAATGATGGAGGGAGGCTTTGGAGAATTTTAAGTCGATGACTTCTGAGAGCTATCCCAAGAGATTTCCTGTACCTTCCAATGTTATTTCTCTCATAGTGTTTAGAGAGTGCAAAGATGAGTACGTTAGTTAAATGGGATGGTGGCACATAAATCTATGACATTCTTAGAAATTAGGTCGGGATAAATTCTGTGTGTTAGACAGTCTACAGTTCAAGGCAAGGATATACATTAATCATTGAAAGCTCGGAAGAAAGCAGAGAATGAATTGCACGGTGTACCTAGTACAAATATTCAATGTGCTGGAGGAAAGGATTTGCCCAAGAAATTGTTGTCCAAACCAGTGATTACAAAAAGGCATCCTTTCTTTGAAAAGATCTACCTTTGAAAGTACATTTGTATTTACATTGTAATAGCTGAGCAGAAACATTTGGTAATGTTTCAAGGCTTTGCTTTTATCCATCCATGACCTCTAGGTTTGTAAAGTAATCTTTAAATGGGTACATTTTCTGAAAATATTTTGAAAAACAATTCTCTTTTGATTGTGTGACTAAAGAAGTGAAAATCTGGGTTGAAAATTAATTCATTGGTTAAAAAAGACAAAATTAGGTTTTTCTTCATTCCTTCTGACACTGTGTAAAAGGTGATTGATAAGTGTGCATCCTTGATGGATGAGATTACAGACGTGTGACTGCTGTGCTCCAGGCAAGTTACGTTATGTAAACCAGCTGGGCTGAGTAGGGCTCACTGTGGTTAACGTGATAAAGAAGAAAGCATGCTTTTCTGCACGTTCTGCTAATACAAAATGATGTGATTTCCAAAAGATAAAAATGTATTTACCTTGGCAGGCTGTGGCATGCCCAGTGGGTATCATTTTAACATTACTGGTGCAGTGAAGGGAATGCTGAAAGAGAATCAAGAGATTTTGGTTAAGCGATACATGTACAATCTACAAAATTCCTCATTTTTGAGGGGGGCTTATCCATACCTGACATTTGGCAGAACATTTTAGCTTCTAGTTGATCTGGCTTAAAAGTGAATCCTTGTTAGTTTAGAAATGTTATGAAATAAGTTAATCAGAGAAAGATAATTATATGATTTCACTCATATGTGGAATTTAAGAAATAAAACAGAGGAGCATAGGGGAAGGGGGGAATAAAACAAGATGAAATCAGAGAGGGAGACAAAGCATAAGAGACTCTTCATCATAGAAAACAAACGGAGGGTTGCTGGAGGGGAGGGGGGTGCCCGGGGATGGGGTACCTGGGTGATGGGCGTTCAGGAGGGCACGTGATGTAATGAGCACTGGGTATTATGAAGGACTGTTGAATCACTGACCTCTGCCTCTGAAACTAGTAATATACCATATATTAATTAACTGAATTTAAATTAAAAAGGAAATAAATAAATACACTCAAATTGTATTAGCCAAGTCCTTATTACTATAATATTAGCTTTAATAATTTGTCATGCTTGCTAAAATTTGGGCAGATGTTGTCCCCTGCTTCTGCAGCTAAGACCCCACACAAATGCCAGCTTCTTTGTATAGACTTTCCTGGTTCCTTCCACCTTCTTATTTGTATTGATCTCCTAAAGTACTACTTATTTGTTGAATGACTTATGTTATTACCCATGTTATGCATATTTAAAACTATTCTAATGGAGATCAAATTTACTACCATAAAATCTCCCCTTTTTTGAAGTGTAAATTTCAGTGGCTTTTTGTATTTGAACAAGTTGTGCCATTATGACTACTATCTAATTCCAGAGCATTTTCACCACCCCACAAAGACACCCAGTGTCCATCAGCCGTCACTCCCTATTCCCCTCTCTCCCCAGTCACTGGCAACCACTCATCTACTTTCTTTTCCTCCATGGATTTGTCTAGTCTGGATGTATCACATACACTGAAGCATACAAATTGTGGCCTTTTGTGATTGTCTTCCTTCACCTAGTGTAATGCTTTCAAAGTTCATTATGTTGTAATATATCATTATTTCATTGCTTTTTATTGTAGAATACTATTTCGTTGTGTGGCTGTCCCACATTTCGTTTATCTGTTCATCAGTTGATGGATATTTAGGTTGTTTGTACCTTTGGCTATTATGAATTATGTTTTTTTTTCTTTTTTTTGGTGAATTATGTTGTTATCAACTTTTGTGTTCAAGTTTTGTGTGGAATATGTTATACATTTAAATGCATTTTGTTAAAATTAAATTTTATTTATTTTAAATATTTATTTATTTTTTCAAGTTTTTATTTAAATCCTGGTGAGTTAACATGTAGTGTATTATCGGTTTTGGGGGTAGAATTTAGTGACTTATCACTTACATACAACACAACACCAGTGCTCATCACAAGGGGTACCTCCTTAATCCCCATCACCCATTTACCCCATTTCCCCCCCCCACACCTGCCCTCCAGCAACCCTCGGTTTTCCTATAGTTAAGACTCTCTTTTATAGTTTGTCTCTCTTTTTCCCCATGTTCATCTGTTTTGTTTCTTAAATTCCAAATGAGTGAAATCATATAGTATTCATCTTTCTCTGACTTATTTTTATACATTTAAATATATTTTATTAAATTTAAGACATTACCAGTAAAAAACTTATTAAGAATTACCACAACCGGGCCACCTGGGTGGCTCAGTTGGTTAAGTGACTGCCTTCGGCTCAGATCATGATCCTGGAGTCGTGGGATCGAGTCCCACATCAGGCTCCCTGGTTGGTGGGAAGTCTGCTTCTCCCTCTGACTTTCCCCCTCTTGTGCTCTCTCTCTTTCTCATTCTCTCCTTCTCAAATAAATAAATAAAATCTTTAAAAAAAAAGAATTATCACCACCTTAAAATATTTAAAATAATAAAAATCATACTATTAACATTTTGGTTTATCTTCTTTTAGACTTGTGACTTGTATGATATTTTCATTTAAAAAAGCAAGTTTTGTATCAAAATATGCATACTCTTCTATATTCTACTATTTTTTTACTTTCCTTTCCTTGTAGTATATATAGTATATATATTTCTGGGATAGGATTTTTAATAATTTAATACTTCTCTATAATTTATTTTAATCTTAGATTACATTTTTATACTTTATAATTATAATTCTTGAAGGTAATTGCTTTGGTTCATTTTTCATTTTATCCATTTCCTTCCCTTCCACTAGCAGGTATCATGTATCTAGAGTAGTTTTTCAACAAAACTTTCCTGAAAGGAATTTACTGTATATAGAGATTCATAGAATTTCAGATTTAGGGATGCCTGGATGGCTCAGTCGTTAGGTGTCTGCCTTCGGCTCAGGTCATGATCCCAGGATTCTGGGATAGAACCCTGCATTGGGCTCCCTGCTCAGCAGAAAGCATGCTTCTCCTTCTCCCACTCCCCCTGCTTGTGTTCCCTCTCTCTTTCTGTGTCTCTCTCTTTCAAATAAATAAATAAAATCTTAAAAAAATAAAGAATTTCAGATTTAAAAAGAATCTTAGGGGTCAGCCATGAAAAACATTGATGATACAGTATTTTGGTTAAAATTGAGTTTAACTAAGGACTACAGTTTGACTCTTAAACCTGCATACTTAATTAGCATCCTTTGGTTAAACTGTTTGGAAAGATTGAAAGGAGAGTAACAGGAAATTTGTTCCTAAGTCAGGTTATGAGTAAGTTTTACCAACTTCCTTTACCTATATGATAAAATTTGCAATTTGGAGAGAGTGAGTCAGTGATTTTTTGGGGGCCAGTTTAAGGCTTCATTAGTGAAAATACATACTATTTTTTGAAATCAAGATTTTATTTATTTATTTGAGAGAGACAGAGTGAGAGAGAGAGAGTGAGCGAGAGTGCATAAGCCGAGGGGAGGGCAGGGGAAGAGGAGGAGGGAGAAGCGGGGAGCCTGATGTGGGGCACTATCCCAGGACCCTGGGACCATGACCTGAGCCGAAGGCAGAAGCTTAACCAACTGACTGAGTCACCCAGTTGCCCCTATTTTCTGAAATTACAAAATGGTCAATAGTCATTAAAAAAAATTTCAGCTATCTTCACTGTTGTCTTGTCAGATGGTCCCAGGTTGTCTCAAAAGAGTAAAATGTATTTGTCTTGCACACTGGGTTCCAACTTTGTATTCTAACTTCTTTGTTGAAACTTTGCTGGTGAATCATAGTAACATCATGAACTCTGTTGCCAAGCTGATCTTGTTCCAACTTTTAAAAATATTAATCCCAGCTAGATTTTAAAATTGCCTAGACTGCAGTGTTGAAAGACTATTTCCCACTATAGGAATCCAGGGCTAATTGGAGAAATGGCTGCTTCTAGGTTCTGGGGCAGGATATGCACAAAATGGGCTTGTAGGAACGCATATGCCAAATTTCAAAGAAGACATGAGAGACCACTGGGACCAGTGACAACCAGCAGCTGACTTGAAGAGGCCAACTCACTGACTAAGGATGGGACTCTGAGCTTTAATAAAGATTTTGATTGCTCTAGAGTGAACCTCATCGAATACATTTAAATCCTGAAGTTCATAGTTCAAAAAATAATTGGTCGGGGTGCCTGGGTGGCTCAGTGGGTTAAAGCCTCTGCCTTAGGCTCAGGTCATGATCTCAGGGTCCTGGGATAGAGCCCCACATTGGGCTCTCTGCTCAGCAGGGAGCTTCCCCCTCTCTCTCTGCCTGCCTCTCTGCCTACTTGTGATCTCTCTCTGTCAAATAAATAAATAAAATCTTTAAAAAAAAATAATTGGTCATTTTTGAAAGATGATAGGGAATGGCTTTATTGGTTTGAAAACTGGTTTTGGGGTGGGGGGAGGGACCAAGCATTTATTTTGTCTTTCTCATATGAACTGCTTCACTGGTGAGAAACATCTTTTCATAAAAGTATTCCAATGAATAAAAAGAACTGATAGAATTATAATTATTTTGTAAAATAAATAAATTATTATTAAATAAATAATAACAATTATTATTTATTAAATAAATAAAATAAATAATAACTAAATTAAATAATAAAATAAATAGTAAATAAAAATTATAATTATTTTGTAACTCAGAGCTAGGCACTGAGCTGTTAACATCCCAAGAGAGAACATCAGACACGATGTGCCTCATGATGGAAGTGTATGTGACCACCTGTAGTTTGGCCCAAGGATGAAATCTGAAACCAATGAAGACTCTGGAGCCTGTGGCCAGTTTGCAAGAAATGGAAAGAGCAGGGAAGCTTGCCGAACCTCACTGCAAACGTACAATCAAGGGCATCCAGGCAGAGGGAAACCCTGCAGTTTAAATCACCTGTGGTCTTCCACAGATGCGATGAAAGAAGAAGGGGTTAGAAAGGGACACTGGTGATCAAAGTGACTTGACAGACATGTTGATTTAAAAAAAAAAATTGGGTAAGACTGTAGATGATGTCTGGGGCTTCTGTTCATGACATGACTATAAAATGCAAGGCAGCAATTACTGTAAAGGCAAGAGGTGGCTGCCTTTGGGATGGATCCCCTAGAGGGTCTAATGGGTGGTGGGGGAAGCTCTAGTTCTTGACTTGGATGAGGGTTTCAAGGGCGTTGTCTTAATTTCCTATTGTTGTCATAACAAATGACTCAAAAACGAGGGGCTTAAAACCACAATATTTACTACTCACAGGAAGTCTCGATGAGTTTGCCTGGATTCTCTGACGTGGTCCCACAACACTGAAGTCTAGCTCTTGGTCAGTGGGCCTCTTAGGCTGGAGGCTCCAGACTCATTCAGGCTTTTGGCAGTGGCTGGGAGCTGAGGATTTAGTCCTTTGTGGCTGGGAGCTGAGGATTAGTCCTTTGTGGCTGGGAGCTGAGGATCCTGTTTCCTTCTGGCAGTCCACCAAGAGCCTTTCTGAACGTGTCAAGGCTACCTACATTCCCTTAACATTGTCCTCTCCATCTGCACACAGCAACCGCACGTGGAGCCCTGTTTATGCTTTGAATCTCTCTATGACTTCTTCTTCCGCAACTCTTCTGCTTTCCTCTTCTGTTTTTTTAGGCCTCGTGGGATTACATTGGTCCCACCAAGATAACTGAGGGTAAGCTCCCAATTTGAAGGTCAGCTAATGAGTAAACTTAATTCCATCTTCAGATCCCCTTCACAGCAGTACCTATATTGGTGTTTGATTAAATAACCAGGGGTCTAGACTCCTGGGGGAAGGTATTTAGAATTCTGCCTGACATAATATGTTTTTACCTTCTCTGATTGTTTTCTGTCATTTTATGTGTTTGTATTTTAACTGACAAATCTAAAGTCATAAAAAAATCATTGAGACATGCAACCTGACGTCTCTTTGTAATATTTAGAATATACCTACTGAAGGTGTTCACTTTTCTTTAGGGGGAGAAACTCCAAAACAAAAAGGGATTTCTTAGCTGAAAACATTTGTACTTTTACCATATCTATGGATGCTAAAAAAAAATCTAAGTGTAATAAAAGTAAATTCTGGAATTTGTGGCCTTTTTTTTTTTTTTTTTACTGTAAGTAACTCTAAAACATTTGCAATAAAAAGTTATGTTTTAAAATTTACAATTTGTATAGGGTTATTAAACATGGCTTTCAAGGTGTATACTTTGTAATGAGTTCTGGGTTCACAGGATATGACTGCTTGCATCCATATAAAAGCAATAGCTTTTATAAGAGCCTATCCTCCTATGGTTTTCTTGCCACTTCATAACTACTTTTTGATACCACCTATATAGCAAGACAATGGATGGTAGCTTATGCTTTCATCATGTCTGATTCTCTCTCTCGTGATGTTAACAGCTCCATGTCACTTCGTAACTACTTCATAACTATGACCACTGTCCTTAATTTTTTTTTACTAACTTAATTGGCAGTATATCAAAATTGATTTACACCAGAAACAGGCAGATTTTCCCATAGAAACGCCAGATAGTAAACATTTTCAGTTTTGTACGCCATATCATCTTTGTTGCAGATACTTAATTCTACCATTGTAGCTCAAAAGAACATAGACAGGGGCACCTGGGTGGCTCAATTGGTTAGCGTCTGCCTTTTGACTGAGGTCATGATCTCAGGGTCCTAGATTGAGCCCCAGGCTCCCTGTTTAGCTCCCCCCACCCCCACTCTTCCTGCAACTCATGCTGTCTCTTTCAAATAAAAAAATAAAATCTTAAAAAAAACCCCAGAACATAGACAATACATAAATTAATGGGCATGGCTGGATTTGTCCCAAGAGCCATAGGTTATAGGCCCCTGATCTACACATTTAAATATGTCTTCTCATTTTTTGTGCTCAGTATTTTAGTAGTGATATATTTTCATTGCACTCATTTGTATGAACATATCATACAAAAACAAAAAATAGAGACAGCTACAAAAATGTATATCTTTCTTTAGTGATAGCATAAAGATTTCAGCCTTGGGACCAATTTTTCAAGTATGTGTAATATATATATCTGAATTCTTTGAGTTCTGATAATTAAGCTAAGTATAATTTTGCATCGGCTTTTTTTTTTTTTTTTTAAAGATTTCATTTATTTGTGAGAGACAGAGAGCACAAGCAGGGTGAGGGGCAGAGAGAGAAGCAGACTTCCCACTGAGCAAGGACATGGGGCTCCATCTGGGGATGCTGGGATCATGACATGAGCTGAAGGCATACACTTACCTGACTGAGCCACCCAGGTACTCCTGCATCAACCTTCTTACTCATTTATTAATTCAGCAATATTTATTGAGCACCTGGTATGTGCCAGGCATTCTAGGTCCTGGAGATAAACAGTTAACCCAAGTCTCCACTGTCACCATACACACACAGAAGTTGACCTGCTTATGCTGATGTCAAGAGTCCAGGATATAACAAGCTTCATCTAGTAGCTTCTCCCTGATCAGCAATAGGATAGCGTATGAATGTTAATGCCTTTCTATTGTTATATTTAAATATTGTTTGCATATGTTTTCTCAAAAATTGTTCCATTACTGTTGAAAAAATCTGAGGGACTATCTTCTATGTTCACAACATTTTATTTCAAATTTATGCTAGAATATGCTAGAAGTCAAAATTATTTTGCAAAATTTTACTGTGTACAAATACCACTGAAGACCTGGGCAATGTACCATCACACTTTACTGTCTTCGAGTTACACTGTGTGGATTTGAGAAACATTGCTTTCGTTGTACATGCTGCTGTGATTGCCATCAACCCTTGTTGAAGAATCGGCTGGTGACAGTTGGGTATTTTGACAGCTTAACTTGAGCCTTTTCAATGTATCACAACCATCAGCAAGTTTGCTTTGAGATTTTATTCTTGACCAGTGATGCATACCCATTTTTGGCTTTAGAAAAATTTCTTCTTCCTTGGGGAAAAGAAAAAGATAAAAGACCCCTAAATTTACCATAAGCCTATATACAGCAGTAACCCCCTTATCCAGTTTTGCTTTCTGTGCTTTCAGTTGCCTGTGGTCAGCTGGAGTCTCAAAGCAGATGATCATCTGGTGTATCATCAGGTCAACAGTAACCTAACGAGATGTTACAATGTCCCGCACTTCATTCCCTGCACTCTGTCTCATTATGTAGGCATTTGATCATCTCATATCATCACAAAAAAGGGGGAGTACACCTCAATAAGATATTTGGAGAGAGACAGAGACAGGGCTGGAGAGACATAAGTATAACCTTCATTATGGGATATTGTTATAATTGTCCAATTTTTTTTAAGATTTTATTTATTTATTTGACAGAGAGAGAGTGAGAGAGAGAGAGATCACAAGTAGACGGGGCAGCAGGCAGAGAGAGGGGGGAAGCAGGCTGCCTGCTGAGCAGATAGCTGGATGCACGGCTCGATCCTAGGACCCTGAGATCATGACCTGAGCCAAAGGCTTAACCCACTGAGCCACCCAGGTGCCCCTAATTGTCCTATTGTATTATTAATTATTATTGTTATTTTTGCTGTGTCTAATTTATAAATTAAGCTTTATCACGTGAATGTATATATAGGAGAAAACAGTAGAGATAGGATTTGATGTCATCTTCTGTTTCAGGCACCCACGGGAGGGGGTTCTCTGAGTGAATGTGCTGCAGATAAGGGGGAAGGACTGTAGTTAAAATAAAAAGTTAAACTTTGACCAGAAATTACAGTAAGCGCACAAATTCTGAAGCATTTACTTTCTATTGCGTAACTGACAGTTACGCTGTGATGAGAGCCTCCATACGTGAGCCTTTCCTGGCATCTAAGTGAGTGCATTATCTGTGCCCTGCAGGCATGTCCTTTCTCACATATTTTAACATGAGTTGACATGCATAAGCCTAAATGAAGAAAAAATGTTAAGCTACAACTTACCTCCTCAATCACATGTTCACATTATGTTTCTGTATCATTCATAGATACGGTTAGCAAAACTTTATTCTAAGATCTGCATAAAAACAATTATTCTGGTGACATTAGTCTCTACCCTGTCCAGTATCGGTGGGTGTGTGCATGTTTGTATCTAGATAGTGTTTTCTTTTCTAAAAAAATATATTACAAAGAGTTGAACTATATAAAAATGTGAACCAAAAGTTTGTAGAACTTTTGGAGTTTCTCCCTAAAATGCCAACGCTCTGTAAAACAAATCTGAGAAATTTATCTAAGTCAATCCCTTTTATTTTCCAAATGAGGGAGTTGAGGCCCAAAGAGAAGGTGAGTCCAGTGTGGAGGCTTTGGAATCAGCCCCAGGGGGCCTAACCCCTGGTAGAGTGTGTTCTTCGTTGCTGTGGTTTGACTTTGCATTCAGCTGGTGTCACGATAGGGGTAATTTACTTAAATACTTACAGCCCTTGTGACACTGGTTCATGCCAGTTAGACTTTCACTTTCTGTGTGGTCAGATACAATGTTGGCAGGACAGCACAATCCAGGGGGTGGCAGATGGCATGATGGGAGGGTGGACCCACTCCAGAAGCATCTTCTACAGGCCTTTCTGTTCTATTTCCTTCTGATTAACCATGAATATATTATGATTAACATATTGATTCCAAATTTGGGTTTTCATTGCTGAATCTTGTTCATTAGCCTGATGGATGTTGGAAATAGGCTCTAGCTCTCCTTAGATGAAATTAAACATATTTTGCACACATGGATTGGCTTCCACTCTTTTTTTTTTAAAGATTTTATTTATTTATTTGAGAGAGAGAGAAATCACAAGTAGGCAGAGAGGCAGGCATAGAGAGGGGGAAGCAGGTTCCCTGCTGAGCAGAGAGCCTGATGCAGGGTCCGATACCCAGACCCCTAAGATCATGACCTGAGGGGAAGGCAGAGGCTTTAACCCACTGAACCACCCAGACTTCCCAGCTTCCACTCTTTTATGAACAGTACAAAAGAAACCACAGAGACCTGTAGTGGTCTTTTTAGGGGTGATGGTCACGGTTTGATTCCCTGATTGGTCTCAGCCCAGACACTGCTTTAGAAGGACTTCTGATTGCATGGTGCCTCTAGGCACAGCATCTTGCCTCAGAAATCTTGCTGAGTTTGCTTCAGGTGAATTTTTCATACCCAGACCACCTGCAAGAGCTTTATACATTCCTTTGTCCGGTGCAAGATGTATAAAAGTCTTTAATGCTTTTTTGCTGATAAGTATTTGCTGGTAAATTTCTGTCTCTATGAATGAATTTGGACTGAGATTTGTTTTCATTAAAATCTCATAGCCAGGTTGTGGGAGAGTGGTAAATTCTCACCATCTCAACCTTCTTTGACAGCCACTGAAAAGAATTTAAGTGCATGACAAAACTGGCTTAGGTAAGTTTGCGACAGGCTATCTCTGTTTAGAGTTGGATTTAGACTTAAGAGCGTTCTTAAATCTTTTGCCATCTCTATATAGTTTTTTCTTCTCCTTTTGACCATTACCTTTTGCCAAATTTACAAAAAAGAGTGAGTTGCTGTTATGGTTCTTTGTGACTTCCTGGGAGGTGATCAATTTGCTGTCTTTCAACTTCCTTCCCTTACTGATACTACAGCTTTGGGGACACAGAAAGTCAAGATCAGTCAGGCTCCAGCACCATTCCTTATAGAATAGAGACCCAAGGTATCTGGTCTTTGGGGTAGGGAAGGGAAGATGGATGTTGGAAGCTTGCAATTTGCAGTTGATCAGAAATTTTAGGCATCATAGGCTAAATTGTATTCTATAAAATTCATATGCTGAAGTTCTAGCCTTTAGTACTGCAGAATGTGACTGTACTTGCTAATAGGGTCTTTAGAGGGGTAATTAAGTTAACATGAGGTCTGGTGTGGGTATCCTGATCCAATATGACTGGTGTCTCAATAAGAAGAAGAGATCAGGACATGGACACACACACAGGGAAGACCATGTGAGGACACAGGGAGAAGATGACCATCTACAAGTCTGGGGCAGAGGCCTCAGAAAGAAACCAACCCTGGCCGATGCCTTCTTCTTGGACTTCCAGCAGAACTGTGAGACAATACATTTTTATTGTTTAAGGCCTCCTCCTCCCAACCCCCAGTTTGCACAGCAGTCCAAGGAAATTAACATACCATTGCATTTTATTTCTGATTTGACCTCCCTGGCCCCTCTCCTTTATCTTTTGTTGAGGCTTTGGTCAAGATGCAGAATGCTCCCACACGGGAATTGGGGTTCAGCCTGTGAGGTGCCTTCCGCCACTCCCTTTTGGGCTGGACTGGGTTCTGGGGGCAGTGTAGTTCCCAGTTGGCCCCACAGGCAGTTCTGGCTTCAGAAAAGAAAGCACCTCAGACTAGCAAATGAGAAACTTCCTGCAGCAGCTCCAGACCCTGCTAGGAAGAGCTAACAGAGATGTAACATTCTGGATTATTTTTATCCTCCTCTCTGCAGGTGAGGAAAATTCTCTCTGGCTCCAAGTTAAAAACACAATCCAACAAGTTCTCAACTTTCTGTTCCCAGTCCTTGAGGATGGACTGGGCCCAAGGTTTGTGCCTTTCCCAGCTCCCAGCGAAGTTATCTATCCCTGAAAATCTGCGCTACCAGTTAGAAAGTAAGCTGTTGATAAACCCCAACTGATCCCAACATTAAGTGGAAAAAATTGTGCCTATCTCCTTTAAAATGTATCATCAATCCTTATAGTGTTAAAGTTATGTCCAGAGTGAGATTGAGACATGTCACATCTGTCTCTTTCTTATAATATTTGTGTCCAACTTGCCCTCTGTCCGTTGTCAATGATGGATACCCTGCCCTCACCACCTACAGTGTTGCTGGAAGTCACGTTGGATATTAAGTTCTCTTAAAAACAGTCGAGTAAATCATGGGTTTTCCAAAACAGGAACAGTGGGGCGAGATGAATCAGACTGTGGTCTGCCTGACATAATTCGTGTGCCTACCAATCTGACCTATCAGTGTTTCGTCTGTTGGTACTGATGCATTTTTCATTTGGAACATCACATTTAAAGGAGCGTATTGTTTACAGTAGTAAAATGTTATTATCTAACTTCTGTGAACCTTGTTTATAAAAGTGGAGTAACTAACTTCACCTTTTCTATCTTCTGACGTAGACACAGAGGAGCTAGCCAGTTGTTCCAAGGCTCTTGCTAAATGTGTAAGCTTCCTATAATTTATCAAAGAATTCTAGCTCCAAGGTCCTGCATCATTAATGAATCATTCAGGTTTGTTGAGCCTAACAAAAAATTAATAACTGCTAGAAACTAGAGATAAAAATGACAAAAATAAAGTGCAAGTGGATAAGCAAGGAGTTGGTAGAGTGAGTCTGAGGAGCTGTAGACTCTTCCTGGGGAATGGATATATTCTATCTCTAAATGATGTAGGCTCAAGTTATCTGACTGGTTAAGTCTAGTGAATGTTTTTTCCTCAAGTCTTAAAGAAGATAGGCAATCATATCACGAGAGACATGTTAGGATCTTCATACTTTTTTTTTTGCATGTATCTAGTGATTTTTCATGTCATATGACTTGTTTGTATCTGAGCTAAATGAGTTAGGACTGATGCTGAGCGTACCGATGTATCTTTTTTTTTTTTAAAGATTTATTTATTTATTTATTTATTTGACAGAGAGAGATTGAGAGAGAGAGATCACAAGGAGGCAGAGAGGCAGGCAGAGAGAGAGGGAGAAGCAGGCTCCCCACTGAGCAGAGAGCATGACACGGGGCTCAATCCCAGGACCCTGGGATCATGACCTGAGCCGAAGGCAGAGGCTTTAACCCACTGAGCCACCCAGGCGCCCCCATACCAATGTATCTTAAGTTCATTTTTGGATGAGAAAGTGGGTTTAAATCCATTTCTAATACCACAAGAGAAACAGTATCTGACCAATTTCTAACTGGAGAAAATAGCTGGGAAGATTGGTGTTGGTGCATGGGGCACTTACTCATCTGAGGAAGGTACCAGAGAGTCAGAGGAAGGAACTTTGTGGGGCAGGAGTCAGCAAAAGGACATTCCAAATGATTTAAAATGGATTCTAAAGAGTGAAAGAGAACTAGAGGAATATTTAAAATGTAATAGTAGCGAGAATGGTAACAATTTGAGCTTATGCTTCTATCTTGGGAGTTTACTTTGCAAGAGGGACTACTCCGTAATTTTGTGCTCTCCTGTTTGAAAGACAATGTGCACTTTGAAAAGCAAATATGACCACTCATGTGATTGATGGACCTTGTTGTTATGGTCCACTGTAGAATGAATGAGTCATAGACTTGAGCAATTTTCTGCTTTCTGATGAAATGATAGAAAAGACCATATATTGGCTTGAATATTTTGCAAATTAAGTTATGAATTAGCACTATGGTAGAATTTATGTGTGACATTAAAACTGACATTTCCAAAGAGTGGAAATGATTCAGAGGATTATGTTTACGATTGTGGAAGCAACCGTCAAATGTAATTAAAGAAGCCAAGAGTCCTAGTGACTAAGGGCATAAATGAGATTTATAGAATGCCAAGATCCCTGGCATTGCTTTTACTGAAACTCAGCCTTTTGGGAAATAGCATTAAGTATTCTGAATGTTGTAAAGATAATATAAACAGTAGGTAATTCACTTACCACCCCCATGGCCAGTTATCCCCATTATATTTATCATCACAGCCTTCCAGGCTGTGAAATCAATTCAGCTAAGCCCATAAATTTTGATTTCACATAGAACGAATATAGAGTTGGTTTTTGTTTGTCTCTAGGGCTGGGTATCTGTAGGGGACTCTTTCTTTTCCAGTAACAAAAGGAAGAGTTTGCCTGCGAAGGGAGGAAGGATGGTCACGTTACCCCAAAACCTTCTTTTGATCAAGGCTCTTTTTTTTTTTTTTTGCCATGAGTTTTCATCCAAGATCTACTTGGACTTTTACTCTTCCTTTCTCCAGCCCTTCCATTCCCCTCCCTCCACTGCCTGTTCCTCATTTGTTTCCAAGATGTGATTAATAGTTTCCACATTCTGTCAGGTCCTTCGAAGGACAAAGGTGAAGCACAAGAGAAATATATGAGTCACTGGCAAGACCCGGAGTGGGCTGTAGCCGCTGAGGCCTGAGTCCTCCCATGAAGGCTCCACCTTGCTCCAAACCATGTGTCTCCCTCCTCCATAGCAAGGTGCTTCCACTTGCCCCAAAGCCCTGGGTGCAGCTCAGACACACACTACCACCTGTCATGTCACTTCCTGCAAGGACAGAGCTTCCATGATGATTCTTGGACTCACTACCTCAGTGGAAAGGTCACTGTCATGTAATGTCAGCCTCCGGGAGTCTTGGGATGGGAGAGGTTGTCTACATTTCAGAAGTTTTTCATGAGTAGTTTTATTGGGTAGAGAGAAATCATATTCTCAAGACTCAAGACAGCACATCGCAGCAAGAAAGGAAAATAGACTCCGTAGTTTTAAAAGGTATCTCACTTGGCAGAGGTGCTTGGCTGGGAGGGAGGTTAAATGCACCTTTATGTTTTTATTTTGTTTTAGCAAAACAAAACTAAGAATTTAAAAAAATCATATGGGGCAGAGTCGTTTGCATCAGACCCCTTGCACATTTAAACGGCAGGCACTATTTCTCAGGACTATAAATTCTGCATTCAGTTTAAGAAAGAGTATTTTTGATTGAGGTTAACACAGTATTTAAGTTAATGGAAAACATGCTTCCATTGCAGAATATTTCCACCAGAATTGCTGGATTCTGTACAACAATCTGTTTCTATTTTGAAAAAAAAAAAAAAAAAAAGTGGTGCTGTTGTATGACCTAAATATTCCTTTCCCCCCCCCCTTCTCATTTTACTCTTCTATATTTACGTGTTTCTTCTTTAGGTATATTCAAATAAATGACAGTATGAATTCAGATGAAAATTTTCCCTAGTGGTATATATGTTTAATGCTTCAGAAAACGACCCCTGCATATTATTATGCTTAAACTTGAGCTTCATTTCTTTTTTTTTTTTTAAAGATTTTATTTATTTATTTGACAGACAGAGATCACAGTAGGCAGAGAAGCAGGCAGAGAACAAGGAGGAAGCGGGCTCCCCACTGAGCAGGGAGCCCAATTCGGGGCTCGATCCCAGGACCCTGGGATCATGACCTGAGCCGAAGGCAGAGGCTTAACCCACTGAGCCACCCAGACACCCTGTGCTTCATTTCTTGTAAAGAGCATGAATTCCTATAACTTCTGCCCAATAGGACACTAGGACTGGGGAGATAGAAAGAAAAGGTCTTAGAAAGTGACTCTTAAACCCTGTGTGAATACATATTTTTTGAGTAACAAACCAGTCCAACAGTTATTTGTTCAAAATAGTCTTTCTTGGGGCACCTGGGTGGCTCATGGGTTAAGCCTCTGCCTTTGGCTCAGGTCATGATCCCGGGGTCCTGGGATTGAACCGGCATCGGCATCGGGCTCTCTGCTCAGTAGGGAGCCTGCTTTCCTTCCTCTCTCTGCCTGCCTCTCTGCCTACTTGTGATCTCTGTCTGTCAAATAAATAAATAAAATCTTAAAAAAAATAGTCTTTCTTGAGCACGTATGGTTTTCAGGTAGAGGTTGGTTTATCTAGCTGGTTGCAGCTAGGTAGCTCTGCTTTAACTTGTGTCTTACTGGGCTTGGATTTCTGCTTGTGGTTACTTTTGCCAATGAATCTTAATTCTGGGGCCCCATCTGGGGAGGTAGCAATTACTGATAGAGACTCTTCTCCAGGTGAAATTCAGGTGGCTAAGCAGGAACATGGTTTGACCTTGGAACTGGCACACTGTTATTTCTGTATATTGTTGGCCAAAGTGGGCCATATGGCTATGTCTAAGATCAAGAAGGTGGGAAAATTTAGGAAGTACTGCAAAGTTAAGTGGTAGGGATATGGAAACATGGAAAGAAGTAGTAGGAGCCAATAATTCAATCCACCAGAAAGCCCAATGCATTCTCATTTTCCTGCAGGTAGGAATGTTGTTATTGTCTTTTTCTCCTTTCTCCATTGGGACAATAAGACACAAGATGAAGGCAGTTGCTCTCAGTAGTGACTTGCTCTGATTTCTAGTGATAGTTCTTCCCAGGGATTCTCAAATGTTTGTGTATGATGGAATTACTGGTGAGGTTGATAACAGGACACAGATCTGGCTCTTATTCTCAAACTTATTAAATCACGATCACTGTGGGAGGGATAAGTCATTTACATTTTTAACAAGTTCCTGTGGTAATTTTGAAACACTTTGACATTTGAGACTCCTATCACTAGAATAAGGTTAATTGAGGTAGTCAGCCAAGGTTCTGAACTTGATGGGACTCTGGCAGTTTAGCAAGTGTGATAGAATATATTATTATCCAGCAAATACTACCCACAAGCCCCAACCCCCCCCCCCCCCGCACATCCTTTTTCCAAAGAGGTTAGACCTGGTTATATGATTGATTTTGACAAATGGAATGTGAACGGATATGACATACTTCCTGTTCAAAGAAGATTTTAACTTTATGGCATTAGGCTTTAGCTCTTGTGTTTCTGCCCTCTGCCATGAGGAGAATTTACTGGTGGTGGCTGTGGGTACCTCAGCCTGTGAGGGATGTTGCAGGTCTCATGATGAGTGACACGAATCTGATGCACAGTCTGGACAAAAGCATAGTCACTGTAGTTGCCTCACAGGAATGTGAGGAAATAAATTTTAGGTGTTATAATAAGCCAATAAGATTTCAGATTTTTTCTTATATGGCATCACTTCATAAAGGTTGACAAATATAGCCAATGAAATACCAATCTGGGACAAAAATGGAGCTCTACATTCCTTCTCACAGACTACCCTCAGATTCCTAAATGCCTTTTAATCACTTATTTGAGGCTCTCTTTAGTGTTAGTTTTATTTTGACTTAACTTACATGAAAATGGTGGAGAAGGGGAAAATTAGTTTATACCGGGATTTAGGCAGGACCCAGAACATGCCCAGGATTGTCTTGATTCTGAACTCCCCCGCTTTGGGCCTCTGTCTGTTTTTTCCTGACAGAGTAGGAGTTGTTTTTTTCTGTTTGGTTGATCAGCAATAATTACCATTAACAATAAATATTGGTACATGCTGGGAGCCATCCTAAATATTTTCCGGGTATTATTTGTTTACTTTTCGCAATTACTCTATTACACTGTGAAGAAGAGACTATGATTTTCATTTCCTGGACAGAGAGCTGGGCTCACACAGGCTTTATAGCTGGAAAGTCGCAGCACTGGGAAGTCTGACTTCCAAAGGGATGTTCTTCATTATTATTCTGTTGTTGCCTCTAGAAGAAGTTTTCAGCATATTTCATCCCTCTTTATTCACCATGTAAACACTCCAAACAATGTAGATGCTCCTCCTAGAACAATAAGCTATCTAATTTTCACCTAGAAAAGAAAGATTCCAGATCTCAGAGGTAAAGCATGTGTATGATGCATCCTGGAGAGCAAAGGACTCTCCATTGCATTATTTGTTGCTTTAGTTCCTCTTTCTTTCTTCCTGTGATTCTGCTCTGGAACACTTTTCCCACTTTTGAATTCTTTTGTCAGAGAAACAGAAATCTTGGCTTTTGGGGCGCATAAATGGCTCAGTCAGTAAAGTGTCTGCCTTCTGCTCAGGTCATGACCCCAGGGTCCAGGATCAAGTCCTGAGTCAGGCTCCTGCTCAGCAGAGAACCTGCTTTTTACTCTCCCTTTGCCCCTCCTCCTGCTTGTGCGTTCTCTCTCTCTCTTTCTCTCTGTCAGATAAATAAATAAAATATTAAAAAAAGAAAAAAGAAATTATGGCTTTGCTTTTCATTTTCACTCAGAAATCTAAAAGCAAATTATATCATTTCTATAATAAAAGATGAAAAAAACACACATTTTTACATATCCCATGAGCTAAATAGCAATGAGATTCAGCTTGTACTGGGTAAAGTTGCAATTTAAAGATTGTGTAAAACAATAGCATCTATTTTTTTTAGGACCTACTCTGAGGTATTTTACATATGTTAACTTTATTTCTAATGACAAGTTTGCTGAGAAATTATTATCTTCTTTTATGGACAAGATGTGTGAGTCTTAACAAAATCACACACCTATATGATGGAGCAATTGATGAGTCAGATTTTCTTGACTGCAAATTCTCTTGTCCTGGCCTCCACACCTTATCACTTCTTTTACTTGAAAGAAAGGATTTTTGAAAATCCTGAAATTACTACATAAAAACTGTCTTTTTCCTGTTTATTCCCATAATATGAAGACATGAAGTAGATTTCATTTTCAATATTTTTTTCTTTATTAAGCTTAATTGACTGGGTAAGAACTAATAAGCACAATGTCTCCTGAGTATGCATATTGTTAGATGAATGGTTTAGTGAGATTTAAATATAGCGGGAGGGTTCTCATTCCTAAAAAGAAGTTGTTATGTTTTTTACTGCCCTTTTAATTTTTGCTCAAGTGTGGGCATAGATATTCTAAAACTATGGGCAAGCTGCCCTCTGCTGTGTTTAATGATTAAGTAGAGGAGAGATTCTCAGCTGTTTCCTCTAGCCTGATATCACTTCATGTTTCTCTCCTAAATTGTGTAAAATAGCAGTTTGATCTACAAAACCATCCCCATATCAATGTACCTATTTACACTATTTCAGTGTAAGAAGACAATATCCCAGAAGAGGGTCCTTTCATGTTTGCAAGTTAGATTCTCCAAAGACATATATAAGTAATGTCATCCCTTCCTGCCATTAAAAGCACAAAAAAATTGTTTGAATAAATAACTATTTTAAGGAATCTTGAAAGTATACTTTGAAAGGACTATAACAGTAAAACACAAAAATGTCTCCTATGTTTTTTTTTCCCCAAATCATATATTTTCCTAAATATTAAAAACAAAAAGATAGATGGAAGGCAGAATAAGAGGAGATTAATTTCCAATCTCTTTCTGTTCAAAGCCTACACAAATGAGAGCAAATGCAAAGATCCAGGGATGCTGGGAAATGACATGGACATATGAGTAGGAGAATCAGGACCATTAGTGTGTGTGCGCATGCGCGTGCGTGTGTGCGTGTGTGTGTGTGTGTGTGTATAGAGAGATTTATTATAAGGAATTAGATCATGTGATTGTGGAGGCTGGCAGATCCACAATCTGCAGGTCAGGGTGACAAGCTGGCAACCCAGGACAGCTAATGTTCCATTTTTGTTCAAGGACCATGTGTAGTAGAATCGGAAAGAGCTGATGTTGCGGAAGAAATCTAAAGGCAGCCTGCTGGAGAAATTCTCTCTCAGTTGGGGAATGGAGTGGGGAGAAAAGTATTCTTCTCTTCTATTCAGGCTTTCAACTGACTGGATGATGGCCTTCCACATTATGGAGAGCAATCTGCTTTACTCAAAGTCCACTCATTTAAGTGTTAATCTCAACCAAAACATTCTCATAGAAACACCTATAATAACTTTTGGCCAGATACCTGGGGACCCCATTGCCCAGCCAAGTAGACACATAAAATTAACCATCTCAGTGGGTATAAGGAGGCCGCAGTCATCCAGTGGTAGTGTTCAGGCCGGTTGAGACACCACAAGTTCCACGGAGCAAAGCTATGGAAGAACAATTTATTAAACCTGGAAAATCAGAAAATTCTTGCAATAAACACCTGCCAGTCATGAAAGGGCTCTCTTCAGAAGTTGTGACATAAATCAACCATGTCTTATAGCATCCTAAATGCAACTGGAATATTTATAAAACATATTTAAGCTCTGAACCTAAGAAATAGGAAAACTATGAAAAAAAGTTGGAACAGAATATATTTCTATTAGGTAGGCTAATTAAGTGGTGTAGCCATCAGGTAGGGATAGTAGACCCTGATTAATGAGACTAGAAAATTTGCTAATGACAAACTCAAACCAGTTTCATGGGATCCACATCTAACCCTTTCTTTAAATTTGGAGCCTGCAACATGGTATGTACATAAAGGCTTAGCTTGGCATTCCAGGTCATGAGAAAAACTGCCCCATTCCAGATTTTATTTCCTCCTACTGTCTTAGTCTAAGAAATCTCTATAAATGGAGAAAATATCCCAAGAATTCCTGCAGGAAATTTCTCCAAAATTATTTGGGATGATTAGTTATTCAGTAAGTGTCTTTCAGCCTTAGGAAAACAGAATTAAGTCTAGAAATATTTAATAGGACCAAATCTACAGTATCAATAATCTATGTATTGCATTTGAGAAACTCTATTACCTTGGTATTATAGCATTTATAATGGTTAAGAGAATTTGGTTTATTTATCAGTCAGGATGGGCTTGGTTAGGTTATGATAACAAAGAACCCCTAAACTGAAGAGACTTAGAGTTATTTCCCAGCATCCCTGGATCTTAGGCTGTGTGTTCCTCAAGGACAGGCAGGAAAATATGCTTAAAAAATTAAATTAATTTTCTTTATTTCTTTTTCTAGTTCTATTGAGATAAAATTGACATGTAACATTGTGTAAGATTAATGAGTACATATTTTGACACGTGTATGTTGTGAAGTGATGACCACAATAAGGTTAGTTAACATCCATCACCTCACATAATTACCATTGTTGTGTGTGGTGAGAAAATTCAAGATTTACTGTCTTCATAACTTTCAGGTATATATTACTCAAGTGTTGCTATCTATATGCTATACCCTATATCCTCAGAACTTATTCATCTTTTACCTGGAAGTTTGTACCCTTTGACCAACATCTCCCCATATTCCTCAGCACCTAACTCTTTGCAACCACCATTCTCCTCTCTAAGTAGAAAACCTTTTTCAGATTCAGATATAAGAGAGAACACATGATATTTTTCTTTTCTGACTAATTTCACTTGGCATAATGCCCTCAGTTTCCACCCGTGTTGTTGCAAAAGGAAGGACAGGAAAATATCAGGGACTGACACTGACAGAGTCATCACCATCTGGAGCAATGCTGATCAGTGTTTCCGGGGGAAGAGAATATAGCGCTGCCTCTTGAAGTCTTCTGGCTTCAAAGCAACACATGTTGCTTCTGCTCGTATTTTGTTGGCCAAAACAAATCACATGGCCATACCTATCTTCAAAGCACATTCTTACGATGAACCTGGAACGTTATTGGTTATTAGTCTTCATGTCAACCATCAGTCACTAAAATAACATCAGATAAGGATTCTAATTCAAAATGTGTGGCCTGCATAATCATTTTAGACTTGTGGTTTTAAAGTCAAAGGTCAAAGCTTACGCATAATATTGGAATATTTAAGAGAACTTGATGTCCGTCATGTCTATAAGTTTAATTTATCATGTATAGAAGAGTTAAATATATGAAAGATTTTAAATATTTTTGTAAATTGGACAATTAAGTATCCAAATAGATACAGATGCAATTAAAAATATTTAAAGAAATCTAAACTAACTTTTTAAATTTTTTAAAAAAGATTTTATGTGTTTATTTGAGAGAGAAAGAGACAGTGTGTGTGTGCACATGTCCCCGAGAACGAGGGAGAGGGGCAGAGGCAGAGGGAGAGGTACAGGCAGACATGCTGGGTGCAGAGCCCACCTTGGGGCTTTCTCACGGCCCTGAGATCACCACCTGAACCAAAACCAGAGTCAGAGGCTTAACTGACTGAGCCACTCAGGTGCCCTAAACTAACTTTTTAAATGTGTTTATAAATTAATCTCAGTCTCCTTAGAAGTGATTGTTAATATTTTTTTGAGTTATAAATGGAGTAATAAATTTTGTCCATTGAACTTAAAAGTATAAGAATGAGTTAGGTTTATGAATTTATTACTCAAATAAATAAATATTAGTTTTTAAAACCAAAGTAAACTTTTAAACAAAAGCTACCCTTTTTGGGTATCAAATTCTCACATTTAATACTAGTCAATGCTATTATAATCTCAGGGTCTCCTTTATTTTCCTTTCTGAGCACAAAAACCTGTGAAATGATTACTATTAGAGATTTAGTATGAATATATACTAATATATACTAAAATTATATTATTATACATATATCAGTATGAATATATAGTAATATATACTAAAAATATACATTATAACAGAGGAAGACCTGAAGATGCAGTTGGCTAAGTTTCTAACAGAATGATTATCTTTTCTTTTTAGCTTACGTTAAAAAAAAAAAAAAAAGACAAAGTTTTAGAAGGAAAAAGTACCATGTTTTCAATACTCTTTAACATTTCTTTTTTACAAGAATAACCAGTACAGGTTAAGTTGACGGGAATTAGTGTAGGTAAAGTACTTATTGGAATTGGATGAGGGTAGAAAGAGAAGAAAAATATTATATTTGATGAAACCCACTGTGCACACTTCCTTTAAGTATGGGCCTTCCTTACTCTGATGAGTAAGAGCACGTAAGATACTCAAAAACACACGAGACGATTGATGTAATATGTGTACATGTATTTATTTATGGCTTCATCTGTACCACAAGAGAAATTGTAATGACTTTGCAAAGACCACAGATCTTTTGCATCCAAGTCAAAGTGTCTATTCCATGTGGCTTAGGAATATGTGTCAAGCTTCCATATGGGAAAAAGATTTTCTGATACTCAAACAAAGAATCAGCCATCAAAGCACCTACTGAAAAGTTTGGCAGATATTGACAAATGTTACAAAACTTTGAATTCCAATTTGAAAGTCTGCATATTCTATTTTGCAATATACTTTATCATTTTCTATTAGAGCTGTTCAGAACTTTCTTCCAAAGCCATGGGATTTAATATATGATGATACTGTATGTACCATGCATACATGTATATGGATGTATATATTAGCATTCATTTCAGTTTGCTTCCAGTTTACATATCCTCCTAGATTCCCCAGTGACTGGTTATTGCTCTCACAGTGAAACTAAAGAGATGCCAATCTCTTGAAGCAAAGCCCAAAACTTTAGAATAATGCTTATATATTTGATTTATATAGTTTATTTCTCCCAGAGTGTTCATTTTAAATTAACTCCACATTGAAATAAGTGATCATGCTAATAGCTGACAGAGCTAGGTTAGGATAACTTTGTCTTAACGTCATGGACAGTAACAAGGGAAAAAAGAAAGAAAGAAAAGGAAATAACAAAAAGAAGAACAAAAAGAAAATTAACCTAAGCAACAAAAGTGGCATTCAAATTGGGTTATCACATAATGTTGAACGAGGTTATTCTTTCTTATGGGGGATGTGATGGGTACTCGAGGTCTGTATATTGCCACAGATCCTGTTTTATCTGTATGTGGCACTGCACAAATCCTAGACTGTGGCCCACAGGCTAGATTTGGCCCATGACAGTGTTTCGTTTGGCTTGAACAGTATTTTACAAAAAATTTGAGCTAACATTTTAAATTAGAAGCTTTCACATAAAAATCCAGATTTCTGGCATCTCTCAAAAAATTAGGAGATCTGGGAATGCTGGACTCACATTACCACACTGCAGTCTATGGCTGGCTGGTGCTATTGCCCTCTTTCGACACACATGTGTTCTCCATGGTCCCCACCAATTCCTCCTGCTTCGCAACACTGAAGCTGCCCATTCCCACTTACTCCTCTTGTTCTATTTCTCTTTTAGTAGAAAATATTTCTTTCTGCCAATGTCTTTATCAAAAGTAAGTAAAAATATGGCAGTATGCTAAAAAATAGGGATTTATAGCTTTATGTTGGATTGTTCTTTGTGGATTCTCTTCTCCTTTTCTCTCTCATACATTGGGGGCCAATTTTTCTTTCCTATCTTCCTCTGAAATTGAAACAAAGACCTGAGAAACTGTTGATCAGTGTAAAAACTGGAAGGTTCTCAGAGGCATGTTTCCTGCTCTACTTTTTCTCCTGGAGACCTGATGAGATTGGGCTTGGGGAAAGTAGGAGAGAAGGGGAGGATGGAGAAACAAATAAGAGAGTGCAATTTCAGCTCTAAGCTTTGAGCTTTCCCTCTGAAGTGCTGGGACTTGGACTCTAGGGGGCCTTTGGTTTGTCCTGTTAGGTTCTGCCAGCAGAGGGCGCAAGAGGGAGACGCATGGCTGGAGGAGGTTGAAAGGGCGTGCTGGGCTTGGTTTCTGAGGACTTCCTGTTTCCTTGAAGTTCTTCAAGCATTGCCCTACCAAAACTCCTTCATCTTGGCAGTAGCAGTTTCTTTATGACATGGCAGCTGAGTGGGGTCTTCAGTTTTTCCTTCACTTATCAAACCAGCCTCATTGTGTGATCCCTTCCCTTCACCCCCATTGCCTTCTTGAGAGGTCTAACTTCTAGCTCATGGAGGCTTCTCCTCCAACCTTCTAAGTTTAAATATTCTGGAGTCTTTCTTTTGTTCCCTCAGCTCTGAGGGAGGAAGCTGCTTCCTACAGTTGCTACTTTTGTGATGTGTTAGAATTCTCTTTTTTCTCTACTTAAAAAATTCATAGGGGCACCTGGGTGGCTGAGATGGTTGAATGTCTGACTCTTGGTTTTAGCTCAGGTGGTGATCTCAGGGTCTGGGATTGAGTCCCATGTTGGACTCTGTGCTCAGTGGGGAGTCTCCTTGAGATTTTCTCTCTCTCCCTTCTACCCTTCCCCCTTCTTGCTCTCTTTCTCCCTCTTTGTCTTTGAAATAAATCAATAAATCTTTTAAAAATTATATAATTAGTTAACAATTATTTATGTAACTTTTTCTCAGTTCAGATAACTCCTTCCTGACTGGATCCCGACTCACAGAGAGAGGAAGAGTTGACTCATGTTGTGTTGCCTCAAATGCACTACTCCCCTTGATTATTTACATATAAGTTTAATTTAGTCAAAAAACTAAAATTAAAAACTTTCTCAGTTACATTAGTTACATTTTAAGAGCCCAGTAGTTAAACTGTGGTTACTGATCACTATATGGAGCAGTGTGGATATAGAACATTTCTGTCATTACAGAAAGTTCTATTGGACAGTGCTGGGCTGAAGAAATGGGAGGTCCTTCGAGTGGGGAGGAAACATGAGGGAAAGACCTTCATTAGTGCCAGGAAATGAGGTGGAAGAGACTCTGGATGAGCTCTTCTCAAGAAAGTTTGAAAAATACAGAGAGATTATCTGATCATAATGCAATTAATCTAAAAATCAATACAAGGTAGAAAACTTTCATATATTTACAAATGACTGATATGATAATGAAATTATAATGAAACTTTGGGGTTAATGTAGAGCATGAAATCAGCCATAATACCTGGCTTGCTAAAGTATAATGCAGAGATGCTGGGGGCAGGACGGTTTTGAAGAACGGAGCAGGCCTTTGGAAAGCCGAGGCCTGCATGACCACTCTGCCATTGGAATACCCGGGAAGTTACCTTCCCCAAAACCTTCTTAGCCCAAACAGCCACCCTGTGATCTAAGAGAGGTATGCGTTGTCCCTTAGGCTATGTTTAGCAGAACTCCTAGAACACGTAGATTAGCATATCATATCTTTCTGGTAAACAGATCCTCCTAGTTCCAGGAAGACTCTTTGTCACACATCACCTGCTTGAGAAACAGTGATAAGGATGTGTGATTATCCTGAAGGACCAATAAAAGCGGGAGCAAAGAAGAGCAAAAGGTCTTTGTCTCTGAGCGTGGACCCCCAGGGCTTCTCCTCTCTTTCACAGCAAAGTCTGGCATAATCTTTCATCCATCTGTACAGGGATTGCTGGCAATTCCTGGAAAAATATTGTGTATTTAAATGGAGATCATAAGTAAAGTAGTATTTACAGGGACATTTAGAGACTTAACTGAATATTCAGGATAGAAGAAAACAGGAGGATTATTAAGTTCACCATCCATCTCCCAAGAAGTGAGAAACAGAGCTACAGTTGTAATAGTAGATACTAGAAATTAAAAAAACCCAACAGAATCATGAAAAGATGCTCAACATCCCTCATCATCAGGGGAATGCAAATCAAAACTATTACGAGATATCACCTTCCACTTGTCAGAATGGCTAATATCAAAACCACAAGAAACAATGGGGGTTGGTGAGGATGTGAATAAATTAGGAAGCCTTGTGCTCTGTTGGTGGGAATGTGACCTGGGGCAGCCACTGTGGGAAACAGTATATGGAAATGCCTAAAAAGTTAAAAGTAGAACTCTCCTATGACCCAGTAATTCCACTACTGGGTATTTACTCCCCAAATATAAAAACATTAATTCAAAGGGATACATGCACCCCTATGTTTATAGCAACACTATTCGCAATAGCCGAATTATGGAAGCTGCCCATGTGTCCATCAACTGATGAATGGATAAAGAAGATGTGGTATATATACCCAATGAGATATTATTCAGTCATAAAAAAAAAATGAAATCTGGCCATTTGATATAACATGGATGGAGCTAGAGAGTGTAATGTTAAGTGAAATAAATCAGTCAGAGGAAGACAAATACCATATGATTTCATTCATATGTGGAATTTAAGAAAGAAAACAAATGAGCAAAGGGAAAAGAAAAGAGAGAGGCAGACCAAGAAACAGACTCCTAACTGTAGAGAACAAACTCATGATTACCAGAAGGGAGGTGGGTGGGGTGATGGGGATTAAGGAGGGCACTTGTGATCAGCACTGACTGTTGTATGGAAGTTTGAATCACTATATGGTATACCTGAAATGAATACCACACTCTTCGTTAACTATACTAGAATTAAAATAAAAACTTAATTAAAAAAAAACAAATGATAAAACTAAGTATATTAGAACAGAAATTAATTAGATAACAAAAATAGTAGAGAAGGCTAACAAAAACAATTGTTAGTTTTTATGAAAAGATCAATAGAGTTGGTAAATCCCTGGGAAGATTGATCAGGGAAAAGATAGAGAAGACACAAATAATAAATGTCAGTAAAGAACAAGGGGATATTACTATAGATCTGGCAGATACTAGAAAGGTAATAAGAGGATATTTTGAACAACCCAAGGCCAGTAAACTTGAAAACTTAGATGAAATAGACATATTCCTGGGGGGGGGGGAGACATGAAAACTCACTCTAGAAAAGTAGATAATAAGACTGATTCTTTAACTCTTAAACAATTGATCCATGATTAAATACTTTCCTTCCTTCAAAGACAACTCTGGGCTCATCTTTCCTTATTCAATTCTGTTAAACATTAAAAAAAAATCTTAGTGGAAATCCTTTATAAATGTTTCCAAAAAATAGTGGGGGAGGGGCAATCCCCAGTCTCATTTTATGGAAGTCTCTAAACTTTACTACCAAACCAGACAAAAGGAGAAAAGTTGGAAAATCTCATATATGAACAAATGTCCAGAGCTCGTAAACAAAAGAATTACTAATCAAATCTAACAGTATGTCACACAGCTAAGTGTATTTTATATTCTAGGAATATATGGTTGATTTAAATTTTGAAGGTACATCCATGTAATTCATCACATTAAAAGATCAAAAGACGAGGCGCCTGGGTGGCTCAGTGGGTTAAAGCCTCTGCCTTCAGCTCGGGTCATGATCCCAGAGTCCTGGGATCCAGCCCCGTGTAGGGCTCTCTGCTCAGCGGGGAGCCTGCTTCCCTTCCTCTCTCTGCCTGCCTCTCTGCCTGCCTGTGATCTCTGTCTGTCAAATAAATAAATAAAATCTTTAAAAAAAAAAAGATCAAAGGACAAAAGTATTATAAATATATGTAAAATAATTTGAGAAAATTTCTGATTAAAAAGATTTTTTAGTATAAGGGTGCCTGGGTGGCTCAGTCGGTTGACTGTCAGACTCTTGATTTCCACTCAGGTCATGATCTCAGGGTTGTGGGATTGAACCCTGCATTAGGCTCTACCCTGAATGTGGAGCCTGCTTGGGACTTTTTCTTTCCTTCTTTATTTGCCCCTTCCCCAATTAGCATGCATGCAAAGTTTCCTAATCTGATAAAGGGTATTTACCCAAAACCTTACAGTTAAATTTTACTTAGAAGTAGAACAGGGAGAATTTTGAGTTTTGGAAGACAATGAAAATAAGCTATGAAGTTTACATGAGAAGAAATGAAATTATAATTATCCACAGATGATATTATTAGGTAGAAAAACCCAATGATAAATTATGAGAATTAATTTGAAAACTTAGCAAAGTTGTTATAATTTAGCTCAATCAATTTTATTTTTTACCCCAGGAATAAAACAAATGAAAGATAACAAATTAATAATACAGCCATTATAATAATATAAAAATATGAAATACCTAGGAATAAATCTATCAGATGTGTAAAACCTCTATACCATAAACACATTGTTGAGAAACATTAGGAAAAGATCTAAATAAATGGAAGGATATACTACATTCAGTATTTCTTTTTGTGTGTATGTTTTTAATCTTATTTTATTTAAATTCAATTAACATATAGTACATAATTAGTTTCAGATGTAGAGTTCAGTTGTTCTTCAATTGCATATAACACCCAGTGCTCATTACATCTATGCCTTCCTTAACGCCCATCAACCAGTTACTCCCTTTTCCCACCCATTCAATATTTCAATTCTCCCTAAATTGATTGAGTCAGTGTCATCTCCCCCAAAAATTCCATCACTTTTTTATGTGCTTGCATTTATGTGTGTGTAACCTGATAGGATAATTCTAAAATGTGAAAATGAAAAAAAAAAAAAAAGCAAAACCCAAAACAGAGATAACTAAGATATTGAAGATGAATAAGGTTGGTGATGATGAAAATGAGTAAGATAATATTGAGGATGAATGAGGATTGACTTTAGCAGTTATTAAGATTAGATATCAAAGCTTGAGTAATTCAAAGAATGGATGGTAAAAAATGTTATCCTCTGAGCTGATCTTGAAATGTCCTATTAGCTACTACTCCTGTTTTGTTAGAAATATTCAAAACAATTTCCAAGTCCAATCTATTCAGTCTTCATTATAATGCAATGTCGAATCCAGGGGATAAGAATATGGAAGAGAAGCCTACATTCACATAGCTCTCTTTGTTTTCTACATTTCCTCATGAACAGAGAATATGCTGGTGAGCTTCTAACTAGTTTTGACATTTTTGAACTCTCTAGGACAATGATAGAGGTGTTGTAAAATTGGATATGGGCAAATACTACTAAAATAAATATTAAATTCTGAAGTTAAAAAATATTTTGAACACTATGGATTGATGAGCTCGATTATCACTTTAGAATGAAATGCCCCAACAGATTAATTAAGAGATATCTTTTGAGCTCTTTGAAAAAGCAAAGTGATTCTGAGTTTATTTAGAATAAGGTCCTTCAAATTTCCCAAATTCCTTTGTTGAATAAAGCTTATAAATTGATTGATGAGAAAAGTGTTACAGATATTCTAGCCTGTTCTGTTTCTGGGCAGTGGCTATTTGAGGTTATGCCTGCTCAGCATTGTTGATGTGTTCAGGAATCATGGAGTTAACATGGACTTTGGAAGTTTAGCAAAGGAATTAGATGACAGAATAGAGATTTAGAGCCAGCTTGAAATAAAGGACTAAGTTCAAGAAGCTGAAGTGTAATAGGGATTAATGGAAACTATTACAGTGAATTTACAAATCAACTAACCAAATATAGAATGGACAAGATGTGTCTTAACATTAATTTATAAAAAAAAGACCAGAGGTTTTTTTTTTTGTCAAATATGAGCTCATGACAACTCAATGATGTAATATGTCTGCTTAGACCCTAATTCAATCTTGGACTTCATAAATAGATAGGTAGGCCACAGTGACAGGTGACAGAGAGTAATAACAGCCCATGGCAGATCTCACCTCATTCATCTCACTTTACTGAGATGACACACTTGGCAGGTGATTCTGATAAATGAAAACCTTTTCAAGGAAAGGCACACAAAATAATGAAAGGTCAGAAACCTAACTCATATTTTAAAAATTACATACATTTAGCTTAGAGAAAAGAAAACAAACATGGTATCATTTGGGGAGTTCTTACCAAATAGAAATGTATTTTTTTCCAGTTTTCCAGGAGATAAAATTAAGAACAATGTGCATGTCTCCTCTAAGGATGGAAAAGTTTGCCACAATTAGAAATGTTCAAAAATTGAAAGATTACTATAGAGACTCTGGTTTCAAAATGTTTAGGTTTTGAATAGTATGCCTCTAGTATAATTTTTCTCATAAGTCCTGTTATTTTAGTGGTAGAGCTAAATATTCCACTGAGATTAGTTGAGATTTGTCTATACAACCCTATATTTGGCATGCAATTGATTTTTTTGAATCATAAACATAATTTTAAGCATCTACACTTTCTAGGATTTTTGCACATAGCACACATAGTGTGAAATTATTTAATTCAAAGAACTACTGTTCAAAAAGTCTATGTCCCCATTTAATAAAAATTTGAGGTATTTTAAGGGTTAATTTAATTCACTTACCTTTTATGTTTGCCTTTCCCCGCTTTCATGCATGCATATTACACAGTCAGTAGCCCTAGGGTAAAGAGCGGTTTCAATCCAAGTCTGTCTAGGAAGCTTGGCCTAACATAACGTCATTTATGGTTAAGAAAGATCATTGTTGTGCTAAGTAATTTTTTGTGGTTGGCAGCCTTAAAGGTTGGGATTGCGTTTTGGATATTATATCATAAGTATGGATGAATTGCAGTACAAACATTGAAAACCTTCAGTATGCTTTGTCCAAATAAAAGAATAACCATCCAAGTTATGAAGAGCTACATCTCAAGTATTCTGACTTTCACAGATTTTTTCTTTTTTTTGTCTTTTCTCTCCAGTTATAATTTTTCATGGTGTTGTAGCCTGCCAGTGTCAACAAATTTGTGCTTTTTGGTGGGATAATTGAGTTGAGATTTTTCTCCTCTGACATGAATTCAGAGCATTAAGTTACAGACCTATGGGTTAGATCTTTGTCGTAGGAAAGCCAAGTCCTCCCTGAAGTCACCCCTGGCATAATTTAGATACAATAAGACTGATGCCTTTCGGGATAAAGAGTAAATTTCCTATGATTCAGAAGCTGACCTTGCAACTTGTATATAATTCAGATCTTTAGCCTTTCCTTTTCTTAGGTTTTGATGCCAACTCTTGACTGTTTAACCATCCTTCTGTATCCTTATATTTAGATTATCTAAGCAGGAAGAAGAAATTGATTATTTAAATTTGGAAATTTCAGCTAATGTTTGTTTTAGAACATTTATGAAATATGCAACTGTATATATATCTGGGTATGAAAACAATTTAGTATATTGTTGAACATCAGGAAAGGTCATCAGCCAGAAATGTTAATTTATCCATGTCACTTAGAATGAATATTGATGAAAGCTACTATTTGTTGAGCACTTAGTATAAGCTAGACATTTCACATTGCAAATCCTTAAAGGAATCTTAGAAGACAGGTTTTCTTATTTTTTTCAGTTGGGGAAGTTAAGATCCAGAGAGGTATGTAATTTATCAGAGGTCATATGATGGTCAAGTAGGAAAGCTAGAGTTTGAACCTAAGTCTACATCGTCTCTGGACAGTGGGCTTATTTCGTTTTGTGTTTTGAAGAACTGGCAGCGATGTGGACTTTTTGTCTGTCTTCTCTTCTGTTGAAAGGTTAGCCTGTCTTTGGCTGTATGAAGGATGATTGCCTTAGTTTAGGTGGAAGCATTACGTCATTGTCTTTATTTGGAAGTTAAAGATTGTCATAACATTAGGATGAGTACTGAGTTGAGTTAACAAGGGTATTGTATGGACTGTGTTTGGTTGGTTGGTACCACCACCAACAGCCCCTGCTGAGGCAGAGAAATCTGGTATCAAGGGGAATTGAAGTGATATTTAGAAGTGGAGGTGAAGTAGAAGTTGTTGCCTTGAGAAGATCCTGATGCATCTAGACTAGGTCTAGGTCTAGCATGTAGACCTCTCTACAAGCTCCCGCTTAGTTGTTCTGGCACCTCCTTGGACTTCCCCAGATGGTGATTTCTCTAGGTTATTTCCAGATCTCTCCACAAGGTCCCATTTCATTGTTGTGGCAGCTTCTTAAACTTCCCAGGAATAAGTGGCTTTTCCCTTTTCTAGTTAAAAGATGCTCCAGCGACGAACTCCTAAAACCTTCACTGCTGTATCCTCTCATATTTGTGTACTCTTAATTTCTATATTCCACCCATTTTCCCCTTACTGCTGATATCTAATTTGCTTTCCTGACCAAACCCAGACTAGTATATGAGATGTGACTTTTCAGACATTTAAGTAGAATGTAGTCACGCACTAATTTTCCATTTTGGTTTAGGGGTGAGCTCTAAGATAGGATAAATACAAACGAGAAACTGGAAGCAAACAAAAGCTTGGAAGAATCTAAAGTTAAATTTTTTTTACACTAATTATAATTATTCCTTATATAAAAGTACATATTTTATAACATGGATATAGTATTTGATTTTATGGAGTCAGGAAACATTCTTTGAGTATCTGCTATGTAAAGCCCTGAGCTGGGCATGCTGCAAAATCCATAGACAACAAGTACTAATTGAGAGCTTTTGATGAGTCAGATGCTTAAATCTTACATGCACAAGGCAACCCAGTCAGGTAGATATTATTATCCTTATCTTACAGATGGGATGGGAAATTCAGGCTTAGATTGAATAGGAAACCTGGCAGAGTTCACAGAGTTGTTTAAATACTTGAGCTGCTATTCAGATGGGTCTGATTTCAAATCTTCACTCTTTTATCCACTGGTCTGAGCTGCTCCCTGCCCCCAAAGAGTTTTTAATTCAATTGATATAGATTTGGAAAAGAAAAGATAGCTCCTTCCATCCTTGATGAATTCAAATGGATTATTTAAAAAACTACTTATGGTCAAATTTGCTTTTTTTCTTATAGCAAATTTTTATGCATTTAGACACTTTTATGGTTACAAGAAATTGCAGCTAACCAAATAGTTTTCATTCATTCATTTTCTCCCTAGGCTGGTTTGTCAAAAACAAATTCCAAATCAAGAACTTATTGTACTCATTGAAACTGGTGAAAAATGGAAGAGACAAATGGAGGAGGGCAAGAAACTTGAGTGTTCCCTAACATGGAACATCTGACATAATATTTCAATGGAAAAATAAAGATATTTCTAAGATATATTAGGTACAAGATGTGCCCTAATTTTTCTATAGTAGCTGTCTAATGATCTAAAATTTGGGGGCACACGTTTGAATGCAGATTGAATTAGCTTTTAGTTGAGTTCAATAAACTTTAAAGATGGATATTTAGTTAGCACGGAGTGAGTGATGGAAGTAAAAGATGATGTTTTCACAAGTACATATTTTTTACATTCCTGGACAAAATAAATACCCAAGTGAGTAGTTGTCAGTTGGCTTTTATATTCAGTACTTATCCTTGGCATAAGGGATTCTATGCAGCCACATGTGTTTTCAGAGACCTACGTAATTCCTTTCTAAAGAACAACTAGCCTAGCATATTAACCTAATGTGCAGAACCACATCTGTAAAACTGGGCATTTTATACTAAAAGGGTGAATTGCAAGCAGATTTCATTTACGTTTTCCAAGTCTGAACCTATAACCAGGTTTTGGTTTAGGCAACACTGGGATTCTAGGAAGATGGGAGGTGAAGAGAAGTATGTTAACATGTGTATGTTATATTCCTTCTAAATAGATACTTGGTCCTGGCCAAGCTCTACTTGAGAAAGCACCTGCTCAGAAGCAGTTCTTATGCTTTTGTTGACTTGGGTTGGAAAAAATAGCTGTATGGATCTCTCAGTTTTGTGTGTATTCTACAAACAAAAAGATTCTCATTTGCCTGAGGCTAATCTTCAGTCTCCTTCCCTTCTGAGATGAATAACTAAGCAGAGAAAGAAAATGCTGGAGATAAGCATGGAAGCATTTAGTGGACACACACACTTTTTTGAGAGTGTTTGGGCAGAGATTATACCTACTTGCACAAAGTGTTTGGTTCTTTAAAAAATTACTAAATTAATGACTTATAAGGCCATGGATCATGATAGATAGCTAACCTAGTACTCTTTCATTACAAGGATTTGCTCTGATTGCCTTATAACCAGAGGGCAGTGAGACCACTGCAAACTTCTATGACTCAAACCTAGGTCTATTTTCAGAATTTCATCTGAACTTCCTCTTCATGGTTGCTCTACTTTCTGCTCTCTTGAAAATTGCTCTGTTTTTCAAATACCTTTCATTGGTCAACAACAATTTCATTAGAAGAACACAGTTTGAAAGCAGGTCAATGTCTAGACCTGTTTTATTTCACTGGTCTTTCTGGCATAGCTATGACTCCAAGGGACAAGTTGGTTTTAACTGTTTTTGTTTGTTTGTTTGTTTGTTTGTTTTTGCTAATCACGGAACTAGATATATTTTTTACGATCTTTTGGGATTGCTCAGGTTTTCAACGATATCTGATTTTGTTGCTGGTATATATGAATTAGATTTAGTCCAAGTAACATGTGGGACTTCAAACCTCATTATTGTATGACTGGACTATACACAAAGAAGTGCATTTATGTAGGGCTTGAGGCATCTTCAAAAACAGGGATGCTTTCATTTATTCACAGGCAAGAAGATTGTTGGATGGTAAGAAGGGTTATGCAAAAGTGATACATGGTGGACTGAGGAGGAGGTATTTTAGCTTGCATGATTGAGGGAGGTCTCTGTGAGGATGTTTCATTTAAAATAAGATCTGAATTAAAAGAACACAGTAGTTGTGAAAGGACTGGGGGATGAACCTTCCAGGAGGGGTGAAAAAACCAGGGAAAAGACCCTTAACTTGGGTATAAGGGTGATGTGTCTAAGGAACAGAACAGAGTCTTGTGTAGCTGGAGCCTCGTGAGTGAGGGAGAGAGTGGTCAGACATGGGTCCAAAGAGTATGAAGGTCCAAGGATCATTTAGGGCTTTGTAAGCCAGGGTTAGGGGTTTAGGTTTTATTCTGAGTGTGATAGAAGATATGAGAAGATGTTAAATAAGTGATCTGATCTGGTTTGTGTTTTAGGAAGATCACTCTGGCTTCTGTGGGAAATATGAATTTTAGAGATGGCAGCAGTAGAAGCAGCTAGAAGATAATTATAGGTGAGGTGAGGGTGAACAGATTCAGGTGAGGGATATTATGGTGACTTGGATTATGGTGACACTTGTGGAAAAATAGAGTGATTTGGGATGCTTATAAAGGTTGAATCTCATTGATTGTGAGACTCAAAGTATGCAGCCAGTGCCATAAGGAAATCACATACCTTAGAGGACTATGATGTGTCGTTGGTATGTTAGGCCCTGGAAGTTCTAGTTCTAGTCTAGTTAGATTGTATTTGGCAATTTGGCCTTAGTGTGCCTCTGGTTTTCAAATGGATTAGAAATAAGCCACTCAACTTGTGAGGAAAGAATGAAGGAAATATGCTATTTTTAAAAATTTAGGTAAATTTACTGTATCACTTAAGACACTTTTGGGTATATAAAGCAGAAAATCCCAAGTCAAATGGAGTTAAATAAAAGGGACCTTTATTATTATTTTTTTCCATTTCTGGTAGTCCAGGGGGTTAAGTGGCCTCCAGGTGTTATGCAAAGTGGGTCAATGGAAGCATTGAAAACTCAGGATCTTTCCCTAACTCTGCTATGTCATTCTCAATCTCATGACTTGTTCTTCTCAAGGGAGCAAGATGGTTTTCTGTGGCAACTGGGATTTCATGTACCTTGTGCATGTCTAGCAGGAGAAAGAGGAGGTATAGCCTTCCTCTCCAATCTAATTGGGCCAGCTTGAGTCAGAAGCTCATCCTGGGACCAATATCAGTTTTCTGAGCACTGATATACCCACTATTGGCTTAGGCTAATCAGAACATCCCCAGTGAAGGGGATGGGGTGAATGGCTGAATACAATCAGGATTCTGAAAAAAAGAAGGAATAGTTGTTGGGTAGACAATCAACAGTATCTATGATAATGACTTAACATTCATTTTAATGTTTTAATAAAATCAGTAAACACTATTTGCATTTTAAGATCTTAGAGGACTAAAAATAGAGTGTGAATAATTCCTGCAATAAGAAGAAGTTTTACCTTAATAGGAAAATGTGTAGTGAAGCAACCTCAGGAACAAATTAAATTCAAAGACCTTAAATCGAAGAAATGTGGTAATTTAATTTTCTATCCCAAACTAAAGGAAAATTTATGAGACTGGTATAATGTGGTATGTTGTGGACTGTTGGAATCCAAATACGTTGTCTTACTTGATTTTCACATTTTGAGATGTTTTTCTTCCCATTCCCTCTCACCCCTTTTGTGTGAATTTATATTGGATTTTTCTTTTTTACAAGATAATGGTACATTAATAACATGGCAGACTTAATTTTGTATTTCTCTGTAATGACATGAGCAGAGATCTTCTGAAGTGATTGACATTGAGAAACAGGACAAGGAAAATGGTGTGTTTGAAAGACCATGGCCTGACGTTCGTGATAATGCTCTACATGAGATATTATATCAATTTAGTAATTATTCTGTGCAGACAGAGATGAAATCTATTGTTTTGATAGCTATTAATTTTGATTGGGGTTGGACTGCAACTTGCAATTAAAAATTCATAGGTGATAATCCATCTAAGTGATAATGGTTAGAAGCTAAATAATAATACTTTATATCAATTATATGCAGAGGACATGCATGTCACTGTCCATTTTGTTCAAAGTACCTGTTTTTATAAACTGCTATTTCATTTATCTCCCTTAAAGTTTTAACTCACTCAACATAAGCAAAATACTTTCTATAGTTTTTCTTTTAAGTGCTCCTCTGGTAGATTCCTATTATAGCTAAGTTCAAAACTACAGTGATTTATTAAATTGTTACATTATTCATGATTTGCATGAAATCAGGGGGCAGGGAAGAGGGAAAGAAATACCTCTAACTGTGAAACACGTTTTTATTAGGTTTAAAATTACTGGGATTTGACAGCTGGCAAAGCTTTAATTGTAGCAGAAAACTATGCACTTTGACTGGCACAATTATATTTATTTCCAGAAGTGATGCAAACCTATCCTCCAGAATAGAATTTACTCAATCCACAGAAACTTAACCATACAAGTCCAACTAGGGTCAAGTCTCCTCTTGACACTATTTTTGACTTTCTTGACTCCCTTCTCTCATCGAATCACTTTAATACTCTCTTTGGATTGCCCTTTTATCACTCTGCATCTCTGTTTAGTACCTTTTGCTGTCTCCTTTACCCCTTTCATCTTTACCCCTTTCTTCTCAAAACAAGACCTCCTGTGCCCATAGCTGGCCAAACAGCTCTCCTTGGCTACTCCACAGATATATGACCCTCTAGATATGACCTAAACTGAATGCACCTCATAAAATTCCTCTTCCATATGTTGGCTGTTGGTTCCCTCTCCACCTCTGTACATCTTGCCCAATTTGGAATCATAATTTTCCAATTCTTCCCCTCTCTGAACCCTTATATCTGATTACTCTTTATGCATATTATGGTTCCACCCCTGAAATGTCTGTTAATTTCCTTTCCTTCCCATGACCAAGGCTGCTGTACTTATTCTGCCTCTCTGTATTAACTGGACCAGGGCAATCAGTATCTATTTTTTTAAAAAAATATTTTAATTTATTTATTTGACAGAGAGAAATCACAAGTAGGCAGAGAGGCAGGCAGAGAGAGAGAGGAGGACGCAGGCTCCCCACCAAGCAGAGAGCCCGATGCGGGACTCGATCCCAGGACCCTGAGATCCATGACCTGAGCTGAAGGCGGAGTCTTAACCCACTGAGCCACCCAGATGCCCGGCAATCAATATCTTGTATACAGACTCCTGTCTCTAGTCTCTTCATGCTTCAATCTGTTCTATATGTTCACCCATTCCTATACCATCCCTTTATTTCCCATTATCTGAGGAATAAAGTCTAGATTTTCAAATGTTCTTCCCAACCTCCCATCCTTGCTTTTTTAGTCTCATTTCCATCTATATTATAGTTCAGTTACGTCAGAATTCATTGTTTCCAAACATGCTAGGTATTTTCATATTTAAAAATTTATTATTTCTATTTTTATTATTATTGTCATTTTGCTCTTCCTCAAGCTGTTTCCTCTGCTTTGATTTTTTTCTTCACTTTCCTCAAAATCATACTGCTTCCAAAGCTTTGTATTTACTATTTCCTAGGCCTAGAATAGTACTTCCTAGTGCTTAGTGTGGCAAGATCCTTCACATTGTTAGATCCCAGATGGAATGCCATCTCCTCAGAGAGGTTGTCTTGACCATCCGCTTCAAGGGAAACTCTCCCCCTGCGATGTATCTCCCATATCCCAGCATCATGTTTATATTTGCTTAGATTAGATTTCTCTCAGAAATTCTCCTCTTTATAAATTTATTTCTGCCTCTCTAATTAGACTATTCTACTTGAAGGAAGGACTTTGTCATATTAGTCACTGTTCTTCAGTGCCTTAAACAGTGTTTATCACATAATAGCTGCTCAATAAATATTGTTGAATAAATAGATTTTTTTTTCCTACTAAGGTGATATGTTTTGTTTCTTTGGTAAACCATGTACTTGTTGCTGAATCAATTCAGACAAGAGCCCCCTCTCTCCTCCTTTGTTCCTTCTAAATGGGTTTAATTTTGGTGGAAATTATGTTCTATTTATGAACCTTTCCTTTTAACTCAGTTAAATTATATGACTTTGAAGGGAGAGGAGAAAAGCAAGGAAATATTGTTGCTACTAGCAACTGTGGCAGTCTGCAACCATCATATGAATGAGGTCATTCTAGATAATCCAGCTGCCAGCCAACTTACCAGCTGACCCCAGAGACATAAGAGAACCAAGCAGAATCAGCTGAGTTGGCTTGACCAGAAGAACTGCCCTCATGATTATGTGCTAAACAGTCATTCTTTTAAATCTCTAAGTTCTGGGGTAATTTGTTATATAGTACAAGCTACCTGATACACCATTAAAATTACAAAAAGAAAAAAGAAAATCTTTATAGATCTATAACTAGTAATGAGGTTGAATCAGTTATCAAATCCCTCTCAACAAAGGAAAGCTCAGGACTAGATGAGCATTACCTTGATTTCAAAGCCAGAAAGACATTATAAGAAAAGAAAATTACAGGCCAATGTCCTGAAGAACATATGTATAAAAATCTTCAATAAAATACAGCAAATTGAATTCAGCTATTCAATTAAAAAGATTATATACACCATGACAAAGTGGGATTTTTCACTGGAGTGCAAGGTTGGATAAACATATGCAAATCAATAAATGTGACACACCACATTAACAGACTGGATTAACCACATGATCATCTTAACAGATGCAACAAAAGCACTTAAAAAACAATTTAAAAAAATCAGATCTTTCTTCTTTCTTTTCTTTTCTTTTCTTTTTCTTGCTTAAGACAGTAAAATGCTAGGCATCTGGATGGCTCAGTCGGTTAAGCATCTGCCTTCCACTCAGGTCACGATCCCAGAGTTCTGGGATTGAGTCCTAAATTGGACTCCCTGCTCAGCAGAGAATCTGCTTCTCTCCCTTCCTCTGGTCATGGTCTCTGTCTCTCTCTTGCTCACTCTCTCAAATAAATAAAACTTTGAAAAAAAAACCCTAAAAAACCAAAAATGATCCAACCAACCAACCAAACAAACAAAAACAGTAAAATACTTTCTATTACCTGCTGCAAATAAGGCTCTTAAGATGTAATTCCTTCTGACCTCTCCTGGGTTAACTCTCATGAATTTGCACTTCATTTCAATGTGACTCCATTCACTTCAGTGTGAATAATAACAATGTGAAATACTTTAATTCTTCTTATTCACTGTGCTCCTCCTTCTTGGCCCTTTGTTCTTTTCCACCTCCTTTTTACTTACCTACCTCCTACTTATCCTTCAAATCATACATCAGATTCCACCTCCTCCAGGAAGCCTGATGGCTTGGATGCTTCCCTTTGTGCTCTTCCTATCATATCCGTGCACTTGAGTTAGACTCTCTGGGTTAGACTATGAGCTTCTTAGGGGCAGAGTTTGTATCTTATTCTTCTTATATTTCTGCTACCTAGCAGGTTGTCTGATTGTGGAATAAATGCATGTCCCAGTTTTCAGGAATGTAAAAATGAGTTAGATGTAGCAGAAAATAGCCCTTAGAATTTGTGGTACTTTCCTTTTTTAATCTTCTGGAGATCAATAATAAACATCCATTTTAATCCATTCATCTCTATTTCTCTGATTTCTATTCTCTCCTTCCCAAAGAACTGCTTTTAGTTGATATGAACTTTATTGATGTAAACCAAATTGGAAGCAAGAACACAGAAATTTTTTCTATTTACAGCAGTTATAAATTATCATACTCACATTAAAATACTTTAAAATGAAAGACTTAGGGGTAAACTGGTGTCTTTCTTTTTTCATAATTCTCAACTTACAACTGATTTCACCTCCTTTGGCTTTTTGGACAAATTCTAAAATTAGTTTTAAAGTTTACTCTTACGCACCCATAAAAACCCATCCAGCAAGGGGACTTGTCAGCTTTTGACATTTGTGACCTGCAGATGCCAGTTGTGACTGGGAGTCTTTGCTATCCTCAGACAGAGGAGAGTTTATATGGCACAAGAACAGATCTATGGCAGCCAGATTAAAAGAATTATCTCTATGATGGTGTGATTCTCCGGTCTCTTGAGAGCAACACACTGAACTTCATTTTTTAAATTAAATTTTTTTTTTCCTTTCTGGTAAGAGCTAAGACAAGTGCCCTCTATTATAACTATTTGCATATCAAAATTATCTGTTAATCCCTTTGACTCATAGTGTTCCTACAATCACACAAATGATAACCTATGAGTACATTAATAGGAATGAAGGTGGGAGAGAAAAGAAGAATCCAATGAAAACAAGAGAAATTAAAATCTTTCAAGATCACCACCCTAAACGTCATTTAAAAATATCGGCAAGATAAACGCACAACACATGTACCCATCTTGCCTACAAAATTGTGGCAAAGCTGAGTCAGTGTACATACAGAAAAAAGATATGAATATTCTGCTTGGAAATCCTTGTCTAAAAACAAAGAGAGGAAATGACTTAGCAGGAGGTTTGCACACGAGCTCCTCCTTGGACTGCTCAGGCTGCGTTGCCCACAGATGCCACGAACTTCCCTTTTAAAAATCACTGGATAATCACTATGCCCTATTTTAAAAAATTTGTTTAGGATTTCAAGTTTGTGGGGCTTCTGTCACATGGCTTCCAAGCAAAATTCCAGTAGTAGATTTTATTTTTTTTCCAGTAGTGATTTTGTAAACAAGGTTTCGAAAACACTGATTATGAGTGATGCTGTACAAAGGATTTGGGTGAAAGTAACAGAGGCCCTACTCTTCATCCTGCTTACAAATGGGACAGTGCTGGTTTACACAGAGCACAGACAATGAATAACATGATGGAGCCAGAATGAAATTGGGCAGCTAGATTCACGGATTATCATTCAAATGAAATTGCTTTCTCCATTGCAAAATAGATTTAAGTCAGGAGACAAATGTGATCCTTTATTGGATTTCTTTTCTTTTCTTTTCTCTGCGTATCTCTGAACTTGTCTCATACTTACCAAATTACAGCCATGGGGAAAGGGTGTAGGTTGAGGAAGGGATGACTGGCTATTTGCAGTCAGACAGGCCTGCTCTGGGAAATTAATTTTATGAAGTCCAAGTAAAGGCAAAAGCATAGTTTGGAGGATAAGCTTCGTGGTGTGACATAAAAAGTGTCACAATGTGTCTCTGCCCAGCAGGGCTCCCTATTCAGTTCAGATGGTAACTGGAAAGTTTGTAGTTCTGCAAAAGATAGCAAAATAGAACTCCTGTCCTACTTAGAGAAATATGGGATAGGCAGGTGTTGAAAACTGTCCACATGGGACCAATGGCTAAAGAATAGTATCTGGTATTGAATAAGTACAAGAACTCCTTCTCAGAGCAAGTGATAAAAAGTCAAACAATGTGCCACTATTAGTGGAATACTTTGGAGGCAAAGTCTCTAATTTCTGTACCAGGAAAGGCCATTAAAAAAAAAAAAGTAAATAGTAATAAAATCCTAAGTGAAGGAGCTGCAAACAGTGTAGACAAATGTTGGCCAATAACAATTTAGATCAGAGTATTTACTAGTTTCCATAGTGGGACTAGCCCTTTAGTAAAGTAATACAATATGGTAGCCTAGGCTGTGCTGTCCAATAGCCACTGGCCACATGTGGCTATTTAAAATGAATTTAAATTAATTGAAATTAGATCAAATAAAAAATTCTGTCCTTTAGGCACATTCACCACATCTGACCCTCACTTGCTGCACGTGCCCAGAAGCCACCATATTGGATGACACAGACCGACCAGTGAAATTACTGTGGAAAGTTCCACTGGGCAGCACTGGAAGAGCATTGTCTTGGGAGCCTGGGATGGAATCTTGGGTTCTGCAATTTGGTAAAGGTGTGGCCTGCTTCTTCGTATTTAAAGTAGTGTGAGGTAATGGCATCTACCTCCTGAGGTTGTTAAGGAGGACTGAATAAGGGAACTCTTTCCTTATGGCACATAGTATATGTAACAATGATGGTTTTTAAATGAATGGATGTCTACTGCCTATATTGTATAGTTTGTTTACATGTATTGTATACATTAATTTTTAGTTATAATGATGGCTAACATCAATTGCACACTACTCCTTGTGGGCTAAGTGCTTTATCTGCGTGGTGTGACTTAAGTGCCAGTAAGATCCCAGAAGGAAGAATCTATTATTATCCCTTGCTACCTGCAGACACTGAGCTACAAAATGGCTCAGCTAAGGCATGATTTTTGAGCTCAGTGGGCTTTGACCTGCTGCAGCATTTTCCATTGTGATGAGCTACCAGACTCCACAGTCTATGCTGTATTGCCTTTTGTCCTATAAACTAAAAACAATGTGTTTTTTTCTGCCTTTAACTCTTGAGTTACAGAAATGTTTCACTGATAACTTACATAAAAATAATCATAGCTAACCTTCACACAGTATTTAATGTATGCTGCACACTGATCTAGGAACTTTACATGTACTGTATTTATTGATTTAATCCTCACAACAATCCTAAGATAGGTACCATTTTCACACCATTTTATAGCTCAATAAATCGAGGCTCAAAGAGGTTCAGTTGTATTGCTAAAGTTCACACAGCTAGTAAGTCACATGACTAAGCCATTGGGACTCAAATCCTACTTTAATTTTTATTTATTTATTTTATTTTATTTTTTGGGGGTACTCAAATCCTACTTTTAATGTCTGTTTTCATGACTTCATAGGGTTTCCTTATAGAGTACAAGGCGACAAAGATGGTTGGCTTCAGGGGATGCTGCCTGACCAGTGCAGAATAGAGTCTTGTGCCCACAATGGACATAGCCAAGTAACTTCACTTAATAGCTGCTGAGCTACTTAAACGAGGCTATTTCAGTCCTTCATGCTGTGCGTGCATATCCTGACTCGCCCTTTCCTTGGGGAAAATAAGGAGGAAAGTACATACATGGAAATGTACTATTAGCTGCTGCACCAAATTTGGCAAGGGTGGTAGAGCTCAGACTCTCTGAGAGGAGCACCTCACTGCCTGAAGAGGGGCCATTTTCTCAAGCTGAGATCCACAGGATCCTACCCACCCCCCCCTTCCACTTCCCAGTTTCCTTCTGCAGCAGCTTGGATCCCTGTGAGAAAAGGAAAAGTGATGTTATTTGGGAAGTCAGATTTAAGCAAAGACCGACTCTCTGCTTGCAGTTTTAAAATAATTTTCAATGCAATAAGGCCTTCTGAGTCAGAGGATATGACATCCTCATTTGCATGATTCAGAATGGCAGTGACGCCACAGGCAGTCATTGAGAGCAGTTCCCGAATGTGGAAATCCTGAACAATCAAACTGGTACTGTAGCTGGCACCAAATGAATAATCTTATATAATTGAAGTCCGTTCCATTGACCCCAGCACAGGAAGCTGGTGGCTATAGTGGGGGCGCTGACAGCAGACAGTTTTCTGAATGGGACAGAAGTTGCTGGGCTTCTTACCCGGAGTTTACAATGTTTAGGACGTACATCACTTTTTTTTTTTTTTTTTTTTTTTTAGAAAAGCTCAGAAAATATCCATATTTTATTAGAATGGCAATTTGTATCTTGGTAGCCATATAGAAGAAAAAAATCTTTAGGGCATCTTAGGAATCCTGGAAGTTGTATGCAGAAGGTTGTTTTGTGTCTTGGGAAAGTGGCTCACAGATGGCCATCATAGTCTTAAGGGGTCTCTGGCGTCTCAAAGATTAGAACCATGTTCCTGATATAGTTAAGAGGTCACAAAGAAATTTGTGTGGCATGCCATCGTGAAGTAGAATTTTAAAAGCTGGATCACTGATTTTAAGTAGCAGGATCTGTTGCAAGCAGCATCTCCCTCTCTCAATGTAAAGTCTCAAAGTTCTCATGTATGGATATATATTTTTTAAAAGATTTATTTATTTATTTGAGGGGGAGAAGGGAGAGAGAGAGAGAAAGATGGGGAGGGACAGAGGGAGAGGGAGAGGGAATCTCCAACAGACTCCTCACTGAGCACAGAGCTTGACAACGTGGGGCTCGATCTCACAACCCTGAGATCATGCATGACCTGAGCCAAAATCAAGAGTCAGTCGTTTAACTGAACTGAGCCACCCAGGCGCCTCTCATGTGTGGATATTTTTAAAACATGGGAATGTGGGCATGACAGTCATGTTCTACTTAACCAGCAGCAGCCCACTTAGTGGCTTTCCTGTTCTGTCTCTTTTGTTCCCTGAAGAGCTTGCTGGGATTCTGAAGAGAATTGCTTTGTGCTTTTCCAGTAACATTTTCCACCTAAGTAGGAGTTGGAAGTCCAGATGTGGATTCTCAATAGTGAATGATGTCCATGAAAGGTGAGGCATTGAGTGCCCTGGCTTGTGGGCTGCTGGCAAGGTTCCAAACCCTGGTGCTAGGAGGATTTTTGACAATCGAGGGCTGGCTCTCCTCGCCCCTGTAGAGACCGGCCTTTCTCTCCCTGCAGTCAGGTTCACACTTTTTTTTTTTTTTCCAGGCCAGGTGGAATGAATGCTGCTTGATAACAATATCCATCACCTTAATCCCATCCTGTACGTGAGCGTATCATTGCTATAGTTTGGTTGTGGGTGTTGGAATAATGCTGTGGGCTGCCAAAGATGGCTTAAATCAAGTATCAGTCATGGTAGGAGCCACATCAATGAAAGAAAATGGGACTCTGATAAAAAATTTCTTTTGTGACCCACTACAATTGAAATAAACCACCACAGCAAGAGAAAACCTGTTAGAGCTGCTTCTATTTTTCTTCCTTATTCCTCTGTCAGACTCCCCTGCTGTCTTTCCTATGATGATTCACGAAGGAGATGTTTGCTGCCAGAAATCACTGATTTTGGCTTTGTGTTAGCTACCGTTCACTGGCGTAGCCCAAACTGCACAGCTAGTGCTGGAAGAGAGAATTAGAAGAAGGTATCCTGATGAATTTTCTATAAATATAATTACCTTCCCTGTAAGCCCCAACCTACAAGAGCAAATAGTTCAATTTTTATTTTGCTGTGGGGACAGTCAAAAAGGGAATTGTTGACATCAATAGAAGATGAAAAGGCCTTCTGGTTCTCACCCTAAAACTTCTTCCTACAAGACAGAAACTTTAGTCCCCAGAATATTTGGAAAAAAATCAAAAGAACTTACACCGTGATTGAGAATGATGGGTTAATAAACTCTTCTGTTTTAAAGAAGTTATTTAATGTTTCCAATAAACTTTATAAAATGAGAGTAGAAAGAATATCCATTTTCAACCGAAAATTGAAATTCAGTGCTGCAACACTGAAGCTCTAGTTTTTGTTGTTCATCAAGAACTTCATGTGACTTATGGGGTGCCTGGGTGGCTCAGGTGGTTAAGTGCCTGCCTTTGGCTCAGGTCATGATCCCAGGACCCTGGGATCCAGTCTTGCATCGGGCTCCTTGCTCAGCTGGGAACCTGCTTCTCCCTCTGCTGACACTCCCCCTGCCTGTGGTCTCTCTCTCTCGCTCCCATTCTCTCTGACAAATAAATAAATCAAATCTTTAAAAGAAAAAAAGAACTTCATGTGACATAAAAAGCTCTCATTTAGGGCTTCCCAACCTAGATTGCTAACAAGCTAGCAGCTTGTTAGAAATCCAGATTCTTGGGCTCTCCTCCAGATAAACTTAACCAGAATCTGCATTTTAACAGGACTCTCAGGGGATTTGTATGCACATTCAAGTCTGAAAAGCCCGGTTTAGGGTAACAGTTCCCAGGCTTAGATCATCATCCTAATCACCCCTGTGTGGAGGCCTTAAGAAATATGGTAGAGATTCTGCTAATGAGCCTTTATTCAACACACTCTCTGGGTTACCAAACTTTTTCCTTGCTCCAGCAAGACATACTGACCAACATCCACAGCAAGCTGACTGCTCTTGGCTTGTGGCCCGTTCTTTTGTATTCAACAGCTCTTGGGCACAATCTGCTTGTATATGCTGCGCTTGTTCCCAAATTTACTAATGATCCAGTGTAAATAATGCAAACTGATACAATGAGTGCAAAGACAGTAATACTGTTTGTTTATTTTTGTATGGAGACAAGGAAACTGTGATGGGAAAAATTATAAAAATCGAAGAGTTCAGATTTCCTTACAGATGCCTTCAAGTCCTTCTTCTAATTCAAAGAAACTAAACCTGAAAATCGCATACCTGTACTGTGGATATGAAAATGCAAGAAAGATGGCTTTATGGCTCAGTAAGTAGACCTATATGAAAAAAAGTCTTTACATTAAACGTGTGTCAAATGGGTATACTTATATATTTTAGTTTCACATAAACTGTTATGCCTTAGAAATGCACATATTCCATTTTTTCTCCTGATTTTTTGCTTTCTGTAAGTTTTGTGTGGAACAACTCAAATATCAGTTGTAATTTTGTCAGGTAAGAGGGTTTTTAGTCCACATATTTCTGGATCTCATCCCACTGAATTAGGGTGAAGCTTCGAATGTGTACTTTTAAAAAGATTTGGCTATTAGCTATGTTTGGAAATTATTTAATTAGAGAATTCTGACTGACCACCCAACAGTTACAGGAGGAAGAACTCAGCAGGTTCAGATATTTAAGAAAATGTTACTAACATATTTATTTACTAGAGAATTTCTAGGACTTTTATAGTGAAAAAGGCTCAGCTGACTCCACAGATAATATTTTGGATATTGTCTACATTTCCCAGTATGATGTTTTTGAAGTTTTCCTGGGATTTGACCAGCTGGTCCCTCTGAAACAGTCCATCTGTAAACCAGGAAGAGGGGGAGTTTGGATTGATGTCAATTTCAGAATATTTAAATCTCCTTCTGCACTCTGACCCCACTGACGTTGTCAGAGTGGCACACATATTTTCTTTGGAGAGAATTATTACTTTCTAGTGATTTCCTGCTTCCTAAGTCACTGGTAAATTGACATAGGAAACTGAGAACAGGGGATTTTGAGGAGACTAGGCACTGGGCTGGGGGACTATTTGTCCTTTAACAACCTCCCCCCGCCCCCCCCCCCCCCCCCCCCAGCCCAGTCTGGTTTATCTGCTCACTACAAACCTTTTAGACTCCTGAGGAAACCTGAACGCTGATAGGTCATTGATTTATAGAAAGGTAAACAACCTTCAAATGACAAGAGGACTGGAAAATGAGATTATCACCTTCCTTTTAATTGGAGATGATGGCTATGGTTATTCCTGGATCAGATATGAGTCTTGTTTTTCAGGCTTCAAGAATGTAGGTTTAAAAAACGTATGTTTTTTAAAAATTTTTTTTATGAATGAGAAAAACATTTATTCTGTCTTGGTAAAAAATGTTTTAAATGAGCCATCTTTGGACCTGTCACCCAGCCTGCAGGGGACTCTCACGGCTGCTCTGCATAGCTCAAATATTTGACTATCAGATACATGCCCAATGTCCACCAGCACATTTGCTTCCATTGAGACCCTTGTTTGGAAATTCACATTCTGGGTATTTTGGATGAGAAATGCTATGATTTGTTTTGATTTTCAGGACCCAGGCTGAAATATCTGCCTGACGAAGAGGTGATTACTTGATGGACAATACCACAGTGACTTCACCCTTGGCCTCAAATCGGGGTGTCTGGTTGTAATTTACCACTTTTTAGCTTTTACCCTCTAATTGCCAGTGAGACTTCAGAGAGTCAGGCCAAATCTGAATACATTAAAATGTGCCAAATCTCTCTGAGAAGTCATCTATTTGCCTGAGACGTGAAGTAAATTCTATGGTTTCTCACATTAGGCCGGGGTTTCTCAGACTGGCCTCATCCTAAACGTCATTGTGTACTCTTGGAGTATAAGGACCCTGGGCCTTCTTTCCAGTGATTTCCACTCAGTAGGTCTCTTGGGGTGGGGGCAAGAGATGCTTATGAACAGGCAAGTTCAGGGATCGCAGCTTTAATGTTTATTTCATTCTGCTATCTCGTGGATAAGGCGCGCGCGGTGAATGATGGCTAAGTGATGGTGATGAGCACACTTGACACTGAAGTACAGGGTGAAGTGTGCTCAGTGTTCCTTGTGATCCTGAAAACGTCCATGTGACACAAGATACAGGATGCTCACTTGTTCTGAGCAGCAGGGCTGTTCAAGAAGACTGTTTTGCAGAAACTAGGATCCCATCTGGGCTCATAAGAATACCAAAGAAACCAAAACTGGTCTTGTTTATAATAACACAATAACAAGAAACAATTCTTAACTCACAAGGATTGCAAAGATTAATACACCCGCCTTGCAACCATGAAATTAAAAAGCCTATATTATGGGTAATTTTGAGTATAGGTACCAGAAAGTCAGCCTATCACAGAAAAAGGCGGTTAGCTTTTTGTATTCTGTATACAGGTATGCATATATGTATATGTACATGTACATGCAGATGTGTTTCTTCATACATGCTACATATGTACATGTGTATGCATATGTCTGTACGTGTATAGGTACCAAAATAACATGAGGTCCAGGAAGTTTATTAATTGTACTTAAGTTAACTTTAGCATTCGAAACTGTTCAAAACTGTTTAAATGGAAGGGAGCTTACAAATCATTGACTGCAAATGCTTTGTTTTACTCATCGGGACATGGACACTTGGGAAGACTAAAATGATAGCTATTGTAGGAGCGTGAATAAGAACCACTACTAAAAATGCTTTATTCAGAGCACATTTTAATTTTCTTTAAAATCAACCCGCTTTATCAAAGTATAATTTACATGTCGTAAAATGCACACACACTCAGTGAGTTTTGACAAATGTATGCACTTGTGTAACCACCATCTTAATCAAAATACATAACATTTCCCATATCCCTGGAAATTTTCCTCCTGTCTCTTTGTAGTCAATCCCCTACATCCCCAGCCCCAGACAACCTCTACTCAGATTTCTGTCATTATAAATAAATTTTGCTCATTTTAGAATCTCTTATGAATGGAATCATACAATACGTGCTCTTTTGTGCTTGGCTTCTTTTGTTCATCATAATGTTATTGAGATTGATTTGTGTTGCTGCACACTTTGGGAGTTGGCTTCTTTTTATTGTTGAGCAGTATTTTATGAAATGAATCTACCACAATTGACTTACCATTCACCTCTTAATGTACATTTGAATTGTTTGTAGTTTCTAGCTATTATGACTAAAGATGCTATTGACATTCATATACAAGTATTTCTGTGAATTATATATTTTCATTGATTAAGTGCTTTGCAGTAGAATTGTTGGATCCCATATTAGGTAAATGAGTGGGTTTGAAGTGGTATATCATAGTGTTTTTTTTTTTTTAAATGAGATATATATGTCAATTAAGAACTGCATATAATTGAAGTGTGCAATTTGATGTACATATATATTGTCAAGTAATCATCACATTCAAGCTAGTTCACATATCCAACACCTCAACTACCACTGCCTTTTTTCCCTGATAAATAGTGATCTTGAGCTTCTTTCACTTGCTTGTTGGCCATTTGTATTTCTTCTTTTGTTTGTTCAAATCTTTAGCCTATTTTTTATTGCATTATTTATTGTTATTAAGCTTACAAGAGTCCTTTTATTATGATATAACTCTTTTGTTCGAATATGAGTACTACAAATATTTGCTTCCAGTCTATGGCTTCCTTACCATTCTCTTAACAGTGAATTATCAAATTTTTTTAGTAGCTAATTTATTTATTCCATTGGCTTTTTAGCTGCATTTCTTTTTGTTAAATTTTAGTATTGCTCTAGGGCTCACATGTAACAGTTTATTTAGAATCAGTGTTAGGCTACTTTACACTTCATGGATCCCAGTTAACACTTACCTCTTCTCAATGCAATAAACTTAGAATAATTCTATTTCCACCGTCCTTTGTACCATTTTGTGGTACCTTTTACTTCTAAAGTAAAAACTCCACCTTTGAATGCTAGTATTTTTGTTTTAAATGAGCAGTTGTCTTTAAAGAAATTATGAGAACAAAAATGTTTTTGTATTTACATACTTATTTACCATTTCTGTTGTTTTTCAATTCTTGTAGAGTTGAGTTTCTGTCTGATGGCACATTTTCTCCCTGTAGCCTGAAGAGTATCCTTTAACATTTCTCTTAGTGCAGATTTGAAACTGACAAATTCTTTCAGCTTTTATCTTAAAATGCTGTTATAGACTGTTGCTTTTAAAATATAGGTGCAATGGATGTATTTACCCTTGTAGTTACACTTCTGGTCTTCATTTCTCTGTGTAAATCCATATGTCCATCTGGTATCATTTTCTATATACCTGAAGAACTCCCCTTAACATTTCTTTTAGAGTGGGTCTGCTGGTGAAGAATTACTCAAACTTTTGTATGTCAGAATAAATCTTCATTTAGCCATCATTTTTGAAAGATACTTTTGCTAGGTATAGAATTGTAGTTTACATTTTTTTCTTTCAGTACTGTGAAGGTGATTTGCTTTACTCTTTTTACATCTGAAGAGAAATATGCCATCATTCTTATTCTGGTTCTTCTATATGGAAGAAATATGTAGTATTTCTTTTTCTCTGGTTGCTCTTCAAATTTGTATGTGTGTGTGTGTGTGTGTGTGTATCTCTGGTTTTGAGTAATGTGAGTATGACATGCCTTAGTGTAGTTTTATGTTTCTTGTGGTTGAGGTTTGTTTAGCATCTGTCAGCTTATAGATTTTGCAAATTTGGAAAAAAATTGGCTATTTATTCTTTAAATATTTTTTCTCTTTGTCCTTTTCTCTACTTTACTTTTGACTGTCAAATTTCACATATATTTGGCTGCTTGAAGCTCACTGATGCTCACTGTTCATTTCTCTTTTCTTTTTTTTTTTGTATAAGGTTTTATTTATTTGACACAGAGATAGAGATCACAAGTAGGGAGAGCAGTAGGCAGAGGGAGAGGCAGAAGCAGGTTCTCTGCTGAGCAGGGAGCCCATTGTGGGGCTTGATCACAGCATCCCAGCCAGGATCATGACCTGAGCCGAAGGCAGCCACTTAATGACTGAGCCACCCAGGCGCCCCCATTTTTATTTTCTTAGGATCCATCTTTCTTTCTTTCTTTCTTTCTTTCTTTCTTTCTTTCTTTCTTTCTTTCTTTCAATATTTATTTATTTATTTGAGAGAGAGAGAGAGAGATAACATGAGCAGGAGCGGCAGAGGGAGAAGTAGAATCTCAAGCAGACTCTGCACTGAGCACAGAGCTGGATACAGGGCTTGATCTCATGATCCTGAGATCATGACCTGAGTCAAAATCAAGAATTGGATTCTCAACTGACTGTGCTACCTAGGTTCCCTGAGGATTCCTTTTTCTGTATTTTACATTAGGTAGTTTCTTTAATTTTACCATTTTTTGCATCCATAATATCTAGTTAAATGCTGTTAATTGCCCCTAGTACCTTGTCCTATTAACTAGCTGCTTTGGTGTTCTGAGACTCTTAGCTGTGTCCTCAACCCAGGGAATTGCGGGTCTTTGCATATGTTCCAGCTTTCTGAGCCATGATCTAGAAAAATTTCTCAAGCAGCAATCTGGGTAATTGTTTTTTATCTGTAATTTCCTATTGCCTGATATCTAGTTCTTAAAAACTTCACATATTTTTTCTGTTTTTGGTTGTTTCAGGTGAGAGAGTAGATTGGTTCCTATTATTCTATCTTGCCTGGAAGTGGAAATTTTTAAATTGCTTTTTCATGTTGCTCTTTCAGTTTGAAAACTCTTAAGCTATTTATAGGTTTATTTCTAATTATAAGGAGTAATAATAATAATAATACAACCTTATATTTGTGTAGCATTTTAAAATTTATGTGATATTTTCAGAGGTGCCTGGGTGGCTCAGTTGGTTAAGCCTCTGACTCTTGATTTCAGCTTGGGTCAAGATCTCAGGGTCCTGAGATCAAGCCCCACATTTGTGGGCTGTGCCCTTAGCAGGGAGTCTGCTTCTTTCCTTCTCCAACTCCTTATGCCTCTCCCCCCACTTGTGCTGCACTCTCTTTCTCAATTAAATAAATAAATCTTTAAAAAAATAAGGTTTATATAGTATTTTGTTTTTTAAAAATTTAATAATTATGGTATAATTATATTTGGCAAATAAGGTCATAGAAAAAAATCTTTGAACCTCAGTTTTCTCTTAAGCAAAACAAGTGAATTGGACTAGAATAATTTTAGGGTTTCTACATGTTAATAATATTTTCAATAATTTTCCAAAATGTATGTTTTTATTGCTGAGCTTGTTTTAGTAGGAGTCCCACAAGTATCTGTTATGAGCCATTCTCTTCTGTAATTGCCAAATTTTTGAATAATTCTTTTCCTGAAATAAGCCTTATTCTCAAAACAAGATAGCTCTGCAAAAGAACTTGTTTTCCAATCAAACTTCTTTTACCATTTTCAACTGATGCATGGTCAGAGCTCAGTGCTGATGTCACTCTTTTTCAGCTGATTTCAGTAAATTAAGTGAATGACTTAGCAAGTGGATTTGTAAAAAGCTAAGGACCATTTTAATAATAAACCAAAATATGGTAAATACAATCTATCCACTTACCAGACAGAACTGATTAGACCCTGCTTTTCCTCTCCAGTTAAGCTGAGCCCTGGCATCTATGTGTTTGTTCTGCTTAATGCAAGAGAAGCCCAGACCAACCACAGTGTGTGGTCTATAGCTGGCCTCTTTGGTGCTTGGTGTAGTCACATTGAATCATGGGTCAGTCTGAGTGTTCCAGGTGCAGACAGCCCATACGGCACCTTGTTTGTTCAGTTGTCATGTCTGACTTTCTGCCCCAGGTTCTTGTTTAGTGTTGCTAGTCCTCTCTTCCAGATTCTAGCCCCTGAGCCATGGACTTGATAGTCTTCTCAGCTCTTTCTGGAGTCCTTTTCTGGAGTCTATCAATCTCAAATAGTCAAACTACTCTCTTAACCTTGTTAGGAGACTGATACAAAATAGACCACTAACTTGGAATGGTAATGGCACTGGCACCAGACCCTGACTGTGAGTAAGATCACTGCTGGGAAACCACTACAGCCACCTTCCTCTTATTAGATTATATTTCCCTTGGATGACAGCAGCAAACAGTTCCCTCATCTCTGTTTTTGTCCTTACTCTCATATCCTTTATTTTATTTATTTATTTATTTATTTATTTTTTAAAGATTTTATTTATTTGACAGAGAGAGATCACAAGTAGGCAGAGAGGCAAGCAGAGAGAGAGAGAGAAAGAGATAGAGGAGGAAGCAGGCTCCCTGCCAAGCAGAGAGCCCGATGTGGGACTCGATCCCAGGACCCTGAGATCATGACCTGAGCTGAAGGCAGAGGCTTAACCTACTGAGCCACCCAGGCGCCCCTCATATCCTTTATTTTAGATAGGAATGGAAGCATGTGACTTATGTTTTATGGAGAGAAGTGATTCTTTAGAATTGTGTCAAATAGCAAATTTTATGCTCTCTCTAAGATGATGGGACATTTTGATGGACAGAAGGAGCTCCTTCACCATAGCATTCAAAATTCCTGTAGTTTACTTTCTCTTGGATAAAAATCCTAATGTAACTTTATGTTCATATTTTAGGTTTCACAAAGACTAAAAATAAACATTTCTTATTTCCTTTTGGAAGAAGGATCATAGATTTTAGTTAATGCTATTAACAAACATAAATTAAAATAGTTTGCTGATAAGATCATAACTTCTGAGTTTCACAGACTTCTCATTTTTCTCTGCTCATGAGTCTGAAGCTGCTAGCATTTGCTTGGCACTGCAAGTTGGCATGAGAATTTTAAGACATTTCCTTAGATTTACTGAATCATATGGTGTTTATCTCAGATTATGGCTTGTTGGAAATGTAGTTCTTTAATGTTGTATTGATTTTGTGTTATCCTTAGTCCTTAGCAACCCAAACCAGAATTAAAACCATATTATGTAATAGGAACATTAATTATTGTTGACAATGGAAAAGAAAGGAAAGCACCAAATCAATAATAGTTCTGTTCAGACTTTTTGCAGTGAAGATGGTCTGCTCATGCAGTGTTTTAAAGGACTCCAAGAGAAGGTGTAATAAAGGAGAACAGGGATAAAATGAATATTTTAATGATAGCTGATGCATAGGAAAAACTAAGAGCTTTTTTAGTAGTCTATGTTAGTACCTTTGGGATAGATACCAAGATACCAATGTGAGTAAAATGAATATGTCACAAGTATCAGTGTCATGTGATTTGGTGAAAGTAAATTCAGTTTACAGAATGGTAGGAAATTTGCTTTAGGTTTGATTTCTTTTTTTTTAACTTTTTTTTTTTTTGAAGATTTTATTTATTTATTTGACAGACAGAGATCACAAGTAGGCAGAGAAGCAGGCAGAGGGAGAGGAGGAAGCAGGGTCCCCGCTGAGCAGAGAGCCCAACTCAGGGCTCGATTCCAGGACCCCGGGATCATGACCCAAGCCACCCAGGCACCCCAATTTCAGTTTCTTTATGTCACCTTGTGGTATTTGCTTTATGTACTCTTAAAGATATGTAGCCAGAAAATGACTTTCATAAGACATAAAATTATATGAGCTATAATTCTTATCTGAAATCAGGGAGTTAGTTCTCTGGGCTGCTCTCATGAGGCATCACAGACTGGGTGGCTTAAACAACAGAAATGTATTTTCTCACTGTACTGAAGGCTATGAGTCTGAAACCAAGGTGTTGAAAGGGTTGGTTCCTTATGACGGCTATTAGAGAAGGATCTGTTCCAGGCTTTTCCTCCTTGGCTTGTAGATGGTCATATTCTCCCTGAATCTTTGCATCATTTTCCCTCTGTAGATGTCTGTGTCCAAATAACCTCTTCTTATGAGGACAACAGTTATAGTGGATTAAGGCTCATCTTAATGACTTTATTTTAACTTCATCACTTCTGTAAAACCACTGTTTCTAAATACAGTCACACTCAAAGGTACTGGGAGCTAGGACTTTACATGAATCTTTTTGAGGTGACACAATTCAGCTCACAACAACCAGTGCAGATGGAATACCCCACAAAAGAGTTAGTGTATGATGATGTATAAACTTAAGATCAGAAATTTTAAGAACCGAAGTCTGATATCACATTGTTATACTAGTTAGTGTTAAAAATGGTCATTAGACTTGCATAAAATGTGTGCCAGTAAATGACCAAAAAGCAAAAGTACTTTCTTGAGGGCAAGTGTTCTCATGTAAGTGCAAGGGTGAGTTATGGGACAGGGTTTATAGAATCATTGACAGATTAAAAACTCGTTTTTTTCCCCAACAATATCAGTTTGCATAATAATTTTAGGGAAAAAGGAGATCAATCCAAAATATAGAGTTCAAGGAGGTTCATCTGTGATTCACCAATTTTTAACCAGTGAACCTAGCTTTGTTCTAATAATCACTTCATAATAAGATTCTAATCTGTTTTGACACAAATCTTTTATTTACAGTAGATAATGACTTAGAAGTATAAAACAAACTATGAAATTATGTGTCAACATATAAATCTTTAATCAAAGAATAAGTGCTCAGTAATTACAAGAAAATAGGCCAGCAAGTTCCTTTGTAAGAAGCTCAAGCAAAAAACATTTTTGTTTTTGTGACTATAGGATTACAAGTCATGAAAACTTGAACATTTTATTTCTAAAAGTGAGGTGGTTGAGAGAGACTTATGAGGGATTTGAAATTCTCAAGTGACATTTCAAACAAAACTAATTTTAATGTGCTTATTATACCACTCATACCATAAAATTTTAAATTCCTATCCTAATTTTGATACCACTCGGTTTTACTTTTTCCTGTTATTCTTTTTGTATTTAAGACACTAAAGAATTCCAAATAACAGAATATTAGATATTGGTTAGACTTTTTTATTTTGCCACTTCCAGGAAGAGCCCATAATTTTAATTGAAGACCTTTAGAAATATTATTTTGTCCAGGCATTGAATAAGAAAATGTCATGTGATGGGCTGCTAGGTTGTCAGGAATCAACAGATTTTTTGGATCATAAAGGAATAACTTGCCTGCCTCCATGTGGCAATGGTCAAATACTTTGTAGAAAAGAGAAAAATATTGTAACTAGAGATGGCGTATCCTAGGACTTATATCAGTGGTTGGCTGATTAGGAACCCAGCAATAAAGAGTTATGGAATGTGAATTGGAGGAAGTGAGAGATCTGGTATTATTTGGTGTCTTTAAGGGTCTTTAGTATATAATCAGCACAAAATTACATATTCTTAGCATGTCATACAAGGTCCTTCATTGTTTGTCCCTGTTTGCTTCTCCAACTTTATTTTGTACTGTTCTCTCTTCTTCCCTCTACTCCAGCCCTGCTCAACTTGCTTCAGTTCTTCAATGTTAACTATTACCTCTGGTTCTTTCCATAAGCTGTGCCTCTGCCTGGCAAGTTCTTTTTTTCCAATTTTAGCACAAATCTAACCTTCCCCAGCAAGGCTATTCTGAATCACCTATTTCAAATTAGCCCCTAAGTTACTAAACTCTTTCCTATCTCCATGTTGTACTTCACTGTCTGGCTCTTATGTCCATGTCACATTTCTTGTTTGTTTCATTATTTATTGCTAGCTAATTGTCTGTGGCAACCTCATTGGAGTCTAAGCTCTATGAGAGCAGAAGTTTATATATCTTTATCAGTGTACCTCCAGTGTCTTGAAAAGTGCTTGGCACATAGTAGTTTCATATTTAATATTTATGGAATATATGAGAAAGAAAATTATTTTACTGCTACGTTGGTTAGATATCATCCAAGGATATTGTGAGTTCTTAGAATGAGAGAGGGACAAAATGAAATCCATCCAGAGATAAAAAACAAAGAGCAAAGTGTGTAAAAAAAAGAAAACAAAGGAACAAACAAAAAAGCCCAAAACAAGAAACCAGGTTATAGGAGGAACTGGAAAATAATTGAATGACTGGGAAATAGAAAAAGAAATTGTAAGGATAAAGCAATCAACTTATTAAAAGAATTTTCTGATAATTTTGAGCTGTCTCACATAGGGGATGCCCAATATAGCAAATTTTCATATAAAAAATGCATGGCAGGTCTCTTGGGTGGGTTAGTCAGTTAAGTGTCTGCCTTCAGCTCAGGTCATGATCCTGGAGTCCTGGGATCCAACTCTGTGTGTGTCTGGCTCCCTGTTCAGAGGGGAGTCGGCTTCTCTCTCTCCCTTTGCCCCTCTCCCTGTTCATGTGCTCTCTCTCTTTCTCAATAAATAAAATCTTAAAAAAATGCATGGCTGTGTATCATGGAAGTTTTAGAGAGAATTTAGTAGGTGATAGAATTCAAAAACCTCTACAGTTTATTACAAATTTATTATTATTATTATAAAATAACCACTCATACAAAAAACTCAATTTCTTCTCAAATCTGAAAGATGAAGGGAGAGCTTTGCTTTATATAAAACAACACAGAATAGAAACTCAACTGGATGAGATGAAGTCAACAATATTTTTTAAAGTCTTGCTAATTGCGATGGTGCTCTTCCTATTTTCTTTAGTGAATACATTTAAGGCAAGGTTCATTCCAGATACTGGTGAATGTGCCATCCTTATTTCAAATGACTTCTAAAAATAGTTACAAGGATTGGAGATCAAAGATGGTAATGGAATAAGAGGACCCTAGGCTTCTCTCATCCCATGAACACAACTAGATAACTATCAAGTCATCCTAAATACCACAGAAATTGGCCTGAAGACTGACAGAACAAATTTCAAACTAAAGGGAGAGAAGGGGTCACATTAAAGGGGTTTGAAAGTGCAGAAATGTAGTTTAGGGGAGAAATGGATCTGGGTGCTGTAGAGGGGAGGGAGCCATGGTCTTGAGGAAAGTGGAAGGGGGAGCACATAGGGAAATAGACAAGGAGAATGTTTCCTAAAAGCCATTGGCATGGAAAATGAGAGGGGCTGAATTTCATGAGTCCTTGCAACCAGTGGGGCTTAAAGTCTGGAGGCTTTTTATTTGTTGTTGTTTTTTTTTTTTTTTTAAGATTTTATTTATTTATTTGGCTGACAGATAGAGATCACAAGTAGGCAGAGAGGCAGGCAGAGAGAGGGGGGAAGCAGGCTCCCTGCTAAGCAGAGAGCCCTATGTGGGGGTCGATCCCAGGACCCTGAGATCATGACCCAGGCTTAATCCACTGAGCCACCCAGGTGCCCCTAAAGTCTGGAGTTTTAAAGGTCAGTGGGCTTAGCTAAGATAGAGCCCTGACAGCATTGCCCTGCTCCAGGAGAAAAGGCAGACAAACAACCTAGGGGCAGATAGCATGGGAACAATTATTTGAAGAATGCCTGGGGTACACAAGGCTAAGATTATTCTCTCTTCTGGGAGAGTATCCCTGGGAGGCAGCATTCATATAAAAGCCTCCCTGGGAACAGAGAGCTGGCCTGCAACATTTCCTCCCTGCCCCTCAGCATAAACACAGAGCTATTGGCAGAAGGCAACGTAATGCCACCACTGGCTGCCTAACTTGCTTACACCAAGCCCCACCACCCTGTGTCCTGGCAGGACTGCTCTTCTCAGTCAAGCTTGCCTCAGCCCCAGTATGGGGACAAAAGAGACTTAGACAAAATGCTAAGGTGGTGGAATTGATCCCAAATGAAAGAATAAGATAAAGTCAAAGCCAGAGATCTAAGCAAAACAGATATAAGTAACATGCCTGATAGAGAATTTAAAGCAACAGTCATAAGGATACTCACTGGGCTTGATACTCAGTGACACTCTTACAACTGAGATAAGAGTTAAGAAGGAATCAGTTAGAGATGAAGAATTCAATAAAGAAGACTGGGAACTGGCTTGATGCAATAAACAGCAGACTGGAAGAAGCAGAAGAACAAATTAGTGACCTAGAAGACAGAATAATGGAAAATAATGAAGCAGAACAAAAGAGAGAAAGAAGAGTTATGTAACATGAGAATAGGGAACTTAGGGAACTCAGTAATTCCATCAAATGTAGTTTTTCATATTATAGGAATTTCATACCTAGGAAGAGGAAGAGAGAAGAAAGGGGGCAGAAAATTAATTTCAAGAAATAATAGCAGAAAACTGTTCTGATTTGGGAAAGGAAACAGATCTCCAGATGCAGAAAACATAGAGAACAAAAGCAGGCCAACAGCAACACATATTCTAATTAAATTTGCAAAATACAGTTATAAAGGAAAAATCTTCTCTTCTTTTTCTTAGTTAATATAGCTAAAACATTGCTACTGGCATTTTTTTTTTTTTTGAAAAAATTATCATTACTTCAATGTTATGTTATTTATTCTGGTCTCTATTTTATTTATTTCTGATTTTTCTTTTTTATTTCCTTCCTCTAGTACATTTCTTCTTTTTCTAGTTCCTTGTGATATAATATTAAATTGTTTATTTGAAACTTTTTCTTAATACAAGCACTTATAGCATAAATTTCACTCTAACATCTACTTTTGCTGTATACCATATGTTTTGGAATATTGTGTTTTCTTTTTCTTCTGTTTTGAGACATATTTTGATTTGCCATTTGATCTCTTATTTGGCCCATTGCGCAGTAATGTGTTGTTTAATATTTATATATGAAATATTTGATATTTACATTGTAGATTTTTCAGCTTTGTTTTATTGTTGATCTCTAGTTTTGTACCATTGTGGTTGGAAAATATACTTTGTATGATTTCACTCTTCTTAAATTTGTAATACTTGTTATGTCTCCTTTTATCTGATTTAACCAGGGGATTCTTCTGCATGTACTAGAGGAAAGTGTGTATTCTATTTTTTTCTTGGCTGGAATGTTTTATGTATATCTTTTAGAACCATGTATTCTAAAGTTGTCTCAAGTAAAAAATGTTCTTGTTAAAAAAAAATAGTAACTTTAACTGAGGGTACTCACTTAAAGCATATCAGAGGGGATATGGGTGGGGGACGGGTAAATAGGTGAAGGGGATCAAAAGTACGCTTATGATGAGCACTGAGTAATGATGTATAAAATTGTTGAGCCACTATATTGCACACCTGAAACTAATATAACACTTTTTAACTATACTGGAATTAAAACAAAAAACTGAAGAATAAAAAATTTAAATTAGTTTCAATTGCAGTCCTTTTTGTCATATCTGATGAAAATTGCCATTTTTTTAAATCTCATGACGTGACTGAGAAACAGCTTGCCCCCAAATTAGAAGAGGAGTTAGCTCTGCCATTTCCTTGTTACGTGTGTTATTAGTACTGTCTTCAATTCCTAAGAATCTTTTAAAGCTATTTTCCTGCTCTGTGAGGATTAGAACAATTTGCCTAAATTGATCCACTTGATCCTAAGTTGAAAGTGATCATATGAAGGAAGCTTTCACTGCCAACTCCTGTTTGCTTGTTATGATGAAATGCCCATCTGAAGATCTCATATATTTAATGTGATGAGTGGTACCTGACATATGGGTCTAGTGAATATATCACTATCTGTATTTTAAATATTAGTTGAAATTGATTTTTCCTTCTTAATATAAAAACTTCTTACATGTCCTCGTATCTCAGTATCTCATACCTCATACTTCCTGTTATTTATGTGCCCTGTTTTGGAGACCATTGTTCCAGCTCCTAAAAAGCATGTACTATTAAAAATAGAAGAATAATTGATAAGTCCTTTCATTTAAACCTAATTATAATGTATTAATGAATAAGATCCCAGCTTTACAGAAGGCAGATGAATATGAGATCCCATATTAGAGGATTTATTATTCTAGTGACTGATTCATTCTGGGTTTTCTAGTACCAACCTCAAACAAGGGAGCAATTAAAAGTGCTGCTGCTCCTGGTTTTGAAATAACCGCAAGGCAAATAAAATCTCTTGCACTTTTTTGGGGGAGGTGGACATTTGTTGAAAGTCTGCTTTCAACAGTCTGCTCCTCTTCTGCTTACTCTTTGGTACTGATGCTATAGTTCTCATGGTCCACAGAGCCCAACATCCCTCTTCACTGGTCCTGCATTCTCATTGTTTGAGGGAGAGAGAGAAAGAGAAGAAGAGAGTGACAGGGAGAAAGAGGAGAAGAGGAGGAGAGGGAAGGAGAGCGGAGGGGAAGAAAGAAAAAGTGGAAGAGGACAAGAGAGGGGAGGAGGGAGGAGAGGAAGATGATTCTAATAAAATCCTGAAAAACGTGTTTTTCATCCATTTCTCCCACCCAGCATCTTCCTGCTCCATTCTGGTCATGAACTATAGATTTTTCTAAGAATCACCTAAATGCAATCACTCTGTGCAGGAATTTAAGCAGGCAGATAGGACAGTTTTGAAAGAAGATGCTGAGGCTCCTTTATCACCCTTGAATCTCATCCTGTTAGGGCATGCTGACTCCACATTTAAGAAGGTCTCTCCTCCTGGAAAAGAAAAGGCTTTTTGAGCTGGGTATTCTTGAGAAACATTGAAAGTTAGGAAAAAATAAGAAAAGGTTGCTTATGTTGTACTCCCAAATGGAATTCTGTTTAGGATGGGAAAGACCTCACTGAGAAAGAAATGCTTACTGGATTGAAATGGGTCATTCATTGTCCAGAAGTGTTTTTGAAGCTCAAAGAAAAGCCATGTTTGATGGATGTTGACTACACTTATAGGCATGAGAATTTCACAAAATATACAAATATTGAATAATTATGTTGTTCACCTGAAACTAATGAATATTATGTCAATTATATTTTAATTAAAACAAATTAAAGAGAGGGAGCGAGAGAGAACCACTTTTGTGTTGTCCTCAGAGGCTGCTGTATTAGCTAATTCTCTAGGTGAGGCTGTGCCATGTGCCATGTGGAGGCATTTGAGCTACTTCCGATAACAAACTTCTTGGATGGGATTGAAGTCAGATGTCATCCATTAAATTCCATATTCTAGTGGTTCATGTTTCAGTGAAATGTCACTGTAATCTAATTTATCTAAGGACATTTTCTTCCAAAAAATAAGTCATTTAGTTTTACAAATTGCCTATCATGTTTTTCTTAATAGCCTCAGAACCCAAGAAAATGGTGAAATTGAAATCTTGGCTTTGGCTTAAGCCATTTGATCATATTTTTCACCAAAAACTTCTGGAAAACTTTTCATTTTAAGGTTTTGTTAAATTGCAAAATGTTTGATGGGCAAGTTTCAATATTTTTTTTTCTGTGTGCAAAAACCAGAAAAGTGAATTATAAGCAACAATTCTAACCAAAAATTTACTCCTTCACCAAAAGTTGAAAAAAAAAGTACTGACAAAAATTTTTAAAAATTTAGATTGTAAGAATATAGCGTAAAGAATATATGCATTTATATTTCATAGATAAGACTAGACATCTTAAATTGTTTTGATTTCCTAAATTGTACATGATTCTTTTTTTTTTTTTTCTTAGAGTCAATTATGTAACTTGCTTACAAAATTGTGGACATAGCACCATGATTCTGGATTCAGTTCTTAGAGAGACAGAGAAAAATAGAGAAAGAAATAGAGAAAGAGATATGAATTTTATTTCCATTAATATGCATTGCCTCAAAAAGGCCTCATAATATATATGTGTAGAAATAGGTATTTGTTTGCTGTTTTTTCATGGAAATGTTCCCACTGTGAAGAAAACACTACATTTAACTTGATGCCTGGAGGGAGTCAGGCATATCTTCCTCTCTGAAGAAAGTGCAATTTTACAGTGATTTTTCCAGTGAAATGTCAATACTGATCAGCAGGCTTTATTAGTGTAGGAGCACAGCAACTTGGATTTGAGGACATTACCTTTATTTCCAAGTGTTTCTTTTAATTAAAAATAAGTACCATATTAGCCTTGAAGCTATTAGGAATTTTTAGTTTATTTGAATATATGGATTGGCCAGTGCAGTTGATGCCTACCTTAAGGTGAATTTTTAATAATCAGAGAATGAGCACATTATTTTTTTTTTAATTTTATTTATTTTTTTTGAGAGAGTGAGAGAGAGAGCACAAGAGGGAGTAGAGTCAGAGGGAGAAGCAGACTCCCCACTGAGCAGGGAGCCTGATGTGGGACTCAATCCCAGGACTCCAGGATTATGACCTGAGCCAAAGGCAGTTGCTTAACCAACTGAGCCACCCAGATGCCCGAATGAGCAGGTTATTAAACTGAACTGATTTTCATTTGAAAGTTTCTCATGATTTTTCACGACCCAAAGACTACAAATTTATATGTCAAAACCCATCCTTTCATTTAAGTGTTCCGTATGTTAAATTGAATACTGGACATTTACATTTCAAAATTCTGTCTTTTTTTTTTTTTTTTTTTTTTCAAATTCAACCTGGCCACAATTGAATTTATTATATCCTTTAAGCAGGTGCTGTAATTCTATTCTTGGATTTTGTTAATGGTGCTAACATATTTTGGCTATTTAAGATTGGAAGAAGAGGGGTGCCTGGTGGTACAGTCAGTTTGGTGTCTGACACTTGGTTTCTGCTGGGACCATGATCTCAGAGACATGGGATCCAGCCCCACATAGGGGCTTTGAGCTTGGCATGGAATCTGCTCAGATATCTCTCTCCCTCTGTTCTATACCCCACCCCCTGATTTCTCTCTCTCTCTCAAAATAAATAAATAAATAAACACATAAATAAATAATAAATAAATCTTAACTTTGGAAGAAGAGCTCAAAATCGTTAACTATTTGTGAAAGTGCTATGGAAATTCTCAAATTCTATCCAGATGCAAACTGTTAATATTTTGCCTCAGCCTCCCCCCTCACATCTTTTGTATAAAATCATGAGGATCTAATTTTCAATGTTTATAGTATCTTTCTGTGTTTTCATATATATAATTGTAGTTCAAGTCTTTATTATCCCATGGATCTTTATTCAGCTTCATTCATTTGTAAGTTCACTTATTCAAAGCTATATATTGGGAAGCTACTGTGTACCTCTACTATATCCTGCCTTCAATAAATTTACAGTCTAATGGCAAAGGTAGACATAGAAGAAGTGTAAGCATGATAAATGTAATGAAGAAAGCACAATGCTATGTTTGCATGTATCAGGTGAACCTAACAGAGTCTTGGGTGTTAGAAAACCTTCCAACCAATTCCTTTTTGACCTTGATGATCACATCAGTTTTCCTCAAGCTCCATCTATACCATATCATATACATAGTCATGCCTAAAATTAACTAAACCTCAATCCCCAGTCCAGTCTTTGAACTTAATACTTCATAAGCTGGTCCCATCCTACTCATTGACATATGTTTCTCAGGACACTAAATTCTAGTCAGGAAGGTTTCTTCACAGTTCCATGGGTATGTCATATTTTTCCAGTCTCTATACCTTCCTTTATAACATCATCACCTTTGTCTTTGATGCCCACACAGTTTTTTCCAATCCTTGAAAGTCCTGGTCAAAATGAATTTTCAGTGTTTTGGGACTGAGTGGCTAACTCTATTGTAATGTTAACTCTTGTGTATCTCTTACAACTCCAAGCTCACCTTCTACATTTGCAAATTCTTGGCTGTTCCAATTGGCACTTCCAATACTCCTTTCAAAGGTGATAAGCAATTTCTTTTTTCTTATCCTGAAACAAGTTGTGTGAGTATGAATGTGTATGTGTTTCTATGAGATTTTTGCTTTAGCCTAGTTAGCCAAAGATAATTTATTACACTTGAAAATTCATTAATGTGTCAAGATGGGAATTTTCACTTTCCAAAATACTGTAAATACCCTTAACGGTATTTACATTATTTACAATACAATTATTATCATTTTATTTCTTTTCTATTTTGGCATTGAAATAAAAAACATCTTGGTTGGGATACTTCCTAATAAAGTATTTAGGACTTACCGTGTAAAACTGGCTTTAAGATTAACATTTTCCATACTTTGTATTGATATACACATACATAAGCATACACATTAACTCACACTGATACAGGTATATAGACTATCTATTTACATATATATACGTGTGTGTGTGTGTGTGTGTGTGTGTGTGTGTGTTAAAATATTTAAGCATGGAGAACTTGGATTGGCCATTCATGAGGATGGAAAAATGTGGTTTTCATAATGGAACAAAAACTTCCAGATGCATTCAATTGTGTTTAAAGAGCTAAAAAATTGGCCTAGTTAAAAAAAAAAAATCCCAACTTACCATGGCCTTTATTCTTAATTAGAACAAGTGTCTTTGACATATTTGAAGACGTTTGACTTAAAAATAGCCAAGTTGAAAGTATTCAAGAGTGCAACATGAGCGCCATTCTTGACTGCCCTCTGCACTCTATATCTGCTGCAGGCATCCATCACCTTGACTTCAAAGAGAGTTCCCCGGAATGAAACCACTACACAGCAAAACAATCCGTCCATCTTCCGCTTCCACTGTATTTGAAACTCAGCATCAGTATCTGTGTACAATTGAGCTCAGTGAATCTTGGCTCTGACAAAACTTCCAGTACTCTACCACATGTCAATGCAGTTCCTTTGCAAAGCTCCCGGTTCCCAAATGGAAATCCTGTCTTGGCTCTGTGGAGGCACTGAGGAGCAATGAGCCAGAGAAGACCAAAGCCTGGGTATGCTTTTTGTTGATATAAGTGCATTTACTTGTGGGTCAATTTTGCATGGTCCATGTCTGAAATCATGGTGAAGGCACTGTTCGAGGACATATCCTACCAGAAATACAGATTTAGGACAGTCTTTTTCACTTAAAACCTTTATACACACAGACCTGTATCAGCAAAATGCATGATAAAGAGCAACAGTCCTGAGTCCTGGTCCCATCACATCAAAAAAGTCTTTAACTTTGATATACCACTGCATTGCCAAGATAGGAGAGTGGACAAAGGCATTTTGAGATCTGTGCAAAGCTGGAAAGAAAGTGGTGTGAGCCTTTGGGGAGGTGGGGTGGTATGTAGAATTCAGGCTTTGAAAAGCAAACAGACTGGGTTTCAATCCTGGAGATCTTCTTTACTATGCAGTCTTGGGTTAAGTCCTTAAAACTTACATAGTTCTGTTTTCTCATGTGAAAAATGAGGAGAGAAATATGGATCCCATTGCTTTGTTGTGATAACAATAATGCCTGGTACAGAGTAGGTGCTTTCATTAAGATTCTCCAGAGAGAAACGATAGTAGATTGTATGTATAGAAATATAATAAAATATATAGAATATATTTACCTATCACCTGCAAGCTGGAGACCCAGGAGAACTCATGGCATAGTTCCAATCTGAATGCTGGCAGGCTTGACGCCCAGACAGAGCCAATGTTTCAGTTTGGGTCTGAGAACAGGAAAAACTGATATACAAGAGTTCAAGGTAGTCAGACAGGAGGAATTCTTTATTTGAGAAAGTGGCAGTCTTTTGGTTCTACTCAGGCCTTCAACTGATTGCATAGGGCTCACCCACATTAGAGAAGGCAGTTTACTTAGTCTACCAATTCAAATTTTAAGCTCATCTAAAATACTCTCAGAGAAACACCTGGAATAACATTTGTGCAAATATCTGGGCATCCCATGGCTCAGTCAACTTGACACATAAAATTAACCATCCTGTGCTTTGTAAAAGATAACTTCTATTAATAAAAATGACTAGAAATGAATGCAGTTTATTTCCTTTCCTGAACTCTGCTTTTATGTAGAGTTATACTGAAATTTAAACTTCATATTTCATTTTCAACTCAATCCATTTAAATGAAAAATAAATATTCATTAGTTATTTTAAAACTCCTAATAATTGTTTTTGTTATTAATAAAAATAGTTGCTTAAAACAAGGAAGTACTAGAACTTGGAATAATGAGAATCATTAAAGTTGTCTACTATTTATAAGTTTATTTTATACTGAAGTATTCAGTAGTAAAGAAAAAATATAACACTGCTATTAGTGAAGGTCTCAGGAATGCAATTGGCCATGTAACTTTAATGGATTAGGATCAAGGAGTTTCCATTTTATAACTCTGAGTAGCAATGCCTTCCTCTCTCTCCCTCATAGCTGAGCATTTTGTACACGAGGTCATTTGCTGGTCAACGTGGTATAAAATGGACATGTCTAACTTCACCCACTGCAGACATTCACTGAATGAAAAGCCAAAGCTGTGACTCATCTGGAAGATCTCCATCTGTCTTTCCCATACAGGGAGTGGTAAAAGCCATTCCTGTCATAGGCAGAAACTTAAAGGGGCATCTTTCAAAGGAAAGAGACAAAATCTAGTCCTGTATGAAGCAGGGAGATGGGAGTCTAGACACTCTGGTTCTAATCTCAGACTCGACCCCAAAATCTCCCTTGACCGTGAGCAGCCTCAATTTCCTCATCAAAAAGTGAGGGATTGGACCAGTATGGCTTGCACGACCGTTTAGCCATAGAATCTTTAATTTTTAAGGGCTGTGTTCTCCTCTTACTATGGCAGTTGGCCTGCCTAGACAGGATGAGGGAATGGGGCTTGCTGTGTTGACAAGCTCAGACAGGCTGCCTGCGTGGCTTACCACCATCCTCTGGGTAGACACTCACCTCAGAGTGAATAGGGTGGAACTTGAGCCCTGCTGTGAAGACAGCGCTGCTGTCACCCCATCTTTGAGCCAAGAGGGAAAGTAGATTTTTTGCAAGGGCAGGCTCAAACTGAGCTGCTGTAACTAAACACCCTGCTGAGAGTGATATCATGGCATTATGAGCTCATTCGGAGGACAAAAGAGTGAGAAAAATAAAACTTCCCTGGGACAATGGAGTCTGTAAATAAGAAGAAGAAAATATAAGAAGGAATCACTTCTCAATAAGAACAATTAATATTCCAGACCAGTGAAAGATTTTATTTAATTTCCCCCTTACAACTTAAAACATTCAAACACATGGAGATGTTTTCTCAGTAAAAAACATTTTTGAAGAAACTCTCTGGGCTGCCTCTGGGAAACAATATTGTCATCGCTGTATCACTGAGGGTTTACAAGTAAAATTTAGGTTTCCAATTTAACATTTTGATATACCTACTCATTTTGAAATAATCAGCACAGTCAAGCTAACTAACACAGTCAAGCTGTCACACCACAAAATCACCCTTTTCTTTCCACCCCCTTCCGTTCCCTTCCCCCTTTCCTTCTCCCTCTCCTTTTCTTCTCCCTTCCCTTCCCTTCCCTTCCTTTCCCTTCCCTTCCCTTCCCTTCCCTTCCTTTCCTTCTTTCCCTTTCCCTTCCTGTTCCTTTTTATGGTCTCTCTTTCCTTTCCTTTCCTTCTCTCTTCCCTTTTCATTTCCCCCTTTCCTTCTCCCTTCCTTTTCCTTTTCCCCTTTCCTTATCCCTTCCTGTCCCTTTTTATGGTAAGAACATGTAAGATCCATCAGTCGGTTAGGTGTCTGCCTTCAGCTCAGGTCATGATCCCTGGGTTCTGGGATCGAGTCCCGCATCAGGCTCCCCGCCCAGTGGAGGTCTGGTTCTCCCTCTGCCTGCTCTGCCTGCTGCTTCCCCTTCTTGTGCTCTCTCTTTCTGACAAATAAATAAATAAAATATTTTAAAAAGGTCTAATTTTCTAGGAAGAAAAACATCCAAATATATTCTTTTTCCTTTGTACTCAGAAGAATATCAAGAAAAATTTTTTTTCTTGTTTGGGAAGCTAAAATTCTTTCCACAAAGAGGGAATATCGGGCTTGAACAAGCCATTATTTGATGAGAATACAAGATTGGAACGTTGAATGTTTCACTAGAAGCATAGTGTTCTGTTGAGAAGTGGTCCCTTGATCCTAACACTTCTTGCTTCCTGATAAGGTAATGGCAGTATGCATCCAAGGGCTGACTTCCATGGTTAGCATACCGACTGATTAACCGTGATGCACTCCCTATTGCTTTTCAAACATTCACTCATTCAACAAATACATTATCTGTTAAGTAATTAGTCTGAGCCAGCTTCAATTCTTGGAGCCAGGGAAATGGCAGTGAAAAGAAAACCTTATTGCTCCTTAGGGCTTACATACTATAAGGGGAAGAGTAATCATGAACAAACACATTTCAAAAAGAGAGATGTCAGAAGTTGACAAGTGCTGGGGAAGAAGAAAAACTAAAAGCAGGGAAGCACCAGGAATTGCCAGGGGCTGAGGTGGATGATACTGCTGCTTCTAGATCCTCCCAGCTGTAAGGGAAGGAAATTGATGTGTGTGTGTACTAATTTATGTATCTATACATACCTATAGATATTGTTATATGTATCCATCTTTATATAAGCCTAGCATGAGTTCATACCGATGTTGCCAATTCCAATCTGGTATACCACAGGCTCGTGCTAACCTTCCCCACCTGGCTTGTCTGTAACTTCCATGCCAACTCTGAGAAACTTGGTTCCCACTATTCACTACTCAGTACTTGATTGCTTAATTTTAGTATACATGCTTACATGTACATACATCTAGTTGTTTCAGACTTTTTAACCCATACCCAGTGGGAAACAACTTTATCAACTAGAGTACAGCACCCTTGCCTGCTTAACTTTGCCTAAAAGTCTTACTTACAGTCTTCATTCATTTCCAGAATGACTCAGGTCAGTACCTTACTTCATCATCCCCCTCAGTGAGGTTGTTTCATACATTTGTAATATTCAAATATTATACAAATATAGTTAGGTATTTTTGTCACATTGTGAGATCCCTTGACCTCCTAGATTATTTTTTAAAAACTTGCATACATTAAAATCCACTCTGTGCTCTACAGTTCTGAGTTTTCACGAATACACATTATCATATATACATCATAAAAAGTCATACAGGATAGTTTCACTGCCTCAAAAAAAATCCCCTGTACTTCACTATTAAACCCTTCTCCCTCCCTAGAAGACTGGCAATTACTGATCTCTTTATCAACTCTAAAATTCTGCCTTTTCCAGAAGTTTACATGAATGGATTCATACAACAGTCTTTCAAAGTCTTTCAGCAATGTTTATTTAAGATGTCTTTGTGAGGCCTGATAACTTATTCCTTTTTGGTTTTTATCCATTAATAGTATTCCCCCATATGGATACACTTCAGTTTGCTTGTCCATTCACCTATTTCAATAGATCTTGGTTGTTTCCATTTTTTGGCCATAATAAGTAAAGTTGCTGTAAATATTTGTATACAGATTTTTGTGTGGACATACTTTTCATACCAATTAGGTAAGTATCCAGAAGCATGGTTGCTGGACTATATGGTAAGACTATATTTAGCTTTGTAAGAAACTTCCAAACTCTTCCAAAGTGGTTGTACTGTTTCTCATTCTTACCAGCAATGAATATACATTGCTGTTGCTTCACATCTTTGTTAGCAATTGGTATTGTTAGTTTTTTGGATTTTAGCTGTTTTAATAGGAGTGTGGTGGTATCTTATTGTTTTAAGACTTTCTGGTTTTACTTATTTATTTGGGTACTTTTTAAAATTGTTACTACAGATTAGCTCCAAGAGAATAGAGAACTCATTTTATTTACCACAGAACTTCCAGGGCCCAGCATAACACACAGTCACTCAAAAAACATGACTGAATAACACAATTACTTTAGCTAGAATTTTATCAGACCATAAGCTCTAATCTCTGACCTGTAGTATATTCATATAAGTTCTGAGTGGGATAATATTTGTAAAGTTTTATGAATAGAATGAACCTGAGTGCTTTCCAAAGGTACAATGATCAGTTACTTTGGGTTACACAACTCAGGTTTGATGGTGGGAGCTGAGCCTAGCATTTTCACAGTTTTACAGCTATGAGACCTTTGTATGTTCTAAAACAGCAGTAGCAACATTTGTATGGAGATCAATAAGTCCTTTTTTCCCAAGGAGTTCTGGCAGAGAACTAACAGCCGATGTTAGCTTAGCAGTATTGTCAGAAAGCATACTTATGACTCCTTCATCTTTCCCTTCTAGTCCCATAATGATTTTAAGTCATTTAGCCTCATTTTCCTGTGCTCTGTAAGATTCTAGTTCCTGCTGAACTGATTCTGAAACTTCTGGGAATGTATTTCCCTTATGTTTCTCCCAAAATTTATCGACTGGAGTTAAATCACAAGACTTCTTGTTTTTTCTCTTTGGTCTAGCACCAGCTGGAGAATTAAGACTTTTTGGTTTTAAATCCTGGCACAGTTGCTAGCTGTGTGCCCTTGGTCTAATTACGTCCTCTTTCTAGGCCTCATCTTTTTTTTTTTTTTCCTTTAATTTAAATTTTAGTTAGTTAACATGCAGTCTAATACTCATTTCTGGAGTAGAATTCAGTGATTGATCACATACATACAACACCCAGTGCTCTTTGCACCAAATACCCTTCTTAATACCTGTGGCCCATCTAGCCCATCCCCCCACCTATCTCCCTCCACCAACCCTCAGTTTGTTCTCTATTTTTAAGAATATCTTATGGCTTGTTTTCCTCTCTTCTTTTTTTCTTTTCCCCCTCTCCATGTGTTCATCTGTTTTCTTTCTTACATTACATATATGAGTGAGATCATGTGGTATTTGTCTTTCTCTGACTGACTTATTTCAGTTTGCATAATACACTCGAGCTCTAACCACATCATTGCAAAGGGTAAGATTTCATTCTTTTTGATGGCTGAGTAATATTCTATTATGGAATACTCTCTCTCTCTCTCTCTCCATATATATATCTCACCTCTTTTTTATCCAGTCACCAGTCAGTGGACATTTGAGCTTTCTCCACAGCTTGGTTATTGTTGATAATGTCACTATAAATATCAGAGTGCATGATCTTTGAATATGTATCTTTATATGTTTTGGGTAAATACCCAGGAGTGCAACTGCTGGGTCATATGGTAGTTTCATTTTTAACTTTTTGAGGAACCTCAAAACTATTCTCCAGAGTGGCTGCACCAGTTTGCATTCCCACTAACAGTGTGACAGGGTTCCCCTTTTTCTGCATCCTCGCCCACGCCTGTTGTTAATTTTATCCTTTCTGACAGTTTATCATTGTAGTTTTGATTTGTAGTTCACTGATGATGAATGATGTTGATTGAGCATCTTTTCATGTGTCTGTTAGCAATCTAAGTTTTTCTTTGGAAAAGTGTCTGTCATGTTTTCTGCCCATTTCTTAACAGGGTTATTTGTTTTTTTGGGTGTTGTGTTTGATAAACTCTTTATAGATTTAAGTTACTAACCCTTTATCAGATATGTCATTTGCAAATATCTTATCCCATTCTGTGGGCTTCCTTTTAGTTTTGTTGATTGTTTCCTTTGCTGTGCAGATTTTTATCTTGACAAAGTCCCAATTGTTCATTTTTGTTTTTTGTTTCCCTTGCCTCCAGTGATGCGTCTAGCAAGAAGTTACTACAGCCAGGGTCAAAGAGGTTTCTTCCTGTGTTCTCCTCTATGTTTTTGATGGTTTCCTATCTCACATTTAGGTCATTTATCCATTTTGAGTCTATTTTTGTGTGTGGTGTAAGAATGTGGTCCAGTTTCCCCAATGCCATTTGTGGAAGAGACTGTCTTTTTTCCATCACACATTCTTTCCTGCTTTGTTGAAAATTAGTTGATCATGTAGTTGTGGGTCCATTTCTGGTTCCACAGATCTTTGTCTTTTTTTTTTTTTTTTTGCCAGCACCATACTGTCTTGATGACTACAGCTTTGTAATATAGCTTGAAATCCAGAATCGTGGTGTTTCTAGTTTTGTTTCCCTTTTCAGAATTGCCTTGGGTATTCAGGGTCTTTTGTGATTCCATATAAATTTTAGGATTATTTGTTCTAGCTCTGTGAAAACTGCTGATGGTATTTTGATAGGGATTGTATTAAGTGTGTGGATTGAATTGGGTAATATAGCCATTTTAATAATGCTTGTTCTTCCAATCTATGAGTGTGGAATACTTTTCCATTTCTTTGTGTCCTCTTCAATTTCTTTCATAAGCGTTCTATATTTTTAACATCTCCCTCTTTAGTTAAGTTTATTCCTAGGCATATTATTGCTTTTGGTGCAATTGCAAGTGGGATCAATACCTTGATTTCTCTTTCTCTTGCTTCATTATTGGTATATAAAATGAAACAGGTTTCTGCACATTGACTTTATATCCTGCAACTTTGCTGAACTCATGTATCAGTTCTAGCAAATTTAGCAGAGTCTTTTGAGTTTTCCACAGAGTTGTCTCCAGTGAAAGTTTAACTTCTTTTTTGACAACTTGGATACATTTTCTTTCTTTCGGTTCTCTGATTATTGATGCTAACAACTCCAGTACTGTGTTAAATGTAATGGTGAAAGTGGACATCCTTGCCTTGTTTCTGACCATAGGGGAAAGGCTCTCATTTTTTCCCTATCGAGGGTGATATTAGTTGAGGGTCTTTCATATGTGATGATGTTGAAGTGTGTTCTATCTACCTCTAATTTGTTGAGGGTTTTTATGAAGAAAAGATGCTGTATTTTGCAAATGCTTTTTATGCATCTATCGACAGGATCATATTGTTCTTATTCTTTCTTTCATTAATCTGGTGTACTATGTTGGCTGATTTGTGGATATGAATAATTCTTTTAACGTACCATTGAATTCGACTTGCTGGTGTTTTATTGAAAAGTTTTGCATCCATGTTCATCAGGGATATTGGCATATAATTCTTCTTTTTAGTGGGGTCTTTGTCTTGTTTTGGAATCAAGGTAATGCTGACTTTGTAGAATGAGTTTGGAAATTGCTTTCCATTTCTATTTTTTGAACAGTTTGAGAAGAATAGTTATTAATCTTCTTTAAATGCTTGGTAGAATTCCCCTGGGAAGCTGTCTGGTCCTGGAATTTCATCTGTTGGGAGATTTTTGATTAACAATTCAATTTCTTTGCTGGTTATGGGTCTGTTCAAATTTTCTATTTCTTCTTGTTTCAGTTTTGATAGTTTATATGTTTCTAGGAATTTATCCATTTCCTCCAGATTGCCCAATTTGCTGGCATATACTTTTTCATAATATTCTCTTATATTTCTGTGGTGTTGGTTGTGATCTCTCTTCTTTCATTCATGATTTTATCTATTTGGGTCCTATTTCTTTTCTTTTTGATAAGTCTGGCTAGGGGTTTATCAATTTTCTTCTTTTGTGGAACCAACTCCTGGTTTTGTTCATCTTTTCTACTTTTTTTCATTTGTTTGTTTGTTGCTATGTCATCTGTGTCTATTTCTTCTCTAATCATTATTTCCCTTCTTTCTACTGATTTTAGACTGTATTTGGTATTCCTTTTCTAGCTCCTTTAGGTGTGATATTAGGTTGTGTAATTGAGACTCTTCTTATTTCTTGAATTAAGCCTGTATTGCTATATACTTTCCTCTTAGGACTGTTTTTGCTGCATCCCAAAGGTTTTAGACTGTCATGTTTTCATTTTCATTTCCATGTAATTTTTTAAAATCTTTTTTGATTTCCTGGTTGACCTATGCATTTAAAAAAAATATTTTATTTATTTTAGAGAAAGAAAGGGAGCAAGCACAAGTTGGGGAAGGAAGAAGGACAAGCAGACTCCACACTGAGCATGGAGCCCAATGCAGGGCTTCATCCCAGGACCCTGGGATCATGACCTGAGCCGAAATAAAAAATCTGATGCTCAACAAACTGAACCACCCAGGCTCCTTTACCCATTCATTCTTCAGTAGGATGTTCTTTAACCTCCATGTATTTGTGGTCTTTCTAAATTTTTTCCTGTGGTTGACTTTAAGTTTTATTAGAGTTGTGGTTCAAAAATATGCATAGTATCATCTCAATATTTTTGTACTTGTTGAAGGCTGATTTGTGACCTAATATGTGCTCTGTTTTGGAGGATGTTCCATGTGCTCTTGAAAAGAATGTGTATTCTGCTGCTTTAGGATGAAATGTTCTGAATATATCTGGTAAGTCCACCTGGTACAATGTCATTCAAAGCCATTGTTTCCTTGTTGAGTTTCTGCTTAGATGATCTGTCCATTGCTATAAGTGGGGTGTTTAAATCCCCCACTATTATTGTATTATTATCAGTGAGTTTCTTTATGTTTATTATTAATTGATTTATATATATGGGGGCTTCAAAGTTGGGGCATAGATCTTTACAATTGTTAGATCTTCTTGATGGATAGACCCCTTAATTATAATAAAAAGCCCTTCTTTATCTCTTATTACAGTCTTTGCTTTAAAATCTAGTTTGTCTGATATAAGTATGGATACTCTGGCTTTCTTTTAATGTAATCAGCATGATAGATGGTTTTCCATCCCCTTAATTTCAATCTGTAGGTATCCTTAGTTCTAAAATGAGTGTCTTTTAGGACTGTATACATGGATCTTGGTTTTTATCCATTCTGGCTCCCCATGTCTTTTGATTGGAACATTTAGCTCATTTGTATTCAGAGTGATTATTAAAAGATAAGAATTTAGTGCCATTGTGTTACCTGTAGAGTTGGTATTTCTGGTGATGTTTTCTGGTCCTTTCTGGTCTTTGTTGCTTTTGGTCTTTTTTATTCCACTCAGAATACCCCCTAAAACTTCTCGCAGGGGTGGTTTAGTGGTCATGAACTCCTTTAGTTCTTGATTTTTGGGGGAAGCTCTTTATCTCCTCTTCTATTCTGAATGAAATCCTTGCTGGATAAAGAATTCTTGGCTGCATATTTTTTTCCCATTCAGCATGTTGAATATTTCCTGCCACTTTTTTTCTGACGTGTCATGTTTCTGTGGATAGAGCTGGTGAGAACCTGATCTGTCTTCCCTTGTAGGTTAAGCACTTTTTTCCCCCTTGATAATTTCAGGATTCTTTCCTTGTCTATTTATTTTGTGAATTTGACTATGATATGCCTTGGTGATGGCTGGCTTTTATTGAATTTAATGGGATTCCTTTGTGCTTCTTGGATTTTGATGTCTGTGTCCTTCTCCAGATTTGGAAGTTTTCAGTTATAATTTGTTCAAATAAACCTGCCTCCTTTTCTCTCTCTTCACCTTTTGGGACTCCTATGATACAAATTTTATTTCATTTTAATAAATCATTGAGTTCTCTAAGTCTACTTCATGGTTCATTACCTTTGTTTCCCTCTTCTTTTCAACTTCATTTTTTCCCCCGTAATTTTATCTTCTGTATTACTGATTTGCTTTTCTATTTCAACCATCCTCATTTTTTTTAAAGCTTTTATTTATTTATTTGACAGACAAAGATCACAAGTAGGCAGAGGCAGGCAGAGAGAGGAGGAAGCAGGCTCCCTGCTGAGCAGAGAGCCCAATGTAGGGCTCGATCCCAGGACCCTGGGATCATGCCCTGAGCCAAAGGCAGAGGCTTTAACCCACTGAGCCACCCAGGTGCCCCTATCCATCCTCATTTTTATAGACTCCCTTGGGATAGCATTTATAATTTCAGTCTAGGCCTCATCTTTAAATAGAGGTAGTTATACTATTGATCTCCCAGATGGTTGTTGGAAGGTAGTGGTTAATGACATATGAATAATATTTGGAATATAGTTAGGATAATTAAGTGCTCAATAAGCATTGTTTCCCTACAGGCTAGGAAATAATTTCACTGGATGAATATTTGTAATGGCCTGAAGTTAACTGAAATTAACTCTTCACTTTAAATCTTTCCAAATTCATCCCATTCCTCCAAATGTGTCAAAAGTCTGCTCTGTATGTTTTAGAATAGTTCCCTAAAATTTTGGTACCACAGCATTCCTCATTTTCCTCCAGCAAGATTATATGATGTCTTCAGATATTAAACTATTACTTTCCAGTTGTTGTCCCTCCATGCAGCCACCTTTTGACATCTTTGTCTTTCAAAATAAAATTACACTTTTGCTAAACCCAGATAATATGTCATTTCATCCAAAGAACCCTTCCTTGATGGCTGGCTGGAAGTGGTCTCTTCCTGTTTGAAATAGAAGATATTAAACATTTATTCTTTACTAATGGTTTGTGTAATGCCCACTTCTAAAAATGTGGGGTTATAAGTAAACATGAACAAAAATTATATACACACATATATAATACATATACATACAAAAATATCAGAAAGTCTATATCCTTCAACAAGGTCAATTTGACAGGCTTTGATTTTTGAATTCCATATTGGGAATTTTATTTACAACTGATATTGTGTAATTTTAAATATCCTCAATGGTGGAGAATAGTTACCCTTTCATCTCCACTCCTCACATTAGCCTAAGTTTACATATAATCTCCGACCATGTAATTATAGAAATGTATTTGTAAATGTGTCCACACATGAGTATTATTATTTATTTTACAAAGAAAGAGCTTAAAATTTCTATGTCTTATTCTTCTCATTCAAAAAAACCTTATCAAAGTCACTATGAGTCAAAAAGTTATAGCACTAATTCATTCATTCTTTTTTTTTTTTAAATATTTTATTTATTTGTCAGAGAGAAAGAAGCAGAGAGAGAGAGCACAAGCAGGGAAGAGGCAGGCAGAGGGGGAAGTAGGTTCTATGCTGAGCAAGGAGACCAATGTGGGACTCCATCCCAGGATCCTGGGGTCATGACTTCAGCCGAAAGAAGTCACTTAACCAACTGAGCTACCGGGTGTCCCTAATTCATCATTTCTAATGAGATTTTTGCCGATACAAACACATGGTCTTACACTGTATGGATTTGGGCAAATGTATAAACAACATGTAGCCATCATTATAATATCATACAGGTATTTTCACCGCCCTAAAATTCCTTCATGCTCTGATTATTCATCCATATCTGCCCACCTGTCCCCCACCCCCTTCCCTGCCACAGGCCCTGGTAACCACTGTTAAGTTTACTGTCTGCATAGTTTTGTCTTTTCCAGAATGTCATATAGTTGGAATCATACAGCATGTCGCCTTTCATATTGGTCCTTTCACTTAATAATATGCATTTAAATTTCAACCATATCTTTTCATGGCTTCATAGGTCATTTCTTTTTAGTGCTGAATAACAGTCTGTTGCCTGTATGTCCTATGGTTTCTTTAACCATTCATCTACTGAAAGACATCTTGGTTGCTTCTAAGTCTTAGCAATTATGAAAAAAGCTGCTGTAAACATCTGTGTGCAGATTTTGTGTGGACATTAGTTTTCAGCTTATTTGGATAAATACTAAGGATTACAAATCCTGGATTGCACAGTAATAGTATGTTTAGCTTTGTAAGAAACCACTAAACTATCTTCCAAAGCAGCTGTATCATTTTACATTCCCACCAGCAATGGATGGGAGTTCCTGTTGCTCCACATCTTTGCATCTGATGTTTTTAGTGTTCTGGATATTTGCCATTCTAATAGATATGTAGTGGGATCTTATTCTTGTTTTAATTTGCAGATTATGAGTTTTTTAAAGCTATAGAGAAATTCTTATTTGTTTTCTATCTTCCAGAATGCTTTGATAAATCTTTGTTTGATGAATGGCTTTATCAAATTGTACCATATGAATGTTCTATCTACAATGATCAATATTTGACTTGTTTTAAATCATTTAATGAATGTTCTTAAAGTGTAAGACACTTGCTTTATATAGATAGATAAAATAAAAGACACAGGCTTGTGGGAGAGTATCATGATAAGCTATATGATGAAGGTCACAGTAGAGTTTGGTTTCTGCATTTCTGGAGAGGTCATACTGGTGTCAACATGCAAAAATTGACTAGAGATGGTTACTGTGGTCATGGCTTTCAAAGGTCAGGCTTTGGTGGTTAGAGCTAATATTTCTAATTTTAGGGATATGAATAAGGTGGTTTGTCCATGCTTGAGAAATAATAGCTTAATCAAAACTTTGATGTTTTTGAAATCTTAGAAAATTATGTAGTATAATTTGTATTATAATTTTAAACTCTTCTAAGTAATTATAACAAAGTATTCATAATTCAATTCAGATGAGGTATGAAACACTTTCTCACCATTACAGATTTACTCCAAATATAAATTGAATGCTAGTTAGGTACCTTCAGAGGGAACTTCCCTTTATATTTATGGACATTGCAGTGTTCAAGTAGGAATATGTGTTACCAGGGAATAATATGTTGAGCTTTTAGCTCCTTGAATAAATAATTTATTATGAATTTTAAAAATTTAATATTAAAAATTAAGTCTGACCATTTTAATATCTCACCTACTCAATAACTGGATGTCAAATATTCACACCAATGGGCTCTTCAGATCAGGTCAACCCCTTTGTTAAGTCTCTGAGAAACTCTTTGGCAAAGTGAAAAAAAGCATTTGGGCTTTGGATTAGAAAGCCCAAGGACCTTAAGGAAATTCCTTAATTTCCCTAAACCTCTCTTTTCTTATTTGTAAAATGAATAAAATATTAGTTATCTCACCTGCAAGGATTGTGTGAGATACTTTGGGAGAGACCCTTAGCACTTAGCAGTTGCTTGAGAAATGATAGGTATTATAATTGTTGCTTCCAACTGGTTAGCAAAAAAATCTGAAGGGTATTATAGAATAGGTGATAATTTTTAAAAAGTCAAATGGAAAACAACAATGGAGAAGTTACTAATTTTGGTCTGGGACCAAGTTCAAGGTGAGCGCAGGTTATCTTCTTGTGCTAGAAAACAAGAAAAAAAAAACTTGAGGACTAGTGGGATCATGCCAAGTGGAGCTATCTTAGAAAGGACACCACTGGCCAATTTTAGGAAAATAAAACACCAAAGAGAATACTGACAATAATTGATAATTATATTGAATTTTTAAAAGATCTATGAGTACTTAGACATAATAAAAGAGAGAGAAGAAGGGACGGGGCAAGAAAAACACTTATTTTTTAATCAAGGAAATATCCTAGTGAAAAATGTAGGAAGAAATGAGATAGCCATGAAATAATTGACTTGGTAAATATCATTGTGGATGCAATTATCATTGAGTAAAGAGTGTATGAGGCACAGTATTTCAACTATCACTCCACAATTACAAAGAAAAACATGTGTCCATATATTGGTGGACAAATGATAACATTGTTAATCAAATGATAAAATTCAATGTCCTTAATACTGGGAGAACTTGATATTATGTGTTTCCTTAACTGATGCAATATGGAGTATCAGCACCATCTGGGTAACACCTCCCATGAAGTATTATTTCAAAAAATGTTTAGCTGCATTTAATCAAGTCTCTAAACCAAACTTACTGGTTACAGGAAATAGAGGAACAAGTTAATGACTCCAAAAAGAGACAGTAAGACAAATCTAGAAAGTGGGATATTTTGTAAGATGAGTAGCCAAGTCTTTTTGGGTGACTGTTCTACCTAAGCATAAGTAGTAGGCATATGCAGTGTGTTACTCTTAATTGCAACCTGGATTAAAAAAAGAAAAAAAAAGGAAAAGAAAGTCCTCTTATATTTTGCTAGTATATTGTATGTGTCATACCTATATATTACATATATAATATTATGTTCTTAGGTGTAATAATGGCATTGTGGTTATGTAGAATGATGTCTTTCCCTATACAAGATATATGCTGAAGTATTCAGAGTTTAAATGTCCTATTGTCTATAACTTTCCAGTGTGGGGAATTTTAACAACTGGTGAATCTAGGTGAGTCATACATGCTGTTCATTGTACAAGCTTTCTATTTTTTCCAAAGTTATGAAATTTTTCAAAACCTTTAAGTGAGAAAAGAAAAACATTGTAAAGTAATTGTTTCATTTTCAAGTTTTAAAATTGTAATTATTGAGACATTTTCTTTCTTTTATCAGTTAAGATAGACATAGACAATTGTGTCATCATAGAAGAAATTAGCTATATATGCCAATAAGACAGAGAATATTAATTTCTTTTGGTGGCAAGGATAATTCTCTCAGAGTATCTGAAGTCATTTTTTTTTTTTTCCAGTAAGGAGCCACATGGAGATAAATAAGCAAGAATTAGCTTTATACCCTGGTTTGAGAGATGCCAGGAACAGCAGTAGAGCCTGCCCTTATTGTGACTGCCCTAGTTTAGGAAGTGGAACTGCTTAATATGGTGCCTCTATTAGGCAGAGTATCTTGTTTCTTCAGCAACAGGAACTTGATGTTCTTCTAAAATTCTTGATTCTTTCTACCATTTTGTTCCTACCAAATTACATTTATCTCCCATACTCTGTGACATTTTTTTCTCATTTAGCTCTTTTTCTTCTTTCCCACTAATGGCTTCTGTTGTATCATGGCATCTATGCTGCTCATTCTTTGCACATTTTTCAACTTTGGCACCTTCTGCCAATTGACTGACTTTCATCTTATATATCTGGTTTGAATTCTCCCCAAAGGAAAATAAAATACAAACAGTAAGTTGATTATCACTCCTGGTTGAACAGAACTTTTGTTTATCTATGGTCACTTGGTGGGATGGCAAGCCTTGAGATACTCAGTCCTCCTGTCTTGGCTCAAGCAGGTGTGTTGGGTCACAGAAAAAGTTGTAGATGTTACATAATAAAGCCATCTATGTGTAAAGAACACCCTAGGGGTACTACTTGGGCAATATCTGTCATGTGAGAGTTACAGTTTCCCTGAGATTGAAGCAGTAGTGGGGCAAGAAGCTTGAGGGCCATTTATGGTGCATAAAATCAGCTTTCTCTTTACATTTTGTTCACCTTGCCCAAATATTGCTTCAAGAAAGTAGAGTATCTTTTCACAATGTGAGAATTTTATTTGCCACATAATTCATGGGTCCACCTTTCAAAGATCTAGGAGGTTGTTTTGAAATCTGTGAACTTTTAGTTATTCAAGAGCTTATATTAGTCTCAGATGTCCACTGGGGAGGGAGAGAGAACACTCCTGCATTTAATAGCCCTGATCTTTCTGCCAGCTACAGCTGGGGTTGGGATGTAAGTGGTCTTGCAACATTACTTCCTTATCCTTTGTATATCCTGCATGCAGAGAACACCAAAGTGGACCATTTCTAATCTTGACAAGCAAATGAGTCATTTCTGGGGGATTTGTCATAGTCAACAAAACTTAGACAATTTATTTATCTATTTGGACTGGATTTCTGGAATACCCATTATATAGTAGGTATAAAGATGCTGGACTGCAAATAAAGTGTTTATTTTTTTTCAAGTGAAAAAAATCCAAAATTGGCATTCATGGATAGTTGGAAATGTCATTTAATGGGGATAACACTAAATTATTAAGAAATGGGTTTGGACACACCCGTTAGTGATGGTAATTGGGAGCTTATGGAGGGAGAGGGTAAATAACCCATGTCTGAAGGAAAGAAGTGTTTACACATGTAGTAAATCAATTTTGTAGATTGCCTGCTACCAATGATTAATTTAGCAATTTGTAATAGTAATTTCACATAATAATTTCTATACCATTAAGAGTAGATTTAAAAAAAATCAATTAATCTATCATATCTGTTAATCCACCATACCAATATATCATGATTATTATAAGGATTAGAGTAAGACAATAATAGGTAAATTTAACACAACCTGTTTTGGTGAGTATATCTAATGTGAAAAGCTTCAGGCTTGATAGAAGATGGCAGAGGAGGAGGTAAGGAGTCATAGAGCCCGAGTCTGGATCTCAGCTCGTGCTCTTGGATGTTGACAGTGGCAGAATGACAACCTCTCTGAGTTTTGGTTTGTTCATCTGCAAAACAAGAATGATACTGAGAATAATCTACCTCATAGGGTTGGTGTGAAGTCTTGACAGTGCAAGCAAGGCACTTAGACCCTGACTTTTAGTATGTAGTTAATAAATATTATCTATGTGTTATTGGCAAAAACTGATACACATATGAACTCCTGTCTTATTGGGGGAAAAGAAATGTAACACATATTATGAGGCAGAGTGAAATAAGTGCAAACAAATTATTAATGAGATTGAAAAACAAGGAGAAATTAACTCCAACTAGGGTGACCAGAGGAAACTATGGCTGTCATGTATAGAGAAGAAGGTCCCTCAAAATTTTGGTAAGTCTATATATTGTCACAACCCCCCAAAGATTGTCATTTTGCAAATGCAGACAGTGAGGCTCAGAGAGATTATGCAAAGTCAAACAGGTGGGAAGCAGAAGCACATTAGGAAAGTTACATTTATCAGATTCCAGTGATTTTCTATAAGTTAAAAAAAGTCACTTTATTTATTTTTTAGTTTTTTTGAGTAAAAGAGTATTAGACTTTTTCTCCCCCTAAACATTTGCTCAAGCTATAGACATGGTCCCTACTAAAGCAATTGTTTCAAGTTGTATAAGGCAGATTCCTGCATGTTAAAAAACAGATTTTGAGACTATGCCAATGTTTTTACAGTTTATACATTAGCTTTCCTTTTCACTTATTTTTCCAGCTTTATTGAGATATAATTGACATATAACATTGTGTAGGTTTAATTTATACTGTGTAATGATTTGATATATGTATATATTGCAAAATGATTACCATGATAAATTTAGCTGTTACATCTATCTCCTCACATAGATTTTTTTTTTAATGTGGTAAGAACTTGAAAGATCTCCTTTTATAGTAACTTTTGAATATATGATACAGTATTGTTAAATATGGTCACCATGCTGTCTGTTACATCCTCAGCATTTATTCATCTTATAATTGGACCTTCTCACCATCTTCATCCATTTGCCTTGTTCCCGTCACTACTCTACTCCTTTCCTCCAGTGGTCACATTTGCATGAGTCTTCAAGGGTAAGGCATATGAACAGATTATTTTACATATTCTCACTGCAAATAGGTTTCCTTGTGTTCTGTGTGTAATGTTTCATGATAAGTCAGTTCAGATTTACAGGTGGAACCTGAAATATGTTTGCAATTTGTCATTTGAAAATTAGCTAGAAGAATACTCAGAAGGTTAGAATTGACTTTGTGAAACCATTTGGAAAAAAATCATGGGTTCCATGATTTGGTTCACATGTTTGGAAAATGTATTTAATAAAATATCATGTACGCTTAAAAACATGATTCTTCATATGACGTACTTCTAGTATATCTTTAGAGAACATTTTGTAATTTTATGTCTGGGGCTTCTAGGGCTATGCAATGGCATATACTTTAATAATTCTTCCAAGAGACATTTAAGTATACAATGTTAATAGTAGAAAGGACATTGAAATTATTATTATTATTATTTTAATAAACCCCTGTGTAATGCTTACTAGGTGTCAGGCATCCTTCTATGTGTTTTGCAAATGTTAACACATTTGATGCTTATAACAATCATGTAAGTGTTGAGTAACATCATTATTTGTAGTTTACAAGTGGGGTAACAGACCCACAGGCTAAGTACAATGCAATTCTGCCACTAACTACCCAGAGTTAGGGCAGACTTTACAAGTTAAAGGCAAACAATCCCTAAACAGATTGTCCTCACTTTATTCACTAGCTACAAGTTGTGGGGGTCCTCAGGCCACCCACACTTTTGACAAATAGGTACAAATCTGGGGGGGTCACAGAACTCAGGAAAGCCCTATATTATGGCCACAATTTTATTGTTAAGGATACAAATCAGGACCAGTGAAATGAGGAGACACATAGGGTGAGGTTTGGGAGTGTTTCAAATGTAAAGCTTTCACGTCCTTAGGACATGTCATCATCCTTGCACATGTGCACGACTAACCGGGAAGTTCAAGCAAGCTTTGATGTCCAGGGTTTTTATCACTATGTAGGCACAAGTGATTAAATCATTGGCTGCAAAACTGAACTCAATCTCTGGCTCTCTTTCTCTCTCTGGAGATGGGGCTAAAATTACTTTTCTCAAAGCTTTGACTGTCTAGTCCCAAAGTTTGTCCTTCCAGCATGATACTGCCCGCTGCCATCCTGAAACTGTTTTGGGGCCCACCTTGACTAGCTTTGCAGAAGAGGCTCTTCACCTCAAGCAGTGTTTCTCCAATGTCTGCCTCATTCAATTCTCTTATTGAACGAATTGTATCTTATTTAATCATTATAAGAACTCTCAAGGGAAATGTTATTCCTACTTTACAGAAGACAGAAAATAAGGTTCAGATAAGTTATACTTCCACTTGTATAAGGAGACTATAACCCAGGCTCTCAATGTTTAATGGGAGTGCCCAGGGAAAACATTTGTTTCTCTTCACCATCAGTTGGTAGGACAGGTCACTAAAAACATGGTAAAAAAGTTAAAATCATGATTTTCATTTACTTATAAAATGAACACATGTTAAAGATTTTTATTGAACTCATAATTATTGAGGGATCGAGGCAGAATTTATAAATTCGAACAAGTAAAATGGCAGAGGTATTATGGATTAGAAATACTGAAAGGTATTTGTAAAACTATGCAAACTGTTTTTTTTTTTCTCTTTTTTTGGACATGGGGAGAGTTGTCTCTTCAAATAGCATAATTTATTTGCATACCCTAAGACAAGAATCATTTACATTGCCATCAGTGATCTGCCAAACGCAGTGAAAAGGTCAAGGGCCTCCTCTGAATGAGATTCAGTTAACAGAAGCCTGTGCTCTAAAGGAGGAGTAGTTTGACAGGGAGCACAAATGTTTGCTTATGCCATCAGATGAAGATTAATGAGGTTATCAGTTTAAGATGACTTCGGGGGGCGCCTGGGTAGCTTAGTGGGTTAAAGCCTCTGCCTTCGGCTCAGGTCATGATCCCAGAGTCCTAGGATCGAAACCCACGTCGGGCTCTCTGCTCAGCAGGGAGCCTGCTTCCCTCTCTCTCTCTGTCTCTGCCTTCCTCTCTGCCTACTTGTGGCCTCTGTCTGTCAAAAAAAAAAAAATCTTTAAAAAAGATGACTTCGGCTTCCTACAAATGGAAACACTTAAGAACGCAATAATCCTTAAGGTTTTTAATTCTAGGATACTTTTGCCTATACCTTAGTTGTAGAAACTCATGTTTGAATAAGTTACTTGGCTCCCTAGAATTTTAAATGAAATATTCCAAGAAATCTGGGGGAACTTCTAGGAATGTATAAAGCTAAAAGGAGAAAAAGTTCTACCATTTGGGAATATTCCCTATATCTCATTAAAAAAAAAGCAAAACTGATCCAGAATTGCATTTACAAGGTAAAATTTTTATGAGTAGAAAATTCATATGGGACAGAGAGATAAAAATTAAAAGATCACTTATCACCCACAACTGGCTTTGCAATATTAGCTGCTATCGGCAATGTATTTTTTATTTCCTGAAAAGGATTATATAATACAGTGTTCTAAAATTTATGGTTTTAAAAATAATAGTGTATCTTGAAGAGTTTTTCATGTATGTGAGTACAAATCTACTTCATTATTTTTAGCAATTGGGTAGAATCCCATTGTAAGGATAAAATGAATAGACTGTAGAGGTAACAGTGGAGTAAAGAGAGGCTTTTTATTCAGAGCTTGTCACAACAAGGGAGACATCCACCATTGCTGTGTTTGGTAGACACCCAGAGGCTATCAGGGGAGTGGGAAGATTTATAGGGACAAAGGGAAGGGCTTGGGTGTCCACCATTTTTCTGTCACATCCCTTCTTAATGCTCTCAAATCCTCTTTTCCAGATACCACCACTTACCCCTATATTCTAGTTGTTTCTTCTGGAATTTGTGCATCTTCAGTGTTATAAATAATATGTGTATCCTGCCATTTTACAACTCATGAATTTTAGGGAGTATCAACTTACTAGTTGATCATGGTGGCTGAGAATTGAACTCTCTTATACTGTGTTTTGTACCTTCTTCCCTCCTTTCAAGGTAGTTTCATTATTGTTAATTCTGTTTGACATTCACTGGACTTCCTTTATCTGAGGATTCATGTATTTCAACAATTTGGGAAAAATTTTAGGCATCCCCTTTTTGAATGTTGCACTTTTCAATTTTCCTTATAATTCACTTCTAGAGCTCAGAATACACATATAGTGGACTCCCTTTTTTCTTTTTCTTCTTCTTCTTCTTCTTTTTTTTACCTTTTCTTCCATGTCTCTTAATCTCATATTTTCTATGTAATTTTTTTTCAGATTTATCACCCAATTCACTAATTCTCTTTTGGCTTTCTATTGGGGTGTTTTATATTTCCACTAAGTTTTAAATTTTATTATAATTTTCATTTCTAAAAGTTATTTTTTAAAGTTACTTGTTCATTTTTTTGTAGTTTTGCTTTGATCCCCTCTGATTGCCTTACACATAGTTCCTCTATGCTCTTTGTCCAGTATCTCAGGTCTTTATTGATTTGGTTTGGTGTTTCAGGTGATTTTCACTGAAGGTATTTTATTTCTTTAGATTACTTCTGATTTTTTTTTTTTTTTTTTGGTAATGTGAGCATATAATTGTAACCACCTCTCTGAGTCCTGTGAAGCTTAAGTGAAAGGTGTTTTGACCTGGGATGGAGTTGCTTTTGCTTTTACCAAGTACTCGTGGCTACTATTAACTAGTGCCCACTTTTAACCGAAATTCTCACTTTGCACCTTTTCTATTGCACATGGTATACATTCCTGCCATGGTGGGTAGTTTAGATTTTTTTTTTCCCAGAGACATAATATTTCCTTTCCTTTTATCTCTTTTATGCAGTTTTCTTCTATTTCAGTGTTTTTCTTCAAGTGTTGCTCTCCTTCAGCTCCAGCTGTATCTATGCTGTGTCTTCAGTCTGCTTCCCTCTTCTGTCCAGATCCAAGGCTCAGTCCCAGTACCCCAGCCCTCTCCTCCACCCATCCAGGCCCTTCGACCACCAGCCCATGGGGCTCTGATGATGCTTTTGGTGTATGGGGCAGTTCCCATCACTGGAGTGGTGTTTTCATTTCAATGTAATGTGACCCCTCTTACTTCCTTGTATGGTCTTCTACTAATGTCAAAAGTTTTTTTTTTTTCCCTCTCAATTTTTGTTTTTGAGATATATTTCAGGAGGATTTTGAAATATTTATTCAAGATGTTATTGGAAATAAAGTCCTCAACTCACTTTATGCATCATGAATTCATTAAATTCTCTATCTTCCTCAATTATATGCAAAAACAGCAAGTAGAGCTGTGTTAATTTTATTAGTAAGTACTGGTTCCACTATTACTGGTATGGGTTTGCAAGATCTTTAAAACTTATATCCAAGTTACTGTCTCCTAAATTTATTGAGAATTAATACAAAATAATCTACTATGTTGAATGCCAGCTTCATCAAAATGTCACTAAAACAAACTGTTGATAAGTCAAAGCTGAACTTATTTTTATGATATAAAGAGCACTACCTTGAGAAAATCTTACTAGTGTCTCAGATGGAAGATGGCAAAGTTGGGATATTCATGAGATTTTGGAAGTCTGATTTACAGCAGGTCTTTCAGTGCAGAGACATGGTTTTGATTAGGTAAGGATCATGATATAATTGCTTAGGACTGGTGTGCACAGCAAAAATTTTTGGATAATTTCAAAGAGTCTTAGGCTATAAATTGTCTTTTGATTCTTCCTATTGAGGATTTGATGGGTCTTTCATGAAGATCCTGGAATGGTAAATAAAGTGCTTTGCAACTTTGATATTCTTGGGCAGATGTTATATTCCTGAAATAGTAAAGTCCTATTAATGTGAACAGTAAGCTGTATGGTATAGATGTTTTCAGTTCTCAGGCATAAAATAGTAGTTGCTTGGGAATATTTACAAAATACTTTTTAAAACTTAATGATAAAGGAACATCATTACAGAGTCATGCAGTGCTACAAAATTTGGAAAAAAAATGACTATGGTGCTAAATACACTTTTCTCAACAAGATTGTCTATTGTGATAAAAGGATAAAAGTGTTCTCTAAAATTATTTAATGGAATGAAAATGATGAGGCACCCTCAGACATTCTAGTTTGCATAAAAACTGAAGTGATGTGTTGGGGATACTACTTCATTGAAATGTTTGTTTTGATGCCATAGCCTTGTTCTGAGGGTCAGTTTTCTTCTGCAATCCTATCCGTTTTCTCAGACTCTTTCACACAGGGGCCAACAGAGGGCAAAAAGGCCTTTTCTGAGGCTGCAACCTTTGGATGAATAGGAGGAAAGAAGGATCCCTGAGGCGACTTCTGTCTTGAGTTTTGCTGTTTTGCCCATTATATGTGATCTAAACAAAGACACCATCAATTGGAAGATGATTCATTGTTTTACGTATTGCTAACAAATTCTGCCAATGGAACTATGTAAAAATGCACACTTACCACCTAGAATTTTCATTTTATAGTCATTAAATAGCTCTTTTATATTTAGAAATTTACTTTTGTCACATACACAGATAAAAAGAATATATCCAAACAAATAATGCTTTCACATTCAGGTCGCAACTATTAAGAAATACCTTTCAACTCATTCTAGTCATTGATGTGAGTCTTTCCAATAATATCATCAGCTGTGTAATCAAGAATGTGGGTAATACAGCATGTCTGGAGAATTTTTTCCCCATCGTTTCTTTCATTTTCTTTCAAAGAAACCAATTCTTTAAACTTTGATGCTGGTACTTTTTTTGGTCTTATGGGTTAATATCAAAGGTTTTCAGATAACAACCAGGATTCATATTTCTACCTCAAAGGGTCCTCAAATGGTTTGCATGCCGATATTTATACCACTGGGAAAAATAACCAAGTTGGTTCACATGCAGCTACTAGCAACTATATTATGACCATAGCCTGACTGCTGGTGTATCTTGAAATAAATGAAAGATACCATTTTGTATAGAAAAAGCTACCAACTATAGTATTTCTTCTTAATCTTTTTAAATTTATTCTTTACTATGTAATCTTGTTAACTTGATTTGCTTAGCCCTCTGGGAAGGCTTCATTCTTGCTTTAAGTATTTAACTCTGGGACTGAGTGCCCAGGCAGACCCTCTGCAGAGCTTGGAAGGCTAGTCGCCTTTCCAATAAAAGTCTCACCCTGAAGGCTGTAATGTACAATTTGCTAAATGGCATTTTACTGGTAAAACATACTTGATTCCCAAGTGGTATTACTGGAAGTTTCAATTCCAATCAACAAGATGACATCAAATCAAGGAACGGGCTTTGGAAAGCTCACCACTTGAGAAGGAGAAGTAATATTAATATGTCCCTTCTGGACTGAGTTTTATGACTCCCAGGGGGTCCATGTGTGTGAGCTGGACTACTGTCTGGTCCTGGAACGAAGTGAGACTAATAAATTCATTTAAAATGTCAGCGTCAGTTTTAACTACATGAACGGAGTGGTCCCCAAGCAGAAAACCCAACAATTTAGTCCTTTGCTATTCAAATTTCTATTATACTCAGCAAGAAATGAATCTCCAACTGGTGGAGTAATTTTAGTGGTTGTGAGCTCTTCTTAGTGAATTTGGATAATATGCTGCTGACTATAATGTTATAAGGGAAAGTAGAAAAACAAGGCCAATATAGTTTACATATTTTGGAAATATATTCTCTAATCTTAAAGAACATTGTAAACAATGACTTTAAGGCATTATTATTGCTTTTTTTTCTTAATGTATCAGCCACTGGAAAGTTCTATGAAGCTCTTTTGCATTTCAGCATTTCCTAAAATCACTCAGCTCAATTTTTTCTTTTAATTTGGCTAGCATTACCAATCATTTGTTTTTGGTATGGAAGGGCAAAAAATTTACCCCTTGTCCTTCTTCTGAGGTTAATGTAATAAGATTCATTGGTTCCAGAGCAAAGGCCACTGTCCATACTGGGATTAGGGTATGGGTAAGTCATCATTATTAAGGCCTCATATACTTAAGAATCCTGATCAAGGCAATACTAAACACAAAAGGCACAGACCCTGGTTTCTCATGCCTTCTCTCTTAGTTCACTTTCTAGTTGAGGAAGGAAAACATACACACAAACTTGTGAATAGGAACAGGAGCAGTAAGTGCAGAAAGGCAGAAGGAGGGACATCAGCAATACATGCCTGTAGATATTTAAGGGAGGGCTAATTGTTGACTGCTGAGTTGGAGGGAGTTCGGCACAGGAGGCAGAGTTTGTGGTGAGTTTCAGTGACATTTTCCACTTGTTTTTAAAAGCAACGGGGCGAGCACGTTCATCTTGTGTTTGGGCTTTCTGTAGTTCATGAGAAGTTTCTCACTGTAGCAAAGCCAGGTGGACATGGCAAAAATGACTTGGGTGGGTGCACCAGAAGCCAGGGAATACCGTCATTTTTGTTTATGTGGGTGGGGAGCGGGGCGGGAGGCTAAACAGGATTCAGCAAGTAACTTGTTGGGGTGCACAGCCCAGCCCATTCTAGCTTTTTTTCCAGGTTACATTCTTTTTCTGAACTGCCTGACCTTGCAGGGTGCCACACAGAACAGCTCCCTGACCTGAGGGGCAAAAGTATAAATCCGCTGGGTTCCATCATGATGGGAATGAGGCCCAGATAAGGCTGCAAGTAGCTGTCCCAGGGTGGTCTTCTCACATTTGTGGGAGGGCAGGAGAATCGCTTGCTTCTTTCTCTTAGAAGGATCTCTCTGCCAGCCTGTTTCCTCTCACCATTTACAAAAGAAGTGCCCAAGTGGCAAATGCTCGCTCATGTATAAACTATATTCAGAAATTGGTGATGTTCACTTTTGGCAACAAAATCTGCATTTTTTGCTTACTTACCGTCGGGTTTCTTAATGATGTCCTAGAGATTCGGAATTGTGATCTAGCAACTGTTTGTTTTTGTAAGAAAGCATGCTGCCAGGCTTCTTTTATGATTTGTCAGTCAAAATGTCACTTGACATTTTCAGTCATAACCTAAGCTACTCTCAGGGTATGGAGAGCTTTGGGATAACGCTTCTCAAAGAAAGTTTAGTTACCAGAGTGAGCAGCCAAACTTTGTGGAAAAAAGCAAAGAGGGGTCCTTCTTTACACCCTGCTGGTAACATTCTTCAATATTACTGAGCAAAGAATTGGGCCTGGGCCAATGCCCTTAATGCTGAATTGGATTGGCAAATATGCATAATTTTGATTTTAAAAAGTATCCCCACCCTTTCTTAATTGTCACATAATGTTTTTCCTCTCCCATTTTATTTGGACTGCAGTATGTTTACTTAGCTCTCTTAAATTTTATCACTTTAAATTTACAAATTTAATAACACCAATTTAATAAATTTTACTTTTAATAAAAGTCTATTATTAAAAAAAACAAATAATATTAGAAAATAGTTCTACCACCTCATGTAGGCTGACATTTACATGTAAGTATATTTGTATTTCCTTCTCTAAGATAGTTTTTAAAAATTTTAAATCATGGTCATCTTTATTACTAAGGTATAATTTTCAAAAAGCTGAAATCATGGCTCTTATGAAAATGTAAACATGTATCAAAGATGATATTAAACTCCTTATTTAATGAGGAAACACATAAGATATTCAAACTTGTTCAAATGAGAATATGAAGAATATATAAATTTGTATATTATAAGTACACATGCATACATATATATGCACATACACACAATCAGGAATGCTGAAATGAATTTTCTAAAGATTTTATTTATTTATTTATTTATTTATTTATTTATTTATAGTGAGTTGGGGTGGGAAGAAGCAGAGGAAGAGGGAGAGAAATCCCAAGCAGACCTCCAACTGAGTGCTGAGTCCAACACGGGGCTTGATCCCATGACCTGGAGATCATGACTTGAGCTGAAATCAAGAGCTGGTTGCTTAACCGACTGAGCTATCCAGGTGCCCATAAATTTACTAATGGGTGGTGCAAAACTGATTCATAACGCACAGGAATAAAATGTAGTGTATCAATGGTGTTAAGCATCATCTAATATTCCTGCCAACAAGATTCATTTGCATTGACTTAGACAAGAATAGTTTATATTTGTATCAGTTTTCTACAACTTGATTTCTACCCTTACAGAGTTTTAAAATATAGTCTAATCATTAGAAATACAATCAAAGGTACGTGGTTCAAGCAACATCAGATAACCCCTGGAGGACACCTACTAATCTCTTTTGTCCATTTCCAACTCTTGGACAGTTTTCCTGGTATTACATTTAATTAAGTTTCTAAATCTGGTGAGAGGCATGTAAGGCCTAAAATTAAGGCCCAATTATCATGTACTGCCTTGACATTTGGTATAACTGGGAGGGCCTCAAATGGTCTTAGCTGTACGTTCTCTTTCCCACTCTATAGCCATGGATAAGGACCCTTATCCAAACAGCTTGCTTTATCTAGGGGACCAGGCACAGTTCCTGTTTATCCCTGAGTGTAGGTGTCATTCTCTGCTTGTTGAATAACAATTCAACAAGTCAATCACATCCATCCGTGGTACCAGAGGGCACCTCACCCTCTTGATACTACAAAACCTGTCTCCCACAGACCCTGGTTGTCCACTCTGGTCCTAAGTGCTGCTCCTGTGTGATTTTTTGAGGTGTCCTCCTGTCCTAGACTGTCAGTACATGTGACTGATGCTACTATCAATCTCATTCTGTCTAGTGTCCGGTGTTGGGTGTCTAGCCAACCCCAAAACCAGATGGTAGGAATGGCTCCATCCCAACAGGATGAATAGGAGTCATGGCAACATAAGCATGGAGAGTTGAATCAGAGTAGAACATAGGGAGCGAAAAGCACAATCTGATGGCAAATGAACCAAGGTCCAGCTGAAATGGCTAGTGAGACTTATGTTATAGGCTGTAAGAATCCTCTAGATAGAAGAAAATCTACCTGTAAATATATGAACCAAATGGCAGAGTTTAGCTTTGTTAAGAGACTGAAAGTTTTTCCTAAATGTCAGGAGTGTATGGAGAGGCTCAAGCTTGATTACTTAGAGAGAAGCTGGACAGATAAGATGTAGCTGTGGAAGCCAAGTTTAGTAGTTTAGTGAAAAGCAATGGGAACAAAGGGGTGTGACATGATCAGATTTGTGCTTAAATAATCATTATATCTTCACCAGAGAATGAAGAGCATTTAGACTAGAGATTAGGAGCCAAACCGGAGGTCTTTAAAGCAACCTAGGTATAAATGTGGTGTCTTTTTCAAGAGTAGAGATAGAAAGAAATGGACTTGGGGCATCTGGGTGGCACAGTCAGTTAAGTGTCAGATTCTTGGTTTTGGCTCAGGTCACGATCTCAGGGTCACGAGATTGAGCTCCATGTAGGGCTCTACACTCAGTATGGAGTCTGCTTGAGATGCTCTCTCCCTCTGCCCTCCTCTCTCTCTCTCCCTCTCTCTCTCTCTCAAATAAATCTTTGAAAAAAAAAGAAAAGCAATGGATTTAACTCAGGAAATATTGAGGAAGCAGGATTTAGAGGGTTTGGTGATGAATTAGACGTGGGTAGGGTTGCTAGATTTAGCAAATAAAAATCCAGGACACACAGCTACATTTGAATTTCAGATAAAGTGTAAGTATGCTCCATGAGTCATTGGGACAGGTACTAAAACATTATTCATTGTCTAACTGAAGTTCCAATGTACTGGGGGACCTGAATTTTACCAGGCAACCCTAAATGTGTGGTGGAGGAAGATGGAAGAGTTGGGATGACTCCCAAGGTTTGGAACTGAAAGGTTGTTAGAAGAGTGAAATGGTCTTAGCTGTAGGTACTCACCCGGAATATGAATGCTGATTGCAAATCTAACACTCCATGAGAAGAACTCACATCAAAACCACAACTTTCTAAAGGTGATTTTACATTATTATGCTCTTCATAAAACATGGTATGTTTTGAATTTTTTTTTTCTTGGAAAAGGTAGAAAAGGAAGAACTCTCCAAAATAGAATAGAGTAGAAGATGGGAAGACAAAGGTCCTGGCACAAGTAACTGTATGTGAGCAAATAAGCAGGATCCAAGGTTGAGGAAACCCTGATTTTGGATTGTTTTGATATTAAGTAACTATAGTCATGCTCACCTCTGCTTTTTAATATGATTTTATGTGAGTTTTACTTTATATTAAGGGAATTTGCCCTACTTATCAGTGTGGCAGGGGTACTAATGTTTCAAGGGCAAATAATGGAGATTCTGGATATTAAATCTCAGCATCTAATGGTAATGCATCACAAAAATTCATCTGGACTGGATTATAAACCCAAAAGTAAAAGCTAAATTTACAGAACTTCTAAAAGAAAGCAGAAGTTATCTTCACAATCACAGGATAAATAGAATTTTCTTAAATATGGTGTAGGAAGGAGAAAATCATAAAAGAAGAAAATTATGTTAGATTTTATAAAAATTAGAATTCTATTTGTAAAAGACTTTGTTAAGAAAATGTAAGGACAAGCCATAGCTGAGCATAATATTCAGAATAACTTTATCTGACAAGGGAATTGTCTTAAGAATATTCTTAAAACTTCTAAATCTTGATAATAAAAGACAAAGCTAATTTAAAATAAGGAAGACATTGAAAGAGATACTTCACAAGAGAAGATCTATGGGCAGCCAGTAAACTTAGGCAAAGGTAAGCAACAATGCTAGTATTCAGGGAAATATATTTTGCCAAAGACTATAAGAAATGGCACTTACCCATTAGAGTGACTGAAATGAAAAAGGGTGACAGTTCCATTGGAAGGATATGGGGCAATTGGACCTCATACATGCTAGAGGGAAAATAAAATGGTACAACCTCTTTGGAAAATAGTTTGGCACTTTCTTATAAAATTAAATGTATATTTATCATAGTATACAGAAATTCCTCTCCTATGTATTTATACAAGGGAAATGAAAACATTCCTACAAGAAGATTTATATTAGAACATTCATTGATGTTTTATTCATAGTAACCCCAAGCAGAAAAAAAAAATCCAAATATCTGTCAACCAGCGAAGAGGCAAGCCATGGTACGATCATACAATGGAGGAACACTCAGTGAAAAAAGGATCAAGCTACCACGGCACAGAACAACCCTGAAGTGCTTCAAAAACTATGTTGAGGGAAAAAAGCCAGACGCAAAAGAGAGCAGAAAGAATATGTTTTCCCAGATAAGGGGCTCAGGTTTGTACTCTGGACTCACTTGGTCTCATGCAAATTACTTAGGCTCAGTGTGGATAAGATGAAAGGTCTTAGTGGATATCCAAGTAGTAAGTGAGGATTCAATCCATCAGTCCTTTTCTCTTACTCATTTGTGTTTCTGCCCTTGGTAACAACTGATTAAGTAGCTTGAAGAGGGCTCCTGCATGGCTCAGTTGCTTAAGCACCTGCCTTCAGCTCAGGTCGTGATCCTGGAGTCCCGGTATAGAGTCTCCCACTGGGCTCCCAGCTCCAAGGGGGGTCTGCTTCTCCCTCTGACCTTCTCCCCTCTCATGCTCTCTCTCTCACTCTTTCAGTCTCAAATAAATAAAATTTTGAAAAAAAAAAAGAGATAGCTTGAAGAATTTGGTCACATCAGGACAAGGGTTGGTTTCAGGTACACAGAACCAATTGAGAGTATCAAAAAAAGAAAGACTTGAGAGAAGATATATGTATTTTTAAAGAACATTATGTTTAAAAATTACGTGGTATTATTTTGGAATATTTTGCTTAATCACTGAGAATGCTTTTTAAAAAGGTGCTCAAAATTATTTCTTTTGTAAGAACTACTTTAAATGATATTTTTTTCTGTGGAAAATATCTTTTCCCCAAAATAAATCTCTGTCCTATTTTAGAGATAGTTTTAGTAATTTAAAGCATTCACAGCTTCTGAAAGAATGCTCAGATAGACCTATCAGTTTAAGATAAGTGAAATAAAAATGAGAACATGAAGCTTTATAACATGCAAGTTAACACTAATGTATGCTTGAGATTATGATCACATTATTTACAGTTTATTCAATTTAAATATTCTCACAGCTGCAGTGAGAATTTTCAAGACTCACAAAAGGGAACTCTTGCATTAGAGAGAATCCAGTAGTATAACTATTTTATAGAATTGACAAATTTCTTTCATTGAGTAACTTTAAAACTTATGAAATAATCACCCAACTGAATGGAAATGAGGGACATACTAGCTCAATTTAGAATGTTATACCATTCTCCCTGAAATAAATAGTGGAAAAATGAAGAGAAAATATGTTTTGCTTTTTTATTTAACATGTTTATAGATGTTACCTGATTTTAGCATGGTTAAAAATGTGTAAATTCATGAATTCGGCTTCTGCAGATGCTTCCATTTTAAATCCTATATATTATTATTTAATATGATTTTCTTTATTTTAAAGATTTTATGTATGTATGTATGTATGTATTCATTTAGTGTGAGCAGTGGGAGGGACAGAAGGGGAGGGAGAGAGAGAATCTCAGGCATACTCCCCAACCAGTGCTGACCTGGACACGGGGCTTGATCTCACCACCCTGATATCATGACCTGAGTTGAAATCAAGAGTTGGACACTTAACTGGCAGAGTCACCCAGGTGCCCCTTAATATGATTTTCTAACTGAAGCAAACTGATACTACAACTAAGGAGATAGCATGTGCCAAAACAGAGGCCAGCACCAAATGTGGTGATGGAAACATGGCCTCCTGGAATTTAAAAAGAAATTTTGAGGAGGGCTTTGAACTGACAAAGGACCTAGACTGGTCCATATTCATTAAATTTCAAAAGATTGGGCTACTCCATCTGACTGCAATCTGTCACCTTTCTGAGCTTACTATTTTTCATTGGTTTCCAGCTGGGGCTTCTAGATATGTAATTATATCATCTGTAATAATTGCAGTGGTGTTTTCTTCTCCTTAACATTTTTTCTTCTCATTTATATTTAGACTGTATTTCACTGACTGGTACTTACAGGAGAATGTTATATAATTATGGAAATTAGAGGTGTCCTTGCCTGTTATTGAATTTAATATGAATGCTTTTAATCTAACCATTTGACACGACTTTTGCTTATTTTATGAATACTTACATGTAAATATGTATTCGTATATTTCACATTAAATATTCATCTAATCTTATTCTAAGCCTGAAAAAATAATTAACTGTATAAAGCAAATATTACAAATTAAGTTTTGGGTACCTATTAGGAGACCATAGACTTTTTCTCCTTTGATTTATAAATATGGTAAAATTTATTTATAAGTATTATTGCGTGACTCCATTTACAAATATTTTATTTAGTACCTTAATATCCAAACTTCTTAGTGACATTTGTCTATAATTTCTTGTGATATATAAAATTTTGGTATTATTTTACGTAAAGATTATTTTTTCATTTTATGGAATAAAGAGTAGTTTGGATAAAATAAGCTTTATGTGTTAAACATTGGAACCCCTCTCCCTCGATACTATCCAGGCCTTGGAAGGTAGTCTTTGGTAAGATTTTCAATTTATTCTATGGTTATATATAATTTTCCATGAATTAATTTACCCATTTTATTCAATAGGGATTTTTGAGTTGTTTATTAGTATTTAAGATGGCCGGTATTAACATTAAAAATAGGAATTTGATCTTAAATTTCATAATGTATATGTTGCAATTCAATCTTATTAATGAAAAAGCTATAGTTCTATTACCATTCGACATACTGAGTAGAATTCACGTTGAGTAGAACAAAGCCACATGTGCAACATATAGTCAAAATAACTTATTAATGCAGCATGTTGAAAATAGATTCCTGTCCAAAATTTGGGCCATGGGTCCCTCTGAAAACAGGGACTGTGCTTTACTCATATATATATGCATTTTTGATCGTCTGCACTTATACGTTGACCTGGCATATAGTGTATGTTCAGTAAATATTTGTTTCTCTTTTTTAAACGTATGAATGAGTCAGCCAACATAAACATACCTTTTTTTTCAGAGTTGGCAAAACCATGGCTGAAGACAACGCACAGGGACTCTTACTGACCCCATTTCAGCCCAAGAGCCAAACCATGACCAGAAGTATTTCTGTTAGCTTTTCTCTCAGAAACTGCAGAATACACCAGGCTGGCAGCTGGTGCTGGATTTTCCCTGATTTATCTAATCAGAGTTAAATCATCTTTAGGGAGAAGAATTTGTTGTTTTCGTTGTTTTGTTTTGGAAATAGGAAAAAAAACAAAAAACAAAAGGAAAATTAAAAGAGCAGTAAAATGTTAAGATTTCCCATGAGGGGAAAATATATTTTATCTGTGATGTGTTATATATAAAATGAAGGCTTAATAAAAAAATATTAGCAGTCATGTAAAAAGCAGCATCCTGTTTGGACTTTTTACTTTTAATTATAATAAAAATTACCATTTATTATGTTTATGTAACAACAGTAAGTAGCAGCTAGTTGCTTTTCATTTTTATCTCATTTCTTATACACATCAATTCTATGAGCAAGTTAAACTTTTAATCCCTCTGCTTCCAGAGAAGTTCACTGAGACTGGAGAGAATAGGTTCATAATATGTTCATAGGTTATATGTATAGTGATTGGTAAGGCAGGCTGGAAATTCACACACATTTGGCTTCAACACCATGACTTTACACACCACCCAAGATAATCTGTTTCTCTTTAACTGATGAAAATGCTTTTAAATCTTCTCTCTGGTGTCTTCTGTGTTTCCCTAGTTCCTTCCCCATACTTCATTACTTCCTCAAAAATCAGTTGAACTTACACTGCTCCAGGAAGCTGACTCTAATTTTCTACCTCTTTAGCTTTTATCATTTCTATGCTTCATCTTGCTTACTTCCATGACAATGCAGAATCCAATTTTCTACATTTGACAAAAAGATGGCTGCTTTTCTTTCTTTCTTTCTTTTCTTTCTTTCTTTCTTTCTTTCTTTCTTTCTTTCTTTCTTTCTTT